>NC_049227.1:42564774-42869557 GCF_011100685.1 Canis lupus familiaris
AGAGACTCCTAACTCTGGGAAACGAACAAGGGGTGGTGGAAGGGGAGGTGGGTGGGGGGTGGGGGTGACTGGGTGACAGGCACTGAGGGGGACAGGATGAGCCCTGGGTGTTATGCTATATGTTAGCAAATTGAGCTCCAATAAAAAAAATATACAAAAAAGAAAAAAAAAAAGAAAGCTGCGTTTTAAAAAAAAAAGAAATGAAAAATTTTTAAAAAAGAATATTTGAGCAGTTCCGAGAAGGATGGATGTGAGATGAGAGTGGCTAAAAGTAGAGCCCTGGCTGGGATACTGGTATAATAATTCAGCTGTGGTGTGAAGATGGCATGACTGTGGATAAAATCCTAGAACCCCATGGGTTGTCACAAGTTAGTTCCAAAATACTTTACATTTGTTACTGTTTATAAACTTACACACATGGCCTTATTTTCATCTTCACAAAATTCAGCTGCACTGAAGCTTCAGATATGAGGCATGGCCATGTAGTGTTTAAGATAACGGCTCTGGGGAACCTGGGTGGCTCAATGGTTGAGTGTCTGCCCTCAGCTCAGGTCATGGTCCCGGGGTCCTGGGATCGAGTCCCGCATAGGGCTCCCCTGCTCAGTAGGGAGTCCCGCTCCTTCCTCTCTCCTTTTTGCTCATTCTCTCTCTCTCTCTCTCTCTCTCTAATAATAAAATCTTAAAAAAAAAAAAAAAAAAAAAGAAAGACAGTGGCTCTAGAGTTTGGCTTCCTAGCAGTGTGACCATCGGTTACTTAATCCCTCCACACCCCAGCTTCTTCATCTATGGGGGGCAATAATATGATTCCCGTCATTGGCTTGCTTGGTAATGTGGTAAGTCCCCTATAAAGGTTAGCTGTTATCATGAATATCCAGGAACTTTACGGCTTGCAAAGCTCTCTCCCGGTTTCACCTGACATTCTTTGCTACTCACACGCTTGTCACACATCCCCTTGCCATTCTCGCTGCAGTTCAAGCATGGGCTGTCCTGTTACCGCGTACCTCATGAATCTGCCTCCATCTTAAAACCCAGGCTCAGTCAGGGGACTGATGCTCAGGACCCTCTTCAAGAGGGGAAAGCTGCCAACCTGAGTGAGTCGCCCTGTTGGGCCCTGGAGGCAGGCCATGAGCTCGGTTCCCCATGCCCTGGGCACCCATGGCAGCCCCTCCAGAGTGGCCATACAGCTTACACTGCTATTCAGTCATCAGGCCAGAGCCAGACCTGCCCTGAGCAACCAGCATACGTGGCCATCTGGCCTAGGAGAGATCCTTTTTCTCCCCACTCTGAAGTCTTGGTCTCATGTAGTCTAGCCTGGCCCTGGCCCTCTGCCCTGCTGCCAGGAGGCCCACCAACGGGTCCCCACAGACAGGACTTCACCATGGATTCTGCTCCTGGGCCTGTTTTTCTCAGCCATGCCACCGAGACACCCACAGAGGAAGGAAGACAATGGTGACCAGAAGGCAGAAATGAGCACTAGGGACATGTTGGGCACAGCTGCCAGGGCTCTTGGGCAGATGGGGTCCCAGGGGGAGGCTGCTGGACCCCTGGGGAAGCAGAAGACTTCCAGGAGATGGAGGTTTGGAGGAGCAGTTTGAAGGGGTGTCAGAGGAAGAGCAGGATGTGACAGGGAAGAGAAGGGACAGTGTGTGAGAGGCAGCCGTGGAGACGGGCTAGGCCTGGGGCAGGGCCGGGAGCAGCTACTTGGCTGCAGTGGAAAATCCCAACCAGAGGCAAGAACTCCATTCAACAAATATTTATGGCACCTACTCAGTACAAAGAAGAGGGCCAGGCTGAGTCACTGGGCACAGCCCTGTCCTGGCACCACAGTGTTGCTGACAGAGGGACCTTCAGAGTCCATGAGCAGATGAGGGGCTTAGGGGGGTACAGGAGCCAGGGCAGGTGCCAAGGACCACCTGGGCTTGAGATACCTCAGCCCTGTGGGGACTTGAGCTCAGCAGCCCACGGAGGCCCCGCCCTCTGGCAAAAACTGCTGAGTCACAGACCACTCAGGACATTGCCCAGGCTAAGCTAGGGTGACCCAGGGGCCGGGGGGACCTGAACCTGCTGCCATAGTAGAGCATGGGGAAAGCAGGGCTAGGGAGAGGCATCACAGGCACTAAGAGCTAAAAAATCCTTTTCCTCCCCGCCTCCAGCCTTACCTCCTAGGCAGGCCCAAAGCTGAGATGCTGAGACCGGGGTGTGGGGCCGGCGTAGGGAATGTGGGGCCGTGCGGGGAGTGAAGGCTCCACCTGCCCCGTTCATCTGTTTTTCACCCTGTCCTTCACCCACATCCTCATGTGTCCACCCACTTCTGGCCTCACCCGCCCGCTGCCCCATTGTCCTATTTTGTCCTGTGGCAACAGGGTCCAGTCCCACTGGTCAGGGTGTGCTGGGTGTACTGGCCCTACCCTCTCCTGCCTCACTGTCTCAGTGCCTAGAATTAGCTCTAGAGCATTGTGCAAGTCCAGATTCAGGCTTTGGTCTCAGTACCTCCAGGATCACTTGAGCAGGCCCCCAAGACGTGGGGTGGGCAGCCGTGGATCCCAAACCGAGCAACTCCACAGAGCGGGCAGTAAAGGTCAGAAAGCTCACCGCCTGCAGGAATGCTAACCTGCCTGGTAAGAGCAGCCTTCTGTGGCCATTCCCTAGGAAATGGCACCCGCAAAGGTCAACACAGAAGTGGGGCTGCTGGTGAGGTGCTATCCCAAGGACACCTCGCATTTGCAGAGTTATTTGCAGCCTGTGCAGCACTGTCACGTCTGATCCTTACAGAAACCCCAGCATCACAGTGATCTCAATGCACAGAGGAGGAAACTGAGGGTGTTAAGTGGCTTGGCAGCTGCTAGGTGTCAGAACCTGCCCTTGAACCCAGTCGGTCTGATTTCAGGTCCCGCGGTCTTTCCGCTGGACCAACGTCAAGGTTCTTTCACTCTTCACCCAACATCAAGTCCAGAGGGTGGCTTGGTGATCGCTGCCCCATCTACAGCAACCCCCCCTGCTCATCCAGTCCTCGTGATCTCCACACCCCTGTGCCTCTGCCCGTCATCCTGGCCCCAGGGTGCCACCTACACTTTGTCCGGAGGTCCCCTTCCTGTCAATCACTACTCTTCCTTTAAGAAATGCCACCCTCTCTGTGAAGGCTCCCTGTATGACCCAGCACAGCCAACCCCTCTCTCTGGGCACCCCCATCTCTCTGCCCCCGGACCTCCACATGCTTAGATATGGACTCACTCAATAGCAATTAACCACTCTGCCCATCAGACAAAGAGCACTATTCCTCTTTGTCCTGGGTGGCTGTTTGTGGTTGGAAGGGAGGAAGGAAGGAAGGAAATGAGGAAGGAAGGAAGGCCAGCCAGAGACTGGTCTTGTGTCATTAAGAAAGAGCTTACATCAGGAGGGCTGTCATCTTGAGAAGCTGGAGAAGCTGAGGCCAGGAGAAAGAATGACTTCACTGGCCCTTGAGCCACCCGAGGGTCACATGCCCTTCTCCTTTCAGCCTCCCCCGTGAGGACATTACTCAACAACCCCTCAGCTCCACCCACTCTTCATTGCTTTACTCAAGAAAGGGACAGCTCATGGAGTCATCTTTCCTGCCTCTGTCTTTTTTTCCCCCACTGTCCATGGAGTCTCCCTAGAGCCACCTCTGCCTTCACTGCTATCCCTGGTCCCTGGTCCCAGAGAAGCCCCCTGGGTTCTCCCTCAGACCTCCCTCCCCTCCAAGGGAGCCAAGGGAGCAGCCAAGCGTAGATCAATGACTCACTCTGACCTTTGGGGCCTCGAGCTTGGTGAGGACAATGGCACCAGCAGTCCTCCTGCCCTCCCTCCCTTGAGCCAAGGGCCAACAATCTAGCCCCGTTTCCTGTAGAGCCAGCCCATTTCCATGTGGGACCCTCGAAACATAGTTCCAGGAAGCCCCGAGGGAAGGCCATCCCAGCTAGCTGTCCAGACTGCTGGGTGTCAGAGCTGTGGTCTGGATAGCTTCCGACAGCCCCTAACCCCATGACAGCACCCTCATGCTCCCCGCCCTCAGCCTGTCAGGATGCTTGCTACCATTAGAATCCATTCCCCTGATGGAACCCAGCCTTTAGCTACCTTCTTGGGAAGCCCGCTGATCTTGGTGGGTTACTTACCTGTCTCGGACGAGCCAGCTGGCAGAGGTGGGGCCTCTTGGAAAAGCAAGTCTGGAGGAGGACGCTGGCCCCTGGGCCTGGCATCAGGACCAAGAGTGCCCCGGGATTCCCAGGCTAGGAGAGCTGGAGCCAAGGGTAGGTTTACCTGAGAGAGAAAGGAAATGAAGGCTTGCCCTGCGTCCCAATGCCAGGACCTGGGGGAGGGGCTGGGCGTGACAGGGTTGGCACTGCAGGTGTTAACCGGGGCTGCCCAGCCTCCTGCCGAAAGCAGCTCAGGAGTGCCTCCTGGGTGTAAACAGAGGTGGGAGGCCAGGCTGGCCTGGTACCTCTCAAGCCACAGCCTCCCTGGGGCAGCCCCTCACCCCTCCCTCGCACCCAGCCCTTCCTTGAATCCCTGCCTGAATCCCAGAGGCTGCCAGCCCTGGCACAGGGCACAGCCAACTGACTCATCTGCAAAACCACAGCCTCCTCAACCCCACTCACTCCAGCTGCATCTGGTTCTCTTCGAGCCCGCTCCCCTCTCCGGCCAAGCCGGCCCCACTCCAGCTAAGGGGAGGATGACCTGTCAGCCCAGGCCAGGACCGTCGCACCACTGAACCAGTTGTTCAGGCCGCTCATCATAGACTCCTCCATGAAGTGTGTGGTGTCGCCCTCTGCCTGGCACCTCCCGACCACTGTCCCCAAGCCACTCCTGCAGCCAAAGGGGGCTTTTCCAAAAGCGAGCACGACCACCTCACAAGCCGGCTTCAAGGCTTCGGCGGCTGGGCGGTCCCTGGCCGGAAGGCCTTGCCCTGCAGCCGGGCATTCAGGCCCCCACAGGCACGTGGCCCAGGTGCGCCTCCCTCTCATTCTTCCTCACGCCATCTACCCGGAGGACTCCTGATTCCCTGAAAGGCTCTGCTCTGCCACCCTGCCTTTGTCCCTGCGATTCCCACCCCCGGGATGCCTTGCCTTTCATGCCTGGTCTGGCTTTTTCATCCTTAAGGGACCTGCCCTCTAGGCCTTTCCTGACCTCCCAGAAAGGTGTGATAGTTCCTACCACCCCAGGACGCCTGGGTGGCCCCATGGTCAAGCATCTGCCCTCCCTGCTGTGATCCCGGGGTTCTGAGATCGAGTCCCACATCCACTCCCCGCAGGGAGCTTGCTTCTCCCTTTGCCTGTGTCTCTGCCTCTCTCTTGCATGAATAAATAAAATCTTTTATCTAAATAAATAATTTTTAAAAATTCCTACACCGCTCATAGGTGCCGGCAAGATCCCTGTCCCAACAGTCTCAGGAGCTCGGCAGGCCTTGCATACAGACTGCAGGATCCCAGCAGCCCACCACTGCCCACCGCGGCCCACCACCACGCTGGTAGTGAGGCAACAGAGACAAGGCTGAGGGAGGTCATGAGGCCTGCTGGCTGAGTGGACACCTGACCTGGATGCCCTACAGATTTAACCCTCGAAGAGAGAACAGGAAGCCTCTGGAATGGTGTCCGGGGGCCATCCTCATTACCTCCAGCCCTGACATCCCTGCCTCCTCACCCAACCCTACCCTGGCTGGGGTCACCAAACAGGCAACAACCTGGAGGCGCCTAGTCTCCAAGGGAGACCTCCTCTGTACCCACCCCCAAGACTTTTCCAACCCTCTCCCCCATTGCCCCCCACCCCTCTTTTAGAGCCGGTTCCCCACGGTCTGAGGCTTATGACCCCCTGGGGGCCCTGGGGATGAGAAAAGTAGTCTGATGACCCCAAGGCCAAGAAGGAGAAAAACCACACAAAAATGTCTGGTGGGATGAGGGGTTGGGGGGGCACCAGTTATGCTAAGAATGAAGACCCTGGAGTAAACTCACCTGATTCAAATGCTGCTACTGGCCCTGGGTGAGACCTCCCTGAGTCCCGCTCTCCTCGTCTGTAGAATGGGCTAACAACCGTCCCTATATAGTGCTCAGCACAGAGCTAGTGAATGGCGGCCGCACCAGACCTGGGACAGCTGCCCCCTTGCCTGGGAGACTGTGGGCAGCCCCTTCCCCTTTGGGCTGCAGCCATTTGGCTGTACGAAAAGGATGGATGGGCCCCCACACCTCATAGGTCTGTGGCAGAATCAGTGAGTTCATCAGTAGGAGGTGTCCCCATGGACACACACGGACTCTGTGCTCAGGCCCCCAGGGCCAGGAATCACATACCCCTCCACCCCCCGACCAGCAGCATTGAAGACAAGACTATAAGGCCACACAGCCAGCCCACCGCACATCCCTTGAACACTCTCCGCATCGCCCAGGCACTCGGGCTCCTAGCTCTTGACCTTTCCCCTATCTTGCTGTGTCTCCCTTCCCTTGGCATCCCCAAAGGCTCGTTCCTTCCCCTGCTGGGCACACTTGCCTGCCTTAACCTACTTCTGGCTGGTGAAGCTGGGGCTGCCAAGGCCACGATGCCTTGATGTCTCATGGTCTTGCGAAGGCCAAAGTGTTTGATGACCATCTGAGTTCCTAAAAGCCATGGTCTAGTGCTGGGGTTAGGGAGCTCTTCTCCCGTATATCCACCACATCTCCACCACCCATGGTCCTCCCTGCAGGTGCCACCCTCAGCAAAGCTGTATCAGAGGCTCAGCTCTGCACTTACTAGCTGGGTGGACTCTGTAAAATGAGGATATCTCCCTCGAGGATGGATGCTACGGTGCTTTACCAGCAGTAGGGAGGCCGATCTCTCACCCTGCTACAAGGAGAGAAGGGGAGTCTATCCTCCCTGTGCTCAGAACCAGTTGAACTGAGCTGCCAGCCCTGCCTAAGAGGACAGAACAGAGCCAGGCAGCAGGGGACTAAGTGCCCAAACAGAGGTCATAAAGCGAAGACAACACTGGGAGCTCTTGTCCCAAAAGGCAGACCCGAGAAGATACAATCTTTTAATTACATGCTCAGGCTTCCTGGGCTGCCAGCCAGGGTACACCCAGCCCTCGGCCTCCTCCACAGACCCAGCAGAAACACTGCCTCCCTCTGCCCTGACTCTCTCTGCAGAAAGAGGGGATCAGGGCCCCTGAGACAGGGGAAAGGAGGCAGCAGACTCAGCAGAGGCTGGACTTGAGCTCCTGTCTGAGGAGTGGGTGGAGGTGAGGGACAGTTGTGGGGTCCAGATCAATTCAGGACTCCCCCTCATAACATACCCACTCATGCCCTGCCAAGTCCTGGGTGGGGTAGGGGGGTGAGAACAGCAGCAATCCTGCCTTCCCACCCTACCCCCTGCCCCCGGGACATCCAAACCCTCTGCTCAGGCTTCCCTGGAGGCCAGTTCCTTAGCCAGGCAGGTTACAGAAGCATTAAGCAGCCCTGTGGACAGACGAGCAGAAAGGGGTGGGTGCTGCTACGTTAGACCGGGAGCCCCTCCTCTCCTGCCCAAAGTACTTGCAATGTTTGTTCAATGTGCTAGTGTTGCTGGGCAAAAACATGGGTTTCCTTCCGCCTCCGAAGGATCCTGGCACCAATGCCAAGAGCCCCACCTGTCTCCCATGGGCCCCACAGGGGAGGGGCTCTGCCCTTGCTGGGCAAGGCAGTGTCTCTGTAAGTCCAACAAGCCTGGGATGAATATTTTTCCAACCCCAAAGGAACAAAATCTCAGCCAGAGGGTATGGGTGGGCAGGAGGTGCAGACCGTGAGGGTTGGATTTGGCTGCTTAGGCCTTGGTGCCTGCCTCTGAGGAAGCCTGGATTTGTAAAGCAGTTAGGCGTTTACAAAGGGCTTTCACATACCAAACGCATCTGATCCCTTGGCTTACAGAGGGGAAGTCTGGGATCCAGAGAGAGGACTACCTGGGAGAGCGAGGAGGAGGCCAGGTCTCTTCACTCCAAGTTCTAGGCTATGCTCGTCTCAACTAGCCAGGCCAGCCCAGCACAGATGCAGCCAGAGTGAGTGCCAGTCCTCTGCACCCCAGGGCAAGGGGGAGGGGGCCTCCTGCCCCCCTCCTCAGCAAAGGGAGAAGGAGGAAGCTGCTTGGCTCCCCTTCTGGTCTCAGTACCCACAGCCATCTCAAAGCACCCAGTGTTTTTACCCACCCACCTGTCAGGTAAGCATGAGCAGGAGGAAGCCAGGTTTGCCCCATGCCCTGACCTAGAGACCTTACACTGGCTTCTCCTGGGCACCCACCAGAGGCCTGTGCCCAGAAGGGACAGGATCACTCCCCACCCTGCTCACCATCACACCTTTGCAAAGGCTGCAGCAGGAAGACAAGGTGGACGGCAGGAGGGGAGCGTTGGCTGGGGGGAAAGCCTCTCTAGGCCACCGCAGCCCCAACCTGGAGAGAGCCCATGGCTCCCCTGCTGGGGAGGCCCCAGTACCAGCCTCGGTCCCTGCCCAAGACAGCTCGCTTTGCACGGAGGAAAGATCTCAGCCACCAGCCCGCTCCCTGGAGCCACCCCACTCCAGCCAGCTAACACACACTGTGGGAGGTAAGAGCCCTTACACCCTGCAGCCCTTCCACAGGGGTTCAAACCCCAGCTCTGCCACCCATTAGCTGTGTGACTTTGGGCAAGCTTTAAACCTCTCATCTACAAAATGAGAATAATACAGTACCTGCCCCATAGGATAAGTCCTTGGAAGTATATGAGTTAATTCAAGTAGGGTGTTCAGGACAGTGCCTGACACATCGTGAGAACTACATAAGTGGTTTAATATTACAGTTGACACTTGAACAATGTGGGGCCAGGGGTGCTGACCTCCAGTGCAGTAAAAAATCCATGTACAACTTCTGACTCCCCCAAAAACTTAACTACAAACAGCTTCCTATTGACCAGAAGCCTTACTGATAACACAGTCGACTAACACATTTTGTATGCTTTGTGTATTCTATACCGCATCCTCAGAATAAAACAAAGTAAGCTAGCAAAAAGAAAACGTTCTTAGGAAAAATCACAAGGGAAAAAATACGTTTATGATTCTGTGCTGCATTTTTTCCCAAAAATCCGCATGTAGGTGGACCCATGCAGTTCAAATTTGTTGTTCGAGGGTCAGCTGTACTATTATTGTTCTTATTATTTTCTGAGCCAAGAGACACTATGGATATCAGAGCACGCAAAAGCCCAAGCCCTAGGGGAGGTTCCGTAGGAGGCGAGGAGGCGGCCTGTTATGCAAGGGACTGTCACCTTCCGCCTTCCGTGCAAGCTCGGCTCACCAAGGGGATTACGTCAGGTGGAAACTGCCATTAATGGTAGTTCCCTTTCTGGCCAGTCACACACCTACAGAGCACGAGGAGGTGAGAAATGTTACTACTCTAAGAGTGAGAAATGTGATGACCGGCACAATTCCATTTTTAGAACATGGAAGTTATTTCGAGCAGAGGGTTGGCCGGGCGTTATTTTTTTAATAGTGCCTGTACTCTAACAGCCCGCGTGTGCCCACCCTGAGGAGAAACCAGGGCACAGTGGGGAGCCTGCCATGCCTCTGGGGTTGGTTGCCAGGCAACCCCTCTGCTCTCTCATGGGAGCTGAGGGCGGTACAGAGCCAGGGGTGGGCTCCCCGGCCCCCTGCCACCCTGCTCACAAGTGCAGGAGCTCATTAGATGTCTTGGAAGCCCTCTCTGGGGTGCCTGAGAAGCAGCCTCTCTTTCTTCTTGGCCTGAGCAGTGTGTCCTGGGGAAGGCAAATCAGGAAAGAGCATTTTACACAGCTCGCATGCTTTGCTTTCTAAAACCATATTAGTTTACTACGGCTGATGTAACAAATTATTGTGAAACTGCTGGCTTAACAGAAATGTATTCTTTCACAGTACTGGAGGCCAGAAGTCCAAAATCAGTATGACTGGGCTCAAATCAAGGTGTCGTCAGGAGGGCTGTGCTGTCTCCAGAAGCTTCAGGGGACGATCCGTTCCTTTGTGGCTGCCGCTGGCTGCTGGCATTCCTTGGCTTGTGGCCTTGTCACTCTACTCTCTGCTTCTCTGGTCACACTGCCTTCTTTTCTGTGTCAAGTCTCTTGACACCTCTTCCTCTCTCTTATGAGGGCACTTGTGATTGCACAGAGGGCCCACCTGGATAATCCAAAAGCATCTTCCTATCTCAAGATTCTTGACTTAGTCTTATATCTGCTAAGACCTGTTTTCCATATACAGTAACATTTATAGATTCCAAGGAATTAGAATCTGATCTCTTTTGGTGATCCTTATTCAGCCAATGCCATCCAAACCATGACTTCCCCCAACAGAACCAGACAGCAGGTCACCACTAAGCCTCCTGGCATCCTGCACCATCACCTTCTACCTGGGACCACACACCTGGGTAGGGACAACTGCCCACATGGCTCTGACCCTGAGGCCCTGCCCATCTGGGACGAGACCTGTAAGACCTGCAAATAGGCCAGGCCTGGGGCTTCTGGCTGCAAGGATGTGGGACTGCTTACTGAAGCAATGACAGCTCCCTTCAGACCTCCAGTTACCGCCACAAAAGGACATAGGGAGCTACACTCCAGGGCCCAGGACTGTCAGAAGTTAAAGAGTATATATTTTAAAATAACACCATAAAATTTCAATAATGAATGGAGAAAAAATAGAAAATACCAATCCTTCAGAATCCTAGCCCTCAGAGATAATGTAAAAGAAATTGTTGTATTAAGAGATCTTCCTTCTAGACCTTTTCCTATTCAGATAGTACCAGATATACATATAGCTTTAACGAATGGAAATGAATTTATACTATATATATTGTTCATCAACCTGGCTTTTTCCATAAATAACATACTGTGGTTGCCTTCCAGGGCGGTTCGGGTAGCGGTTCCCCCACCTTCCCGAAGGCCGAGGCGGACCAGAGGGCATCGGATTGTTCCTAGATTTTCAGCTGGACCCACGCGGTGAGTTCGGAATCACTGGTACGCGGTTGGCTCCCGTTGCTGTGAGAGGCTCCAAAGATGGGGAGGCGTTTGTCTTTCTCCACACGACTCCAGCCTCCCCGCAAGGCCGGCCGGCCAGCCTCCGGTGAAGGACGTCAGGGTTCCCAAGCTCCCAGGAAGAATTAATAGGCCTCTGTTTTCCACGGCGGAGCCTCACAGGGTCGGGGAACAGGCCTGTCGGGGAAGGGGGCTCCGTGCGTGTGGAGGGGCTTCCGCGAGGGCGCCCGGCACCTCCGCCCGGGCCGACGCAGGCGAGAGGACGGGCCGCCCGCCTCAGTAAGGCCGCCCGCGTCGGGAAGGCCGCCTGCCTGGGGAAGCCGCCCGCCTCGGGAAGCCGCCCGCCTCGGGAAGGCCGCCCGCCTCGGGAAGGCCGCCCGAGTCGGGAAGGCCGCCGGCGGCAGCGCGGAATTCAGGTGCGGTTTCATCCGGAGGTTCGCAATGTCATCAGGCTCTTGGTTTCATTTTTCTGTGATTTTCTTGGCTCAGTTTGGCCCTGCGGCCTAGCTTCGCCCACAGACTCACTTCCCTCCCTGTGGTAAATGAGCCAGGGCACTTCCAGGGCCCAGTCACCCGGCTGCTGCGCCCGCCGACCTCAGCCTCTGCCCCTGCCCCCACCCCCGCGCGAGACACTTCCTGATTGGACCAGCGTGAGGCACGTGCCACCACTGGACCAATCGCTGTTGAGCAGGTGGGCGGGCTTACAGTCCAGGGCGCGTGCTCCAGCTCTGGGGTTAGGGATGCGCGTGGCACCGGAAGTCCTCAGAGGGATTTTCTAATAAAAATTAGGAGGTTGGGGGGCACCTGGGGAGCTCAGTGGTTGAACGCCTGCCTTCCGCTCAGGTCAGGATCCCGGGTTCCCAGGACTCCCTGCATCGGGCTCCCCATAGGGACCCTGCTTCTCCCTCTGCCTGTGTCTCTGCCTCTCCCTCTGTGTCTCTCATGAATAAATACAATCTTTTTTAAAAATTAGGAGGTTGGAAAATGGGAAATAGGGAGGAGTGGAAAGGTCAGGAGGTGACAGAGGGGTTCATGAGATCCCCTAAAGGTGGATGGGCCGAGCAGCCCTGCTTAGAGAAAAACAAGCGAGTTTCCGGGCTGTGCAAACCCCCACACCCCTGAGGCCTGTAGAGTCCAAGCGGGTAGAGCCGAACACTGAACACTCGAGTGTAGGAGGAGGATACTCCCTTAAGACGCACCATGAATGTCCTGATGTGAATGTATACCGCTATTCTAGAATAAGTTCCTGGGAGTGGAACTGCTGGGTTAAAGGTCTTGCAAATTCAGACTGAAATAGATATTGCTCAATTGCCCTCCAAAAAAAGTTTTTGTGTTTTCTTTCCCCACCAATTTCTCCTTCCAACAATATGATCTGTGAAAAGGTCCATTAACCCACATCTTCTCAGCACTAAATATCTATCTCTCTAATGCTTTGCCATCCTGATAGATTTTGTGTTTGTTTTTATTTAGGTTCAGTTTGCCAGCATATAGTATAACACCCAGTGCTCATCCCATCAAGTCATACTGATAGACTTAATTTGATTTTGAAAACCCTAAGGTAGGGTGAACATCTTTTCACCCACTTATTAATTAATCATAATTCCTCTGCTGTGGATTACCCGCTTGTGGTCTTTGCTTTTTTTTCCTCTCTCTCTATTGAGTTATTTATCTTTCTGTTACTGACTTGTGCAAGCTCTTTGTAGATTAGGGATACAAACTCTTTGTTTTACTGCTGGAAATATTTTCTGCAGCTTGTCCTTTGTGTTTTGACTTTGTGTATACAGCTTTTGTTGAGAGAACTTGACAAATTTTATGTCATTAAATGTATCAGGCTTTTTCGGTTTTCTGCTTAGAAAGGTCTTAGTCACTTTAAAATAACAAAACAATGGTCACCCATGTTTTCTTTCATGACCTCTGTGGTTTCTTTTTCTATTTATGTATTTTATTTATCTGGAATTTATTATATTATACATGTGAGGCAGGGGTGAATTTCGTTTTTACAAAGAGATAGCCAATTTAGATGTTAAGAACTTGGTGAGATTCTAGACCCTCTTTCACTGTCCTGTGGTTTGATTTTTGCTAACATCTGTTTCCATGGGGTGATTAGATAGGTTAGCAGGAAAGTGGTTGGTGTTTGTCTTCAAGTTCAGGGTCACTCCAGAAAGAGAGAAGAAGCAAGACCGGGACAGTCTTCAGACAACATTGGGAAGATGGTGTGCGGTGCCCAGAGGAGGGGAAGCAGGTGAGCCTCTGCAGCAAAGAAGAAAGAAGGAGGGTCCAACTGAGATAAGCCTGTATGTCCAGTTGGTGGACGCTCTTTGTGCTGAACACCAAATCAACCTAATTAAGATTGATGACAAGAAACTAGGGGAATGAGTGGGCCTCTGTAAAACTGACAAAGAGAAAACCCCACAATGTGGCCAGTTGCAGTTGTGTGGTGATTAAGGACGATGACAAAGGACGTCCTTGAGTAATCCTTCAAATGCAAGAAATGAACAAATTAAGAAACCTGATTCTCCTTCCAAAGGAAGGAAAGGGAAGGGAAGAGAAGGGAAAGGAAGGGAAGGGAAGGATGCTTCTCTTGAGAAGAGTTTAGAGAGTAAGAGAAAGACCACTGCACCCCAGACCCCATACCAGGGAGCATTCTGTACTCTCACCACCTGCTTTGCAGTCTTTCAGTCCAGAAGTCTGGGCTCCTCGGTGTGTGTTCCTTCACAAGTATTTACTGACCACCTACTCTGAGCTCAAGAAAGGACCATCATTTCTGGTATAGCAATAATGGAAGTTTGTAATAATAACTCTGAGGCAACGCTGGGTGTGGAGCCTGCTTGGGATTCTCTCTCTCCCTCTGCCCCCACCTCAAGTTGTGCTTTCTCTCTCTCTCTCTCTCTTAAAAAAAAAAAAAGGCATTAAAAAAAAGCATTAAAAAAAATAATAACCCTGAGGCAGCAAGAAGAGCACTTGTGAGGAATCTGCCAAGCTGCAGGAGGTCATTTTAGGAAGATTCCTTTCAGGGGCGCCTGGGTGGCTCAGTGGTTGAGCATCTGCCTTTGGCTCAGGGTGTGATCCTGGGGTCCTGGGATTGAGTCCTATGTCAGACTTCCTGCAGGGAGCCTGCTTCTCCCTCTGCCTGAGTCTCTGCCTCTTTCTGTGTCTCTCATGAATAAATAAATAAAATTAAAAAAAAAAAAGATTTCCTTCAGACATGGCATTCAAAATTTTCTTCTTGAGATCTGAAAAAGTAATTCCCTGACTCTATTGGAAAAAGCAAAATGGCTCATTACTAAGAGTCATGCCCACCTGCGCTTTCCCTGACTGTGCTGCTGCCCATTCAGGAGAGGTCAGAGGTCAGACCCCCCCCCCCAGGGACTGGCACCACCGGCAGCAGGCATCTTGGCTGCCCCCCTGTGCCCCAGCAGAGGCTGGAGTCCGAATGCTCCCCAGCAGTTAGCCTCAGTAGTTTCCACAGTAGCACGGTACATCTGTTCCTGTGTGTCCGCAGGGCTCTGGAATCATCTTCTATGTGACCTTGGGACGGCACAGATCATGCATCTGGGTGCAATGGGTGCCCCGAGAATGCCCCGCGGATCGGCGACGGTGGAGAGCCGGGCGTGGTGCCAGCCTAGGGCCAAGCCTCCCGGGACCTCAGCAGGTAAGGGCAGCCCAGGTGCGGCCTGCAGAAGTACCTGGGCCCTCACCTCCGCTTCCCTGCGCACAGGGTCGGCTGAGAAACGGCCATCTGCACCCAGGCCCGGTCTGCGGGCCTCCCTGCGGGCCTCCCTGCTGGGCGCCAGAGCTCCAGGGGCAGCTGCTCCTCCCCAGCAGCTTACAGGCCCGAGGGTCACCCACCCGCATTCCCAGAGCCCGTCCTGCTGACTCACTGGGCCCCCGTGCCCGGTGAGAGGAGGGGGCAGCCGCATCAGGACCCAGGAATGCTTCTGAGTCTCCGCCGCTCAGCCGGGATGATGACCAGGAAGCGGACGGTCTGAGGGCCCAAGTGGCTCCTCTGTCCCTGCCTGAGTCACAGCCAGGCCTTCATTAATCCCGTTTCCCAGAACATGCTTTACCCGCCCCCTCCCCCGCTGCTTGGGTTGAAGCAGCCTCCACAGCTCGCCCTGCGGTTGGCCTTCCACACGGCCTGCCATCAGACGTGTCTCGCAATCGCCGATGGCCTGGGTTTTCACGTGCCGAGGCCCAGGGTCGAATGTACGGTAGTTGTGTAGAGTGGTGTGAGTCTGTGTGTGACTGCATGGGTTTTAGAATCCCCGGGTGTAACTGTGTTTGGCCCGGTGCGATTAATGCAGATGAATGGGTGAGCGTGCACGTGTGTGGATAAGGCTCACTGTGTGCCGTGTGTGGGAGCCCGTGTGGCTGTATGTCGTGGCCTATGGATGCATGCTGGCCTGTGGTTACATGTGATTCCGCATGGCTGCGTACTGCTGACTGTCACGGTATGCAAGGCCGGGGATGGGCTTCGTGTGATTCCTCAGGACCGCGTGTGTGTTCTGTGCCACGGGCCCAAGGAGGTCAGGGGTCTGCAGCCCCAGGTCCGCGGCACGTAAGAGAGAGACGTGAGTGTCTATCCATTGTGCACTTTCCCCTTTTCTAGCTTCAGCCCCTGAGGAGCCCGAACGGACTCCCACTTATGAAAGGAAGTGGAACTAGGCCGCAGAAGCCTCTTCCCCCGGGTCACTGACCGCTTTGAGAGTGGTTTCTTGGAAGTCAGGCTGGGCTTCAGGGCGATGCCAGCCCATCAGAGCCCTCGTAGCAGCTGGCTCCCGACGCTGACAGAGTCTCAGCCCAGGCCTGGCTGGGGGCCAGGCTGCCTCCCACCCCTCCAGGGACACAGCCAGCTTCTGTCGGCCCTGGCCATCTGCTCTCACCCTCCCCATACCTAATCCTGGTGCAGAGGGAACACAGGCGCCCAGCTCCCCTTCTCTTCCCACCCTGAAGACAAGCACATGCCTTTTAAAGGGTTTACCACTGACCCTTTCAGGGAAAGCGCAGTGAGTAACAAAGGCATCCTGCATGTTTCACATGTTTCCGACTTTAAGCATCTGTTAGATTCCCGGCTCCTGGATGACTGCCTCCACTCCGCTACCTGCAGAGGGTGGGTGATCTTCTTGTCTGACTTGCCTTAAAGGGACCCACCTACCCCAGGACAGGTGACCCCACCAAGGTAGGACCCTCCTCACCACTACCCCTCCCACAGCTGAGGCGTGTTCTCTGCCTCTCTGAAGTGACTCCAGCTCCCAGGGCTGTGGCTTTGTCCAGAAATGAAAGACGTGATCACTCTGGTTTCTCTTCTGCAGATTAGACTCAGGCAATAGCGGCCCAGATGTGCACGCCTCATACAGCCTCTGTGGCTGCTGTGGAGGGAATCACTGTGCTTAGGGGCCAGATCATTCACCACTGCTAGTATGGGCCAGGCTGAGGATGAGTGATGTGATATATACTCCACTGAAGGAGCACCCACAGGGGAGAAAGTGCTGGAAGCGGGGGCAGAGGGAAAGAAGAAATGAGGAGCTGGGGCATCAGAGCATCCTGCATGGAGGCCTGGGTTAGGGGCAGGAAAAGTGTGCTCCCCACCCCCAGCACCAGTGAGCCCACAGACCCGGGTGCGAGGGGAGTTGTAGAGAGAAGACTTTGGACCAGCAGTTCAGGACACTTAGGTTCCAGTAGCTGTGTGACCAGGGAAAGCCACTTTCCCTCTCTGAGCTTTGGTTCATCCTCCTTGAAGACTGAGACAACAGAGGAAAAATGTGAAGTGTAGAGTCAGAGGCATGAGTCTGTGTTCAACAAACATGACTCCTCATCCAGGAACCTGAAGACAGTTGTCAACTCCTTCCCAGGGGCCAAGACCTTTCCCCAGCTCAGACGGTCTGTTTACGAAGGAATCTGTCTTTTCTTCCCTCATCAGCACAGGCAGGGCCCACCATACCCAGGTCCCATGGAGACCCTGCTGAAACCTGGGGGTGAAGGCAGGGGACTGAACAGTAGGAAGGGAAGAAATCTGGGAGTGGAGTGAGGTGGGCAGACATGGTGACAAGGGCTACAGGGCTTCCCTAGGCCGAACATGACATTGGTCCTGCTCCTCCCTGACTTGTCCATCCAACCTGCACCTGCTTTCTCCTTCCCCACCAACCACCACATGTTCCCTAGGGCTATAGCTCTGACTCAGATCATTCTGCTTGGTGCTGTGGCTCACATAAGTGGAGTTTCCAAGCGAAAGTCAATATCCTAGGCCCACCAGAGGCTAGAAAAATTAGTAAGACACAGGCCCTATCTGCCAAGAATTTTTAACCACAATTGCCAAGAATACCTATTTGATCACATTAGTTAATACTATGTGACAAATTCAACTGCCTTCAAGATCTAGACAGCGTCAGTGGCTGAAGCAAGCTGGTGGAAGGCAGTAAGGAATGGTGGGACCTGTGGACCAACCCTGGGCCAACACGTCCTATTTCAAAGTGGGCCAAAGAAAAGACAGCTGCTGCCAGCCACCTGTTGTGACATGTTCTCAGTTCTTACCAAGTGCCAGACACTGTGTGAAGTGCTCTCGTATATTATTTTCCTTCATTCTCTCAAGAATTCTTTGAGAGAGGGAATAGTATTATAGGAGACAAAGTCTAAAGTGACCGGTATGATCCCTATATCCTCGTGTTCATGCCTTTGTGTAATCTCCTCCACTTGAGTGTGGGCAGGATCTGTGACTTGTTTCTAACCAAGATAATAACCAATATGCCAACATCCAAGCAATACTGGCAGAGGCAGTGGGATATCCCTCCCATGATTACCTTACATTAGAAAAGACTCGGTTGTTCTTGCAGATTGGTACAGACTTCCTCTCTTGCTGATATTAAAGAAGAAAGCTGCCAAGTTCTGAGAGAGCCTCTGGAGAGGGCTCCTGGCCAGGAGCTGTGGGTAGCCTCTAGGAGCAAGGGCAGCCTCCAGCCTGCCGCCAACAAAAAGATTTCAGACCCACCACCACAAGGAGATGACTTGTATCAGCAGCCTGTGTGAACCCGCCAGCAGATGCATCCCCACCAGAGGGTCCAGATGAGAACCCAGCCCTGGCTAACAACCTTGACACTTTGGCCTCGCAGAGGACCCCATTAGGCTGCCCCCAGACTCCTGACCCACTGACACTGTGGATTACCAGTATGCATTGTTCTAAGTTGCTAAGTTTATGATAATTTATGATGAAGCGAGCAAAAGTGAATATAAGTATTATCTCCATCTTACAGATGAGGATCTAAAGCTCAGAGGCTGATCAGCCATATGATAACTATAAGCCACAGCAGGGACCAGCCCCAGCCTGCAGACTGCAGGCTGACATTCTCTCCAGGACTCCGCCTGCAGTGCTGGCCGTTGTTCTCTGCATGGCTGCCTAGATAGGAGAGGAGTAATCTACACGGCTTTGATTCAGTGACCATTTTTTCATTTCAATTCAACAATTTGTTGTACTCCCACCATGTGCCCAGCACTGTGCCAGGCGTGGGTGATATAGCAGGGAGCAGCACAGATAGAGGATCTGCTTTTGGGGAGCAGAAGCTACAATGAGGGACATAAAGGATGACAAGTGCTATCAGTGTGATGAGGGTTTCAGAACAAGGAGGAATGGGATGAACTGGGAGCACGTAGTAGGGCAGCCAGCCTCAGTTCAAGGCCAGGGACAGTGTCCTTGAGGAAGTAGCATGTAGGTCCCTTGGGGGTAGGCCTGGTGGGGAGTCAACCCTTCTGCATGGAGAGCAAGTGAGTGGGCGGGTGACTGGGTAAGCTTTCCTGGTCATGGGTCCCCAGGGAAGAAGGCTCTCCCAGCAATGTGAAATCATCCTGTTTCTGTGCATTGGCTTCCAAGACATCTTGTCCCAAGGACCCAGGGCTTTATGACTGGCCCGTGACGCTCGTGATTCTGGAGCGTGCTTCCTGAATGCATCACGGGTGGATGGGCAGAGGTAGGGGTGGCTTAGCCGTGACTCTTATCCCCTAATCATGCCTGGACATCTGGCAGGGGAAGAACTGCAGGTGGGAGTGGGAAGCAAAGCAGGCAGATGAGGAGCAGTGAGGGTAGGAGCAGAGCCAGAGGAAAGCACAAGAATGAGAAAGCGGGCCCTGCATGAGCCCAGCTGCAGTGTGCGATGGTTCAGCAGACCCAGGGTCCTGCCAGTGAGTGGGCAGCATGATGTGGCTCAGGCAAGGTCCCAGCAGGACGCAGATGGCACACTGAGATCGGGCCATCCGAGGGGCATGCAATAAAGGGACTATTTTCAAGGGCCAGAAGCTGGACCAATAGCAGCAGTCTGTGCACTGTGCACTGCTGTGCCGGATGGGGTGAGAGGTGGAGGGGGTGACTAGAACCCCTCTGGGAAGAGCGGACCCCTGATGGGAGCCGTGGCCACAACTCAGCCAGATCACGGCCACCCCAAGGCAGGTTTGGGGGGGTAGGGGGACTAATCACTGTGCACTCTTGTTCCTCTCTGCCTCCCACATGCTGTCAGTGCTCCTCCCTGATCAGGGTGCAGAGTGAGGGCACCTACCCCTGTCCCCCACCCACCCCCAGCCCCATGCAATCCCCACAGGCCCACCTCAGTGCACAGAGCAGGGAAGAGAAGTTGGGGAACAGACTGGAAGTGAGAAGAAACTCAATCCCAACCCCATCCTTTACCAGCCGGGAACTCTGTACAAGCTCTTTGAACTTCTTGGGCCTCAGTTTCCCCCTCCATAAAAAGGGGATGCTGAGCATGCTTATATTCAGTTCTGAGTTTGAAATGTGAAGATGTGTTCAAGAATTCCAGCTTGGAGCCCTGCACCCATTGGCTGGCTGCTGGCCTTGGTTCCTAAGAGTTCAGCAACAAGAACACAAAATCGGGGCCACTGAGAAGCCAGACAGACACCAGTCCAGAAACCCCGGACATCAAACAATACACTGGATGAGAAGCTTGCTCAGCAGGTCCAGTACGTGCCAGGGTTGGAACCCAGAAGCTCTCTGTCTCCCTGCAGGGGCCTGAGGGGTGCACATACACACACACATGCACACATGTACACACACACACAGGCACCACCAGGAGGGTAGTGCCCTGCATGTTAGCCCCTCCAGAGAGAAGCAGCACAGGGCCTGCCTGCAGCCCAGGGTCTGCACCTGGGTGTCTGAGGTGGGTGGAGCAGTGAAAGCGGCCCTAAGGCCCCAGCACTGCCTAGAATCCCGGGCCCTGCTGCAAAGACACTTGGCAGCCCTAGGCCACCTCCCCAGGGTAGAAATCCTCCCATGCGCCCCCACACATATGTCACTTAGGTGAGACCCCAGCAGCAAACAGGGTAGCCCTGCCTGGGACAGGCCTCCGAGCCTTGGGGACAGATTCTGGGGCCCACCTCAGCCTACCGGTGACATGACATCAATGCCCAGAACAAAGGCCCTTGGTGAGAGCCACAGGCCTCTGCCTTTTAATGCTTTATCACCCACATCTCAGGTTCACAGGAAGAGGGTTTTGAAAGCAACAGCATCAGATCTGCAATACCACTGCGGTCAGGTTTTTTCAGATGAAAGGAAACCAAAGTGGATCGAAGAACTGCAGGTACAGCAGATTAAGGCCCCACCGGGTGGCAAGGGACCCAAGGGGAGGGCAGGAAGGCCTAGGGAGGTCCATCCCAGGAGGAGCAGGAGGTGTTGCTCAGTCTCCCTCAAAAGCAGTCCCCAGGTGAAAGGAGGCAGGCCTGCCCCTTCTGTTCCCCAGGTTGACAGATGATGACTTGGTGCATGACAGGAGCAAGCAGAGGCAAAGGGGTCACTTGGAGGCCTGAGAAGAGCACAGTGCTTCCTGGCACCCACGCATGTCCTCCTCCAGCTCCTCTGCCCTGGGAGGCCCTGGCTGCACTGAGGGTGAGCCCCAGACCACCACCAGCACCCCCAAACCCCTGCACTGCTGGGGACTCGCCTGCTGGCACCCAGACCGGCGGGAACCTCCTGATTGCCCACCCAGCCGGGCTCCAGCGTGGAACTCCAGCTTCAGAGCCTGATGGGCACTCTCCCTTCCCTAAGTCACGCCTTCCCTGCTGTTTCTTACAACTCGGGAGCACCCGAGAGTCCAAATGGGAAATATTACGTTTCCGTATCTCCTTCCTATGAGACTGTGATGGAATTTACCAAGTCGCTTGTAGAAAGCCTGGGCTGTAAACTTTATTTCACTGCCCTATTTTCCTTTCTCTTCATGTTCCTGGCTTCTTTTCCATTTATTTCATATTGTTGTGTTGAATGTATACTTTTTTAAAAACTTTTTTTTAAGTTGTGAAACGTTCCAAAAAATTTAGAAACACATAGGAAATCATATAATGAACACCCTGCTATCCACCTACCAGCTTTGTGAATTCTTAACATATTGCCAATTTGGTTTCATTGTGCTGATGGTGGTGGTGGTGGTGGTGGTGGTGGTGGTGGTGGTGGTAAGATGTAACTAACAAAATTTACCATTTCTTAACCATTTCAATTTCTTTAAGAAACCTAGTGTTATGCATACAGTTAAAGGGCCTGTGGCCTCTCTTCCATTCCCTTCCCTTCTTCCTTAGGAATAATCATCACTCTGAATTTGATTCTCTTACTAAAGTGATACATGTAGGACACCTGGGTGGCTCAGTCGGTTAAGCATCTGCCTTCGGCTCGGGTCATGATCCTGGAGGCCCAGGATCAGCCCTGCACCGGGCTCCCTGCTCCACAGGGAGTCTGCTTCTCCCTCTGCTCCTCCCCCTGCTCGTGTTCTCTTTCTCCCTCCCTCACTCTCTCTCATAAATAAATACATAAATAGATAAATAAATAAATAAATCTTTTTAAAAAGTGATACATGGGATACACGTTTTATAATGAAAACAATCCATACAGTAGAGAAGGACATAAAGCAAAAAGCAAGAATCCTACTCCCCACAACCTTAAACTCACTCCCCCTGAAGTGCTCATTGTTAAAACTTTCTATGACTCTTTCCAGGTATTTTAAAACACATGGCGAATTATATTTGCTTGTTTTCTTTCTTGACAGAGAAAACTATGTACTGTGTTCTCCAATTTGCCTTTTGTTTCTGGTTACTGTAGCTCCTTGGACCCTCTTCCGTGTGAATACTGATAAATCCACCATATTCTTTCTAACAGCTGCGTGGGATTCTACTTTATTTAGTAGTTTCCCATGGAGGGGCATTTAGGTGGTTTCCAGCATTTAGCTCTTCTAAACAAGCCTGCACTGAACATCCTTGACATATAGTTTTACTCACTTGTGGGAATATTGTATATCTGTAAATACCTAGAGGTACAGTTTCTGGATAAAAGGATACTGAGCATTTGACATCTTAAAAGATATTACCAATCCCCCCCAATAAAAATGATTCATTTAAACACCAATCAATAATGTATGAGAGTCCTGTCTCTCCACATCATCAAGACCGTGTCTTTCCATACCACTGTCAGTCTTTTATTTATCTTCTTCTGTGAACTGTCTGCTATTGTCTTTCCCCTAGCATTTTATGGGTTTATTCTTACAGTTTTGAATCTTTGATCCATCTGGAATTAATTTTAGATGAACAGTGAGATAGACATTCTTTTCAATTAGCAATTATTGTTTTTCCTACTCTGTAAATAGATGGAACTAAATACCAAGATAAAGAGAAAAGCAGATTTCTCTCCACTCCTTACAGACTACTGCTACCTGATTTTGCCTCCCCACTTAGAACTAGCCCACCTCGAGGCTCTAGGTTAAGAAATGGAACACTATCTCTGCCCACGCTACCTTTATAGTGTATGGGCTGAACACAGATGCTCCACAAACATCCAATCAGTCATTCAACAAATAGCCAACCAATGGAATTTTTTTTTCTCCCTCTGAGGAGAAATATATTGCACACGTAGGAAGAGGGGGTACACTGGGTATCTGGTGGCCAGAGGAGTAGCTGCGGCAGACTGCAAAAAATTCACTCAAACCCATTCTCCCTCTTCCATTATAACAGAGTTGATGCCAGGCTTGTGGCTGCCTAACTAGGAACAGTGTCCCCAGCTTTGTGAATTTACCTGGAGCCATAAAACTACATCCTCAGCAGGGGAACATAAGCAAAGCAGGCATGTGTCCCTATAATGGCTTTCAAATATGACACCAATTCTTCAACCCTCTTCCTGTGGATGGCAAGCATCTTAAGGTGGAGGCATCTATGACCCCTCCACTTGAATGAACCTGGGCAGTCTTCAACTCCAATGTGACTTCTAAGACTGGGGCATAGAGGTTTCTATCTTATTCTCCAAGAACTCTTGCTCTTAGAGCCCTGAGCATCTATAAGGCAGTCTAACTTTCCTGAGGCCACTGAACTGGAGAGGCCACCTGTTGGTGCCCTGGTATAGGCCTAGCTGAGCCTAGTCTTTCAATCAAGCACTGAGTAAGTAAAGATGCCTCTAGATCATTTAATTCCCAACCAGTTGAGTCACATTCAGTCATTTGAGTCTTAGCTGTGGCCCCAGACTATAAAGTAGGGAGATAAGACCCCCTCCTGGTGTTCTGTCCAAATTCTCCAGCATTCCTCACAGCCCCACAGAATCTGTGAGGATAATGAAATAGTTGATGCTTTAGAACACTAAATGTCAGGACAGCTCGTTATTCAGTAATAGATCACTGGCCCACTCTAAGACCTAGAAAATTCACACACACACACACACACACACCCCCATACACACCATCTTCCTGCTGGCTCCAACCCAGGGGTAGCAATGACCTGCTTCAACTATGCAGATGGCAACTCCTAGGGATGACCGAACCACAGCATGGAGGGAATCCAGGTCCCTAAAGGACCAGATGGGACACTGCTGTCAGCTGATGAGAAACACTCAGTTCAAGGATTAAGTGAGAAAGGAATGAATGTCTTTCTGCCTTCAGACAAACAAACAAAACAAAGATAGAGCAGCGAGCAAGGCAGACATGGTCCATGTCCTCTGGGAAATTCTGTCTTTGACTGGGGAGGAAGCAGGAGGGAGGGGACACAACGCCAGGTCAAGCCTCCTGGATTATACAATTGGTTATTTAATGGCAGGTGTAATATGTCCTAGGCAGAGGTACAGGGAACTGTAAAAATAATTCACAGGGCTCTGACCCAATGTGGGTGGACATGGAAGCTAGCCCTGAGGAAGTGATCCTTGACCAGATGGATGAGTAAAAATTAAGTGAGATGGTAGAGAAGGAGGAGGGGAAGATGGTTCTGGCACCAGAAATGGGTAGAGCATGTGCAAAGACACAAGTTTGAGAAACTGCTAAAAAAAAAAAAAAAAAAAAAAGCCAATGAGAGCCTTGTGGGTCAGGCTTTCAGATACGATCTCTAAGAAATGAGAATTCAAGGGGTAATTCCAGCAAGAGAGTCAGCCTCTAGAAGCTGTGTGGGAAACAGACTGGGGGCAGGGAGCAGTCAGGAAGCTGATAGAGATACCATCGATGGTATAGGCTGTGGAGATAAACTGGGTGATTACATTTGAGAGACTTTTGGGAGGTGGTTAATAGGATTTGGGAGGTAAGGCAACTCACTGAGAGAGAGGAGTCAAAGATGAAACACCAGCAAGATGATGTCTGGACTGTTAGTAAACTGTAATGTCGAAGCCAGAGGAAACCTAGGCATGGCCAAGTTCAAACCCAGCTCAGAGCAAGAGAAAGGGGATCGGATTTGTAAGTGGGGGCCTTTGAGCAAGTCATCTTGCTTGGGAACTCTTAAGCTTAAGGACAAGAGCTGTGTTCATTCATTTATTCAAAACACAGGGTAAGCGAGGCACTTGGGTGGCTCAGTGGTTAAGCATCTGCCTTTGGCTTCAGTTGTGATCCTGGGGTCCTGGGATTGAGTCCCACATCAGGCTCCCCATGAGGAGCCTGCTTCTCCTTCTGTCTATGTCTCTGCCCCTCTCTCTGGGTCTGTCATGAGTAAATAAATAAAATCTTAAAAAAAAAAAAACACACATGGTGAGTGGTACAAGAAATGTGCAATAAATAAGGTGCAAACATAAAGTATGTGGTGTGTTAATGACAGGGCTAAGGAGAACAAATAGAGCAGGGAAGGGGAGAGAACAGGGAGTTAAATTTTTAGGTAAGATATTCAAGATATGCATTTACAAGCAGGGTGGATCCAGCTTCTGTGGAATCTAAGGAGGGGGGAATCTCCTGTAGACAAAGTATTAAAATATCTTATTTTTGCAGATGGCACAAAGATACTTGACCATATGAATCAATGGGACAGGGTGGTGCGAGTGAAGGAGCCCAGAGCAGAGCTTCAAGAGTTTCTCAGTAAATCTGTCCCTGCTCATGAGTAAGAGGGCTGGGGAAGGGGAGGAGTGTGACTGTGGGTGTCACAAACAGAACCTGTTTCTGTGACTTACAGCAAGTCATTAAATTACTCTGAGCCCCAATTTCCTGATCTATAAATGAGGAAAAAAAATATTATGTCCTTATAAGGTTTTCAGGAGGAAATAAGGCCCTATCAGTAAAGATCCTGACTCAGTAATAAGTGATAGCTAGTATTTTAATTTTTATTCCTACTCCTCACAGATGGATGATCTCACCATGATCTCACCTTGGAGGGGGAGCAGAAAGAACCAGAATAAGGAGAAGATTGTGAGCCCCGGTGACAGGAAGGCCCAGAGCTCCCTGGGAGTGCTGGACTCTGTGACTCAGGGATGCACACACTGTGTGTGTGACCTTTGACCTGTGAACTGGTCTGAGGCAAAGCAGTCTGCGGCAGTGGCCTTCATGTGCTACACTATGCAGCACATCTATGGAGATTGCACCTCCAGTGAAAGCCCAGCTCCCCACCCCACCCCCGCCACCATGGACTTGTATGTGTGAATGGGGGTGAGCAGGGAGCAGAGGCAGGGCACACAGCTGGTATTCATTGCCTTAGTTACACAGCTACTACAACCATCTGCAGAGACTTCTCTTGTATGCGATGGCAACTCTTCTGGAAAAACTGATTGCCCTGGTTGTAGAAGAGGCGATGATCCCAAGCAATAAAATCACCATAGCAGGTGTTGGATAAGCTGGTATGGCACGTGCCATCAGCATTCTGGGAAACTCTCTGGCAACAAACTTGCCCTTGTGGATGTTCTGGAAGATCTGGGTGGCGCAGCGGTTTGGCGCCTGCCTTTGGCCCAGGGCACGATCCTGGAGACCTGGGATCGAAACCCACATTGGGCTCCCGGTGCATGGAGCCTGCTTCTCCCTCTGCCTGTGTCTCTGCCTCTCTCTCTCTGTGTGTAAAAAAAAAAAAAAAGAAAAGAAAGAAAAAAAAAAAAAAAGAAATGAGGCGTCTCAGGCATGGGAGCTCACTTCTTCAGACGCCAAAAACTGTGGCAGATAAAGATTACTCTGTGACTGGTAATTCTAAAATTGTGATGGAAAATGCAGGAGTCCACCAGCAAGAGGAAGAGAGTCATCTCAATCTGGTGCAGAGGAATGTTAACGTCTTCAAATTCATTATTCTTCAGATCATCCAATATGGTCCCAATTGCATCATAATTACGATTCCCAACCCAGCGGATTCTCACATTCTCACATATGTTACCTGGAAACTAACCAGATTACCTGAGCACCATGTGATTGGAAATGAGCGTAATCTGGAATCTGCTAGATTTCGCCATTTTATGGTTGAAAAACTTGGCATTCATCCCAGTGGTTGCTGAGTTCGGAGGATGTGGCATCTCAAGTGAGGCTGTATGGAGTAGAGTGAAGATGGTAGGCGTTTCTCTCTAGGAACTGAATCCAGAAATGGGAAGAGACGATAATAGTGAAAACTGGAAGGACATACGTAATATGGTGACTAGAAGTGCTTATGGAATCATCAAGCCAAAAGGATATACCAGCTGGGCTATTGGATAAATGTGGCTACTCTCATCGAGTCCATGCTGAAAATCTATCTGGGATTCATCCCATGTCAATGATGGTGAAGAGAATGCGTAGCACTGAGAATGAGGCCTTCTTGAGCCTTCCATGTATCCTGAGTGCTCAGGGGTTAACCAGTGTTATCAAGCAGAAGCTGAAGGCTGACCAAGTTGCTCAACTCAAGAAAAGTACAGATACCCTGTGGGACATCCAGAAGAACCTAAGAGATCTGTGACTTCTGGGTTGTAGGCTATAGAAATTTAAAAATTCCAAATGTGGATTAACTGTGAATCTCTAGTTTTTATACAGGTACTTGGATTATATCTGGCTTTTATCTTCCTAGATATGTGAATTTGGGCTCACAGAATCGAAGCCCATGCTTGGTTTAATGCTTGCAGTATGAGCCCTTGAATAAACAATTAACTATTGGGGGGGAGGGGAGAAGAAAAGAAAGAAAGGAAAGAAAGACAGAGAAGAAAGAAAGGAAAGAAAGACAGAAAGGAAGGAAGGAAGGAAGGAAGGAAGGAAGGAAGGAAGGAAGGAAGGAAGGAAGGAAGGAAGGAAGGAAGGAAGAAGAAAGAAAGAAAGAAAGAAAGAAAGAAAGAAAGAAAGAAAGAAAGAAAGAACGAGCTAGGGGTTCAGCAGGCCTGTATTCCAAACCCACCGCCACCCCTGCCAGCCTGCAAGTGTGACCAGACCAGACTCTTCACTGCCTCAGCTGCCACTTCTTCAGCTGTCACATGGAAGGCAGGACAGTCCTAACACCGCCATGCAAGGGGGTTGTGAGGACATAATGTGCAGGCGTGGACAGAGTACAAGGCCACTGTTCCTGCCTTCCCCCTTTTCCAGTCAGACACATGTTCCAGGCCTGTACCCAGGAAGGGAAAAGGCTGTGACAGCCTCGGGCACCCAGTGACCGAAAGCTCCCCCAGCTCTGGGTGTGTGGCTGGCACAGCAAATGCTCTCAGGCATGTAACAAAGCAAGCTCAGCCCACAGTGGGTGATGGTGACGTTTGATGACTTAAAACAATTAAACCCATAATCAGAGGGTGCTCCGACTCGGCTGCTGTGGGTTTGTTTGCCCACGAGTCACAATAATCTTGCTGGAGTGTGCATCAGCCGTTAGCCCTCAAAGTTCTGTTGCTAAGAGATTATGAACCAAATGATGTTTCCAAAAAATAACCACTACAGGATGTTCCAGGAGAGAGCCACAATAACAGCCCAAACAGAATGGATATGTTGTTATTGATAAATCCTTATAAAGAGCCGAGGCTGGGGAAGCCTGGCCATGCACATCCTCTGTAAATTACTGGCTTGCCAAGGTTTCAAACATAACAAAATACAGTTATCTGTGATGACGGGAAGGGCTGTAATATAAGGCCTTCAGGATTCCAAAAGTTCCTCCATCCACCAAGATGTATCTTTTGGAGGCCTGTTGTTTGCCTCTTCGGTGACTGTTTACAACGATCTCAGCCACATTTCGGAGCAGTCACTAAGTCTAACGTAGCTGTAACCACTCCCTGCTTGACACCGTGCCTGGGGGGACAATTGATGAAGTGAGTGAACATAGCTACTTGCAGCCACCTCCAGCTTTGTTGCTGGGGTAAGAGGAACCAGTCAACTAACTGGTTAGAGCAGGACAGTTTCCATCAACAGGAAGTCCGCAAATAGGGCACTTTCGAGAAACTCTTGTCGCCTGGTGCCTAGAAGCACTCTGCCCATGCAGTTTTCCTGGGAAGATGTGGCCATTCTGCTTTGGGTCCCCCGCAAAGGCTCCTGGGTCGCTCCCAAGGGATCTCCATCAGGCGGATGAATTAGTGCCAAGTGGCGTGATACCAGCCTGACAACCGTCTCCCGACACCCAGCACCTCCTCTGCTCTAGCGCCCCCAGCCCCTCCCCGCTTTCTCTCTGGCCTAAAGGTCTACATTGTACCTCACTGGGGCAGGTGGCAGAGGGCAAGGTGTGTTCTTCTCTCTCATTTAACAGGTGAGGGAGCCACGGTCCAGAGGGACAAAGTGAGGTGTCAAGGTCACACAGCTAGTAGGACAGGAGGCCGATGCATGTCCTCTAGCCCTGGATCCCAGGATCTTCACTGCTCTCCAGACCCCTGGGCTCCCCGTGATGGACACCACATAGGAAACCGCCCAGGTGCTACAGTGGCTCCCGGAAAGGGGTCAGTGTTTCCATGGGCCGGCCCCGGTGCCCCTCAGCTACTGTGGCGTGCTGGGGCGAGAGGGCCACCGGCGCTCTACCTTCCTCCTCCTTCCAGGGGACAGGGTCATGAATAAAGCAGGTCATGAAGATCCCACACTTACAAGCTTGTTCAGTCTGTCACTATGTGGGTGACCTCAGGCGAGGTACTAAGTCTTCTGCAGTGCTGTTTTCTTTCTAAATATTAGGACAAGTACCTCCCTCCTTTATGGGGCTGTTATGAGGAATGCATGAGATTAGACAGTTAAATGTTGGTCAGCAGGGTATGTGGGAACCCCTTGGCAGCAGCCGTGGTCACAGCTCTAAGATATCATCGTGCTCACCGCAGCCAGCACCCACTCCTGCTCAGGACCTGGGGTGCAGGCGGTGCCAGCCACAGCACCAGTGCAGTCCCTTGTGGTGATCAGCCTGGGCCAGGAGGGCGGCCAGTGACAAAGGGACACGATTCCTGGGGCTCTTAGTGGTAGATTCTTAATTTTTCAGACGCTGGGCTCAAAGAATGAAGAAGCAGCTCCGAGGGTTTCTGTGCCTAACTACATGTGCTTGCACTGGCTCCCTTGGGCTGGAATTCCCCAGGGACCAACCTAGCGCTCCCTGCCCAGCGGCCTCCCTGCCCTGAATCATGAGCGGGCTTCTGCCCTTGGCCGGGCCGGGGGGCCTCAGCAGCAGGCTGCTGGCTTCCTCCCCGCTGGAATGGGAAAGAGCAAGCCAGGGCAGGGTGCTTCCCGAGTCTCCCTGGAAGTTGCTCCTCTGAGAGTCTTTTTTTTTTTTTTTAATTTATTTATTCATGAGAGACAGTGAAAGAGGCAGAGACACAGGCAGAGGGAGCAGCAGGCTCCATGCAGGGAGCCCGATGTGGGACTTGATCCCGGGTCTCCAGGACTACACCCTGGGCGGAAAGCAGCGCTAAACTACTGAGCCACCCGGGCTGCCTGCTCCTCTGAGAGTCTTAAAACCCCAGTCCAGAGAAGGACATCGAGGGAGAACCCGGAGCCGGACAGATGAAGGCTGTGTCGGAGGGTCATGAATTCACCAGCCCGGCCACTTGGCACCCGCCCCCCGCACAGCGGCTCTGTTATCCTGTGGGGTCAGGACACTGTTTCTGCCGAGTCATCCTTTCTTGCCCAGAAGGGATCCTGGCCCAGAGCCACATTCCTGGTGGGGTCTGAGTGCCACGGAGGCCGGAAACTTCCTTTCTCACCAGACCCCAGTGCTCCAGCCGGGCACACAGTCCGGTCTCTCAGCAGCCTCTGCTGGCCGCCAAGGCTCTCCTTGAAGCATCTGTGGGGGTCCTCCCCCTAGGGCCCCCACCCTCCCTGGACCCTGACTCTGAGTGATATAAGAACATTCCATGGCAAGGGACTGATGCTAGCATGCCAAGGGAGGAGAGACTGGGACTAAGGGGGTGGGGGTGGGGGACTCCAGGGGCATTGAGGAACTATTTCAAATTCCCCAGCTGCCCCCTTTGCGGACCCTCCTGCTAGTGAGGGTTCAGCAGCCCCACTGCAAAGGAGCCTACTAGTGTAGGACAGGCCCGGGCAGGGGCCAGATCTCAAGCTAGAGAGGAGACGAGGCAGTCTAGGAAGCTTCATCCCTAGGCCTGTACTGCCCCCCAACCAGCAACTCCAGCATCCCCTTGTTGTACAAAATTTTGGTGTCCACAGAAGTGCAAGTTGATCACACCATATGCAGAGCTCATGTTTCAGGAACCATGTGCTAGGCCCTACACTAGGACCTGGCCCCTAGCAGTGGACGACACAGATGTGGCCAATCCTAGTACCTCTCCCATCCATTCCAGGCCCAGCAGCCTTGCTTCCAAATATGCTGTCATCCCAGATCACTTGGGTCTCCACTCCTAGCTGGTGACCTTGAGCAAGTTACCTCTCTCTGAACCTTGTCTTATCTACAAAACAAGGGCAAGCTAATACCTACTTCATAGGGGTGCTAAGAGAGATATATGAGTTCATATGAGTTGATATATAATATACGTACATATGTGTTAATATATGTAATCTAAGTTAATATATGTAAAATGTTTAGAACAGGGACGCCTGGGTGGCTTGGCAGTTGAGCATCTGCCTTCAGCTCAGGGCTTGATTCTAGTCTGGGGATCGAGTCCCACATCGGGCTCCCTGCGAGGACCCTGCCTCTCCCTCTGCCTGTGTCTCTGCCTCCCTCTCTGTGTCTCTCATGAATGAATAAATTAAATCTTAAAAAAAATAATTTAGAACAATTCTTGGCACAAAGACTTCAGGATGTGTGTGTGCATGCACCCGCGCGCATGGGCTGCTGTGCACACCGTGTCTTTGCTCTCACTGCCCTCTACCTGGAATACTTTTCTCCTTTTCTACAGGAATCTAGGGGTTCAGTCGTGGCAGAGTTTTCAGAAAGGAGGACTGATGGGGACCGGCCTGAGGTCAGGCCCAGCCCTGCCAGGGCCACCAACCCTCGCAGAGCACTTCACGCTCCCCAGTGAGGCAGATGAGGGAAGGGGGCTCAGGAAGGCATACCAGACTCTTGCCTGATGGTGCAGCCCTAGTTAGTGCTGGAGCTACGGTGGAGCCCGGGTCCTCTGACTGCAGGAGGCACTATCCCTGCTCCCTCACGGCGCAGGTCCCTAGGAAACTTCAGACACCCCAAGTTAGCCACCAGAACCTCAGAGCTCCCCCAAGGCCCAGCAGCCAGACGATGGGCCCTCCTGGCCCTTCAGAGGTCCTGGAGTGGGCAGGAGTCGTCTCTCAGAGCCAGGCAGGGCCATGGGAGGCCCCAGGACAGGGGGCGCTGGCCCAGCAGGAAGAGCTCAGCCCAGGAAATTCTGAGCAATGCCGGCAGACCACAGAGCCCCCAGGCTTCCTGCCCTCTCCACACAGGCGGCCCTGTCAACGTCAACGGCTTTGTGAAACCCTGCCTGGCGGGTGGCCGCAGCTCTAGGGGCCCCGGGTTCACTGGCTGTGGTCGCCCTGTTCCTTTGCAGCCCGGGAGAAGGTGGCTTCCTAAAGACTGCCCTCCACGCGGCAATGGAATCCAGCTGCTGTGAGGAACAGGCACCTGATGGCGCCCCCTGCACCCTGCACCCTGCACCCTGCCCACTCCCCCACCCCCGCCGCATGTCCTGGGCCTCCAGACCCCGGGGCTCCTCCCCATAAGCCCATAACTCCCTATGCTCCCCAAGATGCAGGGGACCCCTGGATGCAGCCGTAGGGTGGGATCTGTGGTCGAATAACTTTGGAGTGGGGGATATGTGGGTTAGAAGCCCAGTTGATAGTTTCGCCAGCTGTGTGACTTCGGGCAAGTTGGTTAACCTCTCAGTTTCACAGTGCCCTCGTGTGTACAATGGTGATTTAAAAAACACACCTGCCTTGTTGTCAGAATTGAATAGAACGATGCACATGGAGGGTTGGGTACAGTACCTGACACACAACAAACCTTCCGTAAATAGAAACCCTTGTTTCTTTCTTTTTTTTTTTTTAAGATTTTATTTACTCATGAGAGAGAGAGAGAGAGAGAGAGAGAGAGGCAGAGACACAGGCAGAGGGAGAAGCAGGCTCCATGCAGGGAGCCTGACGCAGGACTCGGTCCCGGGACTCCGGGATCAGGCCCTGGGCCAAAGGCAGGCGCTAAACCGCTGTGCCACCTGGGCTGCCCGAAGCTCTTGTTTCAGTAAACACTGTGAGTGGCAACAGAAATTAGGGTGCAAACACTATCGCACTTATTTGATTTTGCAATTTTAATTAAAACCATCCAGACCCGGGACACCTGGGTGGCTCTGTTGGTTAAATGTCTGCCTTCGGCTCAGGTCGTGATCTCAGGGTCCTGGAATCAAGCCCCACATCCGGGGGGGGGGCGGGGGGGCATGGGGTGCTGCTCAGCAGGGAGTCTGCTTCTCCCTCTCCATCTGCTCCTCCTCCTGCTTGTGCTCTCTCTCTCTCTCTCTCTCTGTCTCTCTGTCTCTGTCTCTCTCCCAAAGAAATAAAATCTTTAAAAATATAAATAAATAAACAAACAAACAAATAAATAAATAAATAAATAAAACCATCAAGACCCAATCTACAATACCTGAAGGAAGTATATACCTTCCTCTGGACGCTTCCTCTCCCTTTGAATTGCTCAGGAATCCCAAGACCTACATGCTTCAAAAGATGGAGGTAGAAGGTCCAGCTTCCACCTCTGGGCCAGGAGAACTAGAACTCTGACCAGTCCCACTGCCATGGTGCCGGTTGACAGTTGTTTCCATGTGGTCGGAAGGAGGAAGCTGGTCCCACCCCACCCAGAGCCCCGCGAGGCCACATGGATCTTCCAGGCAAGATGACTCCAAGCATGGCCCAGAGTGCCCCACTCCTACTCCCGGGGCGCTACCCATATCCATGGCTTGTTTGTGTCCATACGTGGTTGTTGCCAGTGCTGAGCCCACGGGGCTTTTGGGTCCACCCTTCACAGACTGGACAGGCACTCAATCTCTTTTCCTTCCTCAGGATCCACATGGGGGCTGGGGGTACTTTTCCTGTTCAGACCCCCAAACAGAAATGGTCTCCACGTTTCTCTGTGTCTGCAAGTCTCCAGAAAGCTGACACCTTGGCCACTCCAGCCCCCAACCCGACGGCTTGCCTCAATGCTGATTCACTGGCCCATGGACCACCAAGGCAACCCTCCCATGTATCAGAGAGAGCACCATCACTATGGGGCAGCCTGCCATTCTATGTTTCTTCACAGTAACTAGACACAGGGAGAAGCCAAAGTTGAGGTCAAGGCAGCGACAAAGTCCTTTTCTCTTTAGGCTCCAGGAGCGCGGGATGGGAACTCCTGCAAAGGGGAGACAAGGAGGTGGCATTTCTGTATCCCCCAGATGCTCCAGAGTCTGAACTCCCACCAGCATGCCTACATGGCTCATGAATGTTGACTGGTCAACTGACAAGAGCAAAAAACCTATCTGAGGCAGGGAGGATGAAGCAGAGCTGCTGGCTTGGGCGGAAGAGGGGAAACCAGGCCCCCAGGAAGCAGGGAAGCAGGAGGAGGGGTCTGCCGGAGGAATGCAGCGGTGTCCTGGGAGCACAGGATGCATTTCTGGGGGCAGTCAGGGTGGTGCTAGGTAGCCTGAGGACCCGGGAAGCATCTCTGGGAGAACCCTAGAGATTGCTGGACTCCTTCAGGTGTGCAGGTGGGGCTGGGGAGCAGGAGGCAGGAGCTAGTGGAGCAGCAGCCCCCACGGGGGTGGGGGGGAGGTGGCTCTCACAGGGACTCAGAGGCAGCCATCAAGGTTGTAACTCCCCTCCGTGAAGGGAGCCCTGGTTCCAACTGTGAGTCAACAGCAAGCACACAGCCCTTGACGGAGTCCAGAGCTCGGCTGCCCCGGAGAAGAGCTGGCCCTTCCCCAGAAGCTGCTCTGGCTCTCTCTGTGCCCATCTTGGCGCCCTGTGCTGAGGTGTGCCAGCTTGCAGGGGCCTCCGGGGCTGGCACAGCCGCTGACCTGGGTTCCCTCGGGAGCAGTGGGCACCAGGAGTGCCCAAGGAGGACAAACACAACAGCCAGGACCCGCTGCAGGGGACCGGTGGGGTCATGGCCTTTGAAGCCCCATGACCCGGTTTCAAACCCTCGCTCACACCTGCCAGCCGTGTGCCAAGGTACCCTCTGTGAGCCTCAGACATGCACCCGGCAACAATACCGACCCCGTGGAACTATCCAGTGGCAGGATGGAGAGCGCTCAGCCCAGAGCCTAGCACGTGGTACCAAATGGTGGCCTCATGTGGCCTCATGCTGGTACCGGTGTCCAAGTCGTCAGGTGGGGTCACACAGGCCTCTTCCAGCCTTGTGCGTCCGTCGGTGGACTTGGCATCTCAGGCCCGGTTGGAGGAGGCTGGGCCTTGGCCAGGGAGCACAGGAGGTTTCTCACCGTGGCAGGGAAATTGCCGGTTGGGGGTGTGGACAGCCACAGTGACCGTCTCTCGGCAGGACGGATGCGGCTTTGCTGACAGAGAGTCTGCGGCCTGGACAATGCCAGCGGTGCAGGTCTGAGGTCAGCAGTGGGGAGCCGGGCCCACCGCGGCCTCGCCGTCCCCGGCAGGGCCCCACCAGGGCCAGGCATCTGCTTCCAATCAGGGAGGGGGCGGGGGGTGTTGCTGAGGCCTCGTCCCCAGGCCCAGCTCTTGCCAGGCAGAATGGACACCAAGGCTGAAGAAGCCAGGGAGACATTCTGGGGACTCAGGTCATGGGGAGAAGGTCGAGAAATGGAGATTTACTTGTGGTTAGTTCCCTTGGAGGAAACCCTCTGCTAGCTCCCCCCTGTGAGCATACCCAGGGGAGCCCAGGCAGTGGCCCAGACTGCCCGGCTCAGGCCCATCCTGCTCCTGCTCACGCCCGTGCCTGGGGGCCCTGCCCCACTCTGTGCCAGGCTGAGCAGTCTTCCTTCACATTAAATCCCGTTTCCTCAGGAACACCTCCCTGGCCCCATGTTCGGTCCCCGTTAGACAATGGTGTTGGCATGATTCACTTTGTGCTTACGTAGCTATCTATGTCAGTGGGAACCGTCTCTGTCTCCCTTGGGACCCTATTTCTAAAATCCAGCACAAAGCCTGGCACAGAGCATGTGCTCAGTAAGTATTTGATGAATGAATGACTGAATTCATTAAGCCTCCTAAGTCTTCTAGCAGTTTCTGAGTGTGATCTTCATTTTTTTTTAATCCCTGCAGGATAATCAGTGATTATACCCATTTTATAGGCCCAGAGTCAAGGTCAGAGGGGGGGTTCTGGACCCCAGCTCCTAACCCAGTTGGAGCTCATCCTTTACCTAGGAGGAGGAAGCGTGTACACTGCCAGGAGAGTGGGCTTTGTAGTCAACCACCCTGGGATCAAACCAAAGTGCTGCTGCTGCTGGCTCCACCACACCCACACTGGGGGGGGGAGGGGGCGGCACCTCCCCGAGCCTCCTCCTCCTCCTCCTCCGTGCAATGGTGCAAGGATGGGGCTGACATTAACGGGCTGTGGCAAGGCTGCCATGAGCCCCAAAGGTCAAGCGGCTAGTGTGAGAATGGTATCTCTGGGCTCGCACAGCCCTCCTTGCCTCCCGGGGACCATCTCTCGGGCACTGAGTGGTTTCCTTAAGGGCACGAAGGGTACAGGCCTTCTTCCCCTGGGCCTGGGAGCGCCCTGAGGGTAAGACCAGGTCTGGTGCCTCCCTGCATCCCACTTTGCTCCTGGGCCAGCACAGGCCAGGGGTGGTCGCCCAGCTAGATGCACAGATACCCATCCCATTTGCCTGGGTCCAGAGTAAAAGCACTGCTAACTTCCTGCTCATGAGCAGTCTCCACCCACCCGGATCCAAGGGCTGGAGGATGAGTGGGGAGGCCCGAGCTAGGGAGCAAAAGAGAGCTTTCAGAGAACCCATGAGTTCCTAAAGAAGGAGCAACAAACACCAGAGAAGGAGTATGACCAGAGGGAGGGCACAATCTAGAATGAGGCTGTGACAGAGGCCCTGCAGAGGGCAGGTGGCCTGGGACGTCCTTGTGCAGCCCCCAGGCCTACAGAGACAGAAAGGGTGCCTGGGAGGGAACAGGAGACCTAGCCTAGACCTTGGCTGCAGGTGGGCATAATGAGGACAAAGGAAGCAGAGGCCCAGAACACAGACACAAGCTTCCAACCTATGTCTCAACTCGGACCTCTGGGTATTCCTGTGCATATTCCAGAACCCTGCCTGGCACAGAGCGTGTGCCCTATAAACATTCGTTAAATGAATGACTGAAGAAGAAGGAGATATTTCCATTAGCTTCTTAACGGCTCTCTCTGCCTCCCTCGACTCTGTGCCTTCTTGCAGCCACCCCCAGGACCACTGGGACCCTATCACTCCCACTGGGAACCTGTGGGTAGAGGTGGGGGAAGCATACCAGTGGCCTCTGAGCCAAATCTGGATCACTGACCCTCCCTGTTTGGCCCACACTGTGTGTTTTTGTTTTGTTATGTGTTAAATTTGAATCACTTGCTAACATCTAAAAATAAAAGTGCCCACAGAAAAATCTGGGTTTCTAGCCTCTCTGAAGAGTCAGTTGGGTGACATATCAACAGGTCCTGCCCACTGGACAGTGGCAGGAGCTGCTTGGAGAGGGCCTGCCCTCCCAAAAACCTCTTCCTGCCCTGGTGCCTTCAACCTCCAGCTTCCCACCCTGGGCCCTGCACACAGTGGAGAGAGTGACCCCTGCCCACAGGCAGAAGTCCAGACCTTGCGCATGTGACCCTCACTCAGGTTGAGCATCTCCATCTATCCATCCTCACTGTCCTTGCCCCCGAGATTCTGTCCACATCACACTACCTCCGATACTCCTACAACCCATGCTTTTACACACCTCGGAGTGCTTGCAAAGGTGGGACCTCGGCCACGGTGGGGACTGTTCTGATGTCTACTTGATCCTCAGTCTAGGCTCAAGGCCATCTTGGCAGAGGCGAGGCTTCCTGCCACCCCTTCTCAGGGAAGCGCCTCTCTGTGTCGTGACAGCCTGGGTACTCATACCACAGCCTGGGGACCCACACTACAGCCTGGAGACTCACACTACACCCTGGGGACTCATACCACAGCCTGGGGACTCACACCACAGCCTGGGGACCCAAACTACACCCTGGGGACTCACACCATAGCCTGGGGACTCATACCACAGCCTGGGGACCCACACTACAGCCTGGAGACTCACACCACAGCCTGGGGATTCAAAGCACAGCCTGGGGATTCAAAGCACAGCCTGGGGACCCACACCACAGCCTGAGTACTCACACTACAGCCTAGGGACTCACAACACAGCCTGGGGACCCAACGACAGCCTGAGTACTCACACCACAGACTAAGTAGTCACATCACAACCTGGGTACTCACCTCATAGCCTGGGGACTCACACCACAGCCTGTATACACACACCACAGCTTGAGGACTCATGCTACAGCCTGGGGACCCACACCACAGCCTGAGTACTCATACCACAGCTTCAATACGACACCACAGCCTGGGGATTCACACCACAGCCTGGGGACCCAATGACAGCCTGAGTACTCACACCACAGCTTAAGGACTCACACAATAGACTAAGTAGTCATATCACAGCCTGGATATTCACATCATAGCCTGGGGACTCACACCACAGCCTGCATACACACACCACAGCTTGAGGATTCACGTCACAGCCTGGGGGCTCACACCACAGCCTGAGTACTCACACCAAACCTGAGTACTCACACCACAGCCTGGGGACCCACACCACAGCCTGAGTACTCACACCACACCTGAGTACTCACACCACAGCCTGGAGACTCACACCACAGCCTGGGGGCTCATACCACAGCCTGAGTACTCACACCACAGCCTGGGGACTCACAACACAGCCTGAGTACTCACACTACAGCTTGAATACTCACACCACAGCCTGAGTACTCACACCACAGCCTGGGGACTCACAACACAGCCTGAGTACTCACACTACAGCTTGAATACTCACACCATAGCCTAGGGATTCACACCACAGCCTGGGGACCCAATGACAGCCTGAGTACTCACACCACAGCTTGAGAACTCACACCATAGACTAAGTAGTCACATCATAACCTGGGTACTCACATCATAGCCTGGGGACTTACACCACAGCCTGCATACGCACACCACAGCTTGAGGAATCCCGCCACAGCCTGGGGACCTGCACCCCTACTCATGCTTTCTGCACTGTGCTGCCAGGCCAAAGGTTCAGAGCCGTGGGAATCACACTTTGTGCTCCCTTTATCTCTGGGAGGGCCAGTCCCAACATAGAGAACAATCTTCTGGGCTGAGCTCAGCACATGCCTAAACGAATGAATCAAATAGAAGCCTTTCATTTCATGTGCAGCAGGAACATAAAAAAAATCCCCAATCACCGAAGAAATTGAGAAACCTTTCGATGGTGCCTTATCAAGAGCTGCGTTTGTCACATCTACCCCCAACACACACACACACACACACACACACACACACACACTGCCTTGGCAGTTCCAGGACACACACTGCCCCAGTCAGGCCGGCTCTTGAAAAATAAGAGCCTTTTTGGACAAATGTTGTGTATGCACAACAGCGACTACTAGACACACACACACACACGCACACACACGCACACACAGGCACACCATTGACTTCAGCCACAAGTACATGTATCACAGACATATCCCATGTCAACTACAGTTAAGCGCCTCCTGTTTCACCTCCACCTGAGCCCCCTGCCTCCCTCATGGCCCAAGCCTTTCCTGCCTCCTCTCCCACCAAAACAGCTCTGTCCCAAGTCCTTGGCCTTGGCTTGCTCTTGAAACCCAGCTTGCTGAATGAAGCCCGGAGCCTGAGAGCTCAGGCGTGCTGCCAGTGGTAGAGACTATCACACTGGAGAGCCAGCAACTTCGTCTAATACGTGGGGGCGCTCAGTCTAGAATCAGACTCCGAGGGGCCCCGTGGGCAGGGCCTGGCTGGGGGAGGCAGAAGGGTGCGCCAGGGGTGACCTAATCCTCATGACTGACAGAGTCCTGGGTCCTGCTGGCCCTGGTTGAGATGTGGAACCAGCCCACAGAGCCAGCGCCAGGGCGCCAGGGCCAGGTTTGCTCCTGTCTGGCTCTGGGCCTGAAGACTTGCTCTTCACCAAGAGGTTCCACATGTCGTCGGTGGCTGTGACAGGAAGGACGGGGACAGAGATAGAGGAGATGGAAACTCATATACCCGTGCTGTACAAGGGAGTGCATTCAAACGTTGTCCCGGCACATGTGTGTTTGGAGAGAATCCTCTGGCAGACAGAAGCAGAAGCGTTGGAAGGAGGGGCAGCTCCTCCTCAGTGCCCCTGAGCTGTGGGATGACACTGAAGGAGGCCGTCACCCCCACCCCCTGCCATCTGCCTCTAAGTTGCCTCCCAGCCTGTTTCTAAGAGGAAGCCCAGCTGAGCAAGGTGTCGCCCCAGGGCCCCAGGTGCATTTCCCACCCCGAAACCAAGTGGCCTGTTCCCAGCCCCTGCTCCCAGCCCCTGCTCCTGGCCCTTGCTCCTGGCCCTTGCTCCTGGCCCTTGCTCCTGGCCCTTGCTTTGGCCCTTGCTCAGGCCCTTGCTCCAGCCCCTGCTCCAGCCCTTGCTCCAGCTCCCTCCTGCCTCATTGAGAGCAGCCCAGCCCTCACTCCCTGGAAGTCTGGAAGGCATTAGCTTCTCCGCACCTAAGCCCCGGGGGCGGCAGAGGGGAGTCCTCCTGGGCACCCACCACAGCATGGGGACCCTCAGGCATCGACCGAGAGCTCCTGCTGGCTCCCCCATCTCCCCTGGGGCTGTCCAGCTACCAGAGCCCATCCCAGAGCTGACCCAATCCCCCAGGAATGCCGCGGTCTCATAAAGTGGGCCCTGGGTTAAACAAACAACCAACCTGGCTTCTAAGTCAGCTGCTCTGCCCGGTTTCTGGCCTTTCTTCCTCTGCTCTGCTCACCGCCCTCCTGCCCCAACACACCTCAGAAGTACCAGGACACGAGGGCACCATGTCACCCATGTGAAACCACCTTTAGATTGGGGGGGTGCCCAGAAACCTGAGAACTACCTCCCCTTGCCCAGGCCTCCCCTCTCGACCTACTCCCACCCCCCACCCCCTGTCTCCCACTCCTCAGAACACAGAGGAGTACTTGGGGTCTCACTCTCCAACCTGAGACTCTGCAAGCCACCTCTCATTCTGCCCTGGGACCCTATACCCGTCCCCCCTCCCCCAATGGAATAGGACATTGTACTGGAGACATCTCCCCTAAGGAAGTAAGAGACCAGAGGGGTTGGGCCAGCAAGGAGGCTCTGGGAGCCCCAACCTGCCTGACTCCATCCCCTCTTCAATTCCCAGGACTCAGCACCAGCAAAGTCTCCCTGGGCCTGGCCTGAGGGTAGTAGATTCAGTCCAGCCTCAGGGACTTTTTGGTGAAGGGAAGGTGGAACCACATCCCTAAGTGCCTATAAACAAAGGAGAAAAAATGCATCCACTCCACCCACTCACCAGAAGAAAAGAATCCACAGCTGGACAGGAATGCACACAGGTGCAGACCACACTGCTGCTCTAGTGAACTGCATTAAAGGGGCCAAATCTGGAGCTGCTGCTCCCATTCTAGGGCCCCAAACTTCTAGAGTTTCTTAAGCCACTTAAAATATTTCAGAAAGCCAACGGACATCCTACATTTAGCCATGGAGAAGCTTCTAGGATTAACAAAAATTCCAAGGCTTTGCTTTTGGCTTGGGTTACACCAGCTGAATACAGAAATTCTGGCCATCTTGGGCTGTTAAACATTCTGAGGGTCCATGTACAAGGATCAGATTGAGAGAATGCAGTACGAAATAATAACAACTGCTGTTTAACAAATTTTCCCAAACATGGAGTTTGTAGTGGAGGAAATAATAAAATGGCCCTTAGATGCTCATTTCCTTAATATACAAAGAGCCCCTACAAATCAATGAGAAAAAAGTGAATAGCTTCCCCCCAAATAGTTGAAGGTCAATAACATGATATTCACCAAAAAAAAAAAGAAAGAAAGAAAGAAAGAAAGAAAGGAAGGAAGAAATTCATATAGCTAATAAAGATAGGAAAATATATCCAGCCTCCCTCCTAAAGGCATCTAAATTTTTGAAGTGAGATGTAATTTTTCACCTATCAAATCAGCAAAGACTTAAAAGATTGATAATACTGTATTGGTGCAGATGTAAGGGTATGAGAAATCCCATACATTGGCAGAACTGTAAATTGATACAGTGTTTTTGGAAGGCAATTTGGGAACATATATTCAAATTTAAACACACACTATATTAGTTAGCTGGCAACTAATCTACAAATACAGCTGTTTATCCCAGCACTGTTTGAAATGGCAAAAACCAGAAGCAGCCTAAATGTCAAGAAGAAACATCATCAAAGAAGAAACTGGTACCTCGTCTATAGAAAGAACTCTGTAGTCATTAAAAATATGATGGGTACATGGCACGGAGAAGATGTCAAAGATATGATGTGAGGTAAAAAAAAAAAAAGGAAGCTATAAGACAATATGGTTATAATATGGTCCCATTTGTATTTTCTTAAGATTTTATTTATTTGAGAGAAAGCCAGCATGCGGGAGGGGGCCTGGGGGTGCAGAGGGAGAGGCAGAAACAGGCTCCCCGCTGAATGCAGAGTCACTCCACACGGAGCTCGATCTCAGGACCCCGAGATCATGACCTGAGACAAACTTAGCTGCTTAACCGACTGAGCCACCCAGGCGCCCACCATTCATACTTTTTTTAAAGCGTATACAGGGACTTGCACTCTCTCTGTTTGCCTATAGAAAGACATGTCTTGGGGATAAACAAGAGCTCACTGGCTCCCTGCCGCAAAGGCCGCAGCGAGGGCCAAGAGGCGCAGAATGCCTTTAATTTGGATGTGCCCTTCTCTGTCATATTATTTACCATAATTTTTTTCTCGATTTTTTAAAAGCGATCCCTGGCAAGGACAGGATGAGAGTTCCAGTTTATAAGGACTGGACGCATCCCGAGGAGGGTGTGGGGATGGCTGCACTGAGGCCCAGAATGGGGAGGCTTGGAGGGTCCTCCGCAGAGAAAGGGAGCCCCGCAGGAGCAGGCTTCTCTCGCTGGAAGAGGAGGTCCCCTTGCACCTCCATCGCATCAGACAGGGGAGACAAACAGCGCGGGGAAGGAAGCCAAGGAGCATTGCCTGGCAGGCTGACTTGCCCTGACTTGAGCAGCCCTATCCCTTTCACCCCTCCTCAGGCCTCTTTCTCTTTCTCTTTCATCTGGGCCTGGACAAAATCTGTGACCCACAGAATGAAATCTGCACAGGATTTTTTCCCATAGGAAAAGAAAAAGTGACAAGTCTGACAGATAGATCGCTGTTCGAGAAGAGTCTTCTGAAGAGCCTAAGAGTCTGGCCAGAGATGCTGGGGCCAGCGGTGAGGTCCTAGAACAGAGGAGGACTTTTCTGGTTTTTGTGCGACCCTTCCTACCTACACACCCACCACCTTAACTCCAGTCCTCTGGAGACAGTGGGGTCACACCATCCTGACCGGGACATCAGCTTCTGAGCTTCTTACCAGGGCTGTCACTTTGCTTCCCTGACCTTCAGTTTCTTATCTGTAAAGTGTGGATCATGGTACCTTGAGGATTGACATGACAATTAGAAATGATATAAATAGGGGCAGCTGGGTGGTTCAGTGGTTGACTGTCTGCCCTCCACTCAGGTCAGGATCCTGGGTTCCCATAATCGAGTCCCACATCAGCGCCCCATAGTCCCACATCGGCCTCCCTGTGTGGAGTCTGCTTCTCCCTTTGCCTCTGTCTCTGCCTCTCTCTGTGTCTCTCATGAATAAATAAATAAAAATCTTTTTAAAAAAGGAATAATATAAATAAGTATGATAGTATGATGTCTGCCATACATCAAGCGGTCATTCAAAAGCAGATAGTTAAGGAACCTCACTGTGGTCATCATTTTGCAATATGCACACATGTCCATTCACTATGTTGTACACCTTAAATTTACACGGCGTTCCACATCAAACAGCTGGTGGAGGGTGGAAAGCAAATCTAACCATATCTGTTCATCGATATTCTCTAGACACAGCCTCGCTTCTGCACCTTTGCTCATGCTGGGTCCCTCTGTCCAGGATGGCTCTCCTCCTCCACCTGGCAGAACTTTACTCCTGTTCACAAGCCTGGCTGTGATGTCCTCTCCTTTGTCAAAACTCCTGCAGTGCCTGGCTGAGCGGAAGCTGCTCGGGTCCTCAGAGCTTCCGGGCACTCTGTTCATAGCCCTTGCGGCCCTGCAGGCTGAGTCACTGGAGGCCTGAATTCACCCTGTGCACTTGGGGTCCCAGCGCTGGGATACCCGCTCTCCCATCTTTAGCCCCCGGCCCTAGCAACAGCGGCCACGGGATAAATCTTTGTCAAACGCCCACATGAGTGGCTTCTCCTCAAACTGACAGCCTTCCCTCCTCCTCTTGAGGCACAGGAATGAGCCGAGAGGAATGGGACTTCTTTCTCCTCAAATTCCTGGATTAGGGTTGATTCCCAAGGAGCTAGGGTACCCTGAGGGCCCAATTCAGACCCCCCTTGACGCTGGGGCGCTCGCTGGGAAGGAGCAGCTGAGCATACGAAAGGCAAAGGGGCACAGTTGGAGAGCTAGGCTGGGGTTGGGGTCTACGCCCAGGAAGAGTGGGTGCCATCCCAGGGCTATCCTGTCAAGTCACCCGACCTGGCATTTTCAGTGACCATAAGCTGGCCTTTTGAGGCCTGCCCCTCCCGCCGCAGCTGTGCACAGCTGGCCAGTTCTCCCAGGGCCTGGTGTTGCTCCCTACCGCCAGAAGGGCCAACCCACTCCAGACCCGGACTAAGGGAATGTTGTGGATCGGTCCTGCCCCCTGCTGGCCACCATGGGGATGGCCCCTCAACTGGTGAAGTGGGGCGGGGTGCAGAGGGAGTTGGGCAGGAGGAGTGCCGGGGGGCTACCTGGCCGCTCTGCAAGAGACCATTCTAGAAGACAAAACCACCCCGGCCCCATTGTCCTGAGGGCCTCACCATTGGCCTTTACTAGCTCAAGTGGGTGTTACACAGAAAAGACACAAAATCCTGTCCTCAACATCTAGTGGAAGAAAAAAATCGCAATCTTCACCAATATCCTGCATGAAGGCTTCTGACAAGAGATGAAAAAAGAAGTGTGCCCTCTCAGCTCAGAACCCTGGACCAGCTGAGGGGAAGGCGAGTCCGGGAGGTTCCAGGCAAGAAAGGTGGGGAGACAGAAGGTGCAGCAAGGTCAAGGCTCTGGGTACCTCTGCGGCCAGGTCTGGGGTGGGAAGGGCGTGAAGCGGAGAGGAGGCCGAAGGCAGATCTCCAGTGCCATGGACGAATCTAGAGTTTGCTTTTTTCCTTAAAGCAGCGGGAGCAACTGGAGGATTTACAAGCAGAGGAGTGACTTGTGTAGATCTCAATTACAAAGATCGTGGGACAGAGGTGGGAGGGATCAGAAGGGGAATCCCAGGGGAGGACACCCTACATGAGAGGTTTGCAGGCTGTGGTGGACTAAGGGAGGAGCAATCTGAGTCAAGGCAGAACAGCAGAGAAGGGAGATCATGAAGAGATTCTGGAGAGCTGAAGAAGAAAAACCCAGGACTCTGTGGCCACCTGTGGGGAGTAGATGGTGGGACCACAGCCGGGATGGGGGCCAGGGGGAGGAGCAGGTGGGAGCTGGGGGAGGAGCTGGCTCAGTGTGAGGCACACCGAGCCTGAAATGTTTGAGGCTCAAATGTTTGAGGCTCAAATGTTTGAGGCTCACTGGCTGAGGGTGACCGAGACGGGCGTTAGCTGGGTCAGAGGTGCAAAGGGACTGGGGCTCAAGCCGTTGGCAGAGGCCTTTTCAGCTCTCGGACTGTGGCTAAAACTATGGGAGTGGACACGCTCATCCAGGAAGGGAGGTTGAGAGGCAACGATGTGCTCATTTTAGGGCTTGTGTAATTAATCTCTGGGGAGATGGGGAGGCTAGCACAACTGGAGGCAGAGCAGTTAGAGGCACTCACACCGCAGAACATGGGCTCGTATCCCAGCCCCTCTGGATGTGTAACCATATCTTTACCTTTTTTTTCCAGCTTCAGTTTTTCCATTCATGAAATGGCCCCAACAATACCTACTTTATTGTATCATTGAAAGCCCGTCACACAGCTCCTTACCCAGGGGAATGCAATAAATAAGAGCCACTATCATGACCGGCAAACTCAGAGAGGCTACAGAAGCTTCCAGAATTGTCCAAGTGTGCTAGTGTTATGGGCCAAAAGCTCCTTTGGGCCTCCACCTGAGAATTTTGTCACCAGCCGGATGAGCGAATCCAGGCAGGACATGGATGCCCCTGAAAGTGCCACTTATGTCCCTGAGAGGCACAGACTGGGACACCGGCTGCCTGTGCCTGTCTCTTTCCCCGGGATGGTGTTCTCTGCACGGATGGAGGACCTGGGAGGGGGGGGCGGGGAGGTCCCAACCCAGCGGCAACGCAGACAAGCTTCACCCCGTGAGCCGCCGCCCTCGGAGGCTTCCCCCGTGGAACAGCGGGCTCCCTCCTCCTCCTCCAGGCAGGCGCTTCGGGGCTCCCCCCTCCTCTGGGCAGGCCCCTCGGGGCTCCTCCCTCCTCCGGCAGGTGGGAGTGGGGTGCTCCTCCTCCGGGCAGTCCCCCGGCCTGGCCTTTCCCGTTTGCGATTCACCTGCCGTCCAGCAGAGGGAGCCGGCACCTCCCCGCAGCCTGGAGCCCGGGGGGCCAGAGCGCCCCTGGGGCAGCCGATGCCCCCCCCCCCGCCCCCGCCCGGACCCCGCGTGCGGTCAGTGAGCAGCAGCCAGTTGTCTCCACTTCACAGATGAAGAAACTGAGGTGCCAAGAGTTCGCTCGAACCCGGCGGCTCGGGCGTTAGTGACGGCGTGGGTGGCTCTCAGGGTACCGTACTATTTCTAGGTATCTGAGCGACTTGCCTGAAAGGGGGAGGCGCACACTGGGTAGATGCGGGCCTGACACGGGGGAGAATGTGATGGTCCGAGCGGGCGGCTGGGACGGGCCTTGGCTCCCCGGGGGGTCAGGACGCTAAGTCTAAGGCCACCTCCAGCCGAGGACCACATTCTGAGAGGAGGAGGGGCCAGGCACAGTGGGTGCCTGCCGAGTGACAGAGGCCACCGGCCCTCCGGGGTCTCGGCCCTACTGGGGCCTCACTGCTGTCTGCACTCTCCCTGGAACTGTTCACCTCGGGGCTAGATAGGCCTGGTATTTTCTCTGGATCCCTGCCTCGGACCAAGGGGCACACCCCATTGGCTATGTCTCTCACCAAAGGCTTCCCAGGTAGGCCTCTAGGTGGGGGGGGGGGGGGGGGGAGTCTTCGGTGGCCTGAATTCTGTGCTTGCTGTGTTCATGGGGCTAGTGATTCAGGAATGAGTTAGGGGCAGACTGGGCCAGGCAGGGAAAGGCCCCAAAGTCAGGCTCCTGCCCATCCCAAGGGAACAGAGATAAGACAGTAAAATCGGAAAAACAAACCTGGCTCCCTAACTCCAAATTGTTAGGGAGTAACCCCCTTTAATGGTTATTAGGCTCCCAGAAACCCCAGATGTAGAGAAATATTATGGAGGAGTATTAACCAGAGAGAAGGGAACCCGTGGTTTGTGCTCCTGATATTCACAAAAACATCTTGTTTGTTTCAAGTCCACCGAGTTCCTTCCAAGTATAGACAGGAAACTTACAAATCCCCCCCTGATACTGATGAGAAATTCCCCAAGGTCTCTGGTCTGTTTCCTAGAAAGATGGTTAAAGCCCTCCTGGGGAACCTTGGGTGGCGCAGCGGTTTGGCGCCTGCCTTTGGCCCAGGGGCGATCCTGGAGACCCGGGATCGAATCCCACGTCGGGCTCCCAGTGCATGGAGCCTGCTTCTCCCTCTGCCTGTGTCTCTGCCTCTCTCTCTCTCTCTCTCTCTCTCTGTGTGACTATCATAAATAAATTAAAAAATAAAATAAAATAAGTTAAAAAAAAAAAGCCCTCCTTAGCCACCGTTCCGATCCCTCTCAGGTTGAGAGCTTTCTCTGCTTAACAAATGTCTGTCTGTGGCTGTGGCTGTGCTCACTCTGTTGCCTGTGAGATTGGGTCTTCGGCTCTGTGAGACGAGAACCAAGCTGTCCCGTGTCACCATGGCCCCTCCAGCCTAAGGGCGTGGGCAGCGGAGCCGCAGGCAGGACCACCACTCGGGATCCAAGTTGGGGGCCCCCGGGCTCCTGGCCACAGCTGCTGTCCACGTCCGAGCAGAGCACGCCGGACGGGCTTCTCTGAGGCGAGTCTGGCGTGAGCACGGCCCATGGGGCACACCCAGGGAGCCGAACAGGGAGACTGAGGGAGCCCAACGGAGTCTCTCGGGTCCAGGCTGGTCAGGCAGCAGCAGATCGGGGTGACACGCAGGGCAGAACAGGACCAACTGGAGGAAGGTAGAGCACTGCTCCCGTTGGAACCCCTGGGGAGAGTGTAAAAAACTGGATTCTGGGACTCCCTTCATGGAGTCTCCATTCTCAACCCAGTTTCCCAGGGATTCCCATGGAGCCAGCATCTGAGAAACTCCAGAGTGACCCACACGGCAGCCTGTGTGGCACCCTGCCCTCCTGGGGTGGCGGAGGGTACTGAGGAAAGCTTGCCGCATGGGGAGACACCTAGGAGGGATCCAGTCTAGTCCCAGCGGTTCTGCGAGGGTGCTGGGGGCAGCAGGAAGCACTTGTAGGAGGCCAACTTTGGGGAGCATTCATGGAGCTCCTCCCCTGCTCAGACATGTGACCCTGCTATTGCATAACCCTCACTGCCCTCCTTAGCCCCCTGGACAAATGATGAACCCGAAGCTCAGAGAGCTCAGATTCCAAGGCCACGCAGCTGCGAGCCAGGCCTGGGTTCAAACCAATTCTCTCTGACTCCAAGGTCCTTGCTCTGTCCTGTGTAGAGTCTCACACCACCTGCCCTGCTGGCAAGGTAACAAGCGCCTGGTCACCAAGAGAGTCCCAACGGCAGCGGGGAACCCGGCTTTAGGTGTAAACCAAACAGTGTGGGTTGGGAATGTGTGTGGTGGGCGTGTGAGGGCCCAGAAGTCAAGGAGAGGTTTTCAGACTCCTTGGCTGATTCTGTGCTCCCCTCCACCGACCTCCTCCCCCCACCCACACACACACCTCCCCGAGCCTCAAAGAAGCCTGACAGCCAGTCCAGTGCTAAACAGAGGAGGCCTGGCGCCAGCCCAAGACCTCAGTGGCCTTGGTGGGGTGGCCTGAGATTCTCAGGGGTACAGCACAGGTCTTTGGGACCCTCAACGGCCATGTGGGACAAAGGGGAAATCTGAGCCCTTCCACTGGCCTTCTCACTGGCTTTCCCAGGCTTCAGGCCACTGATCACACCCTTTAGCAGCCACCCCGGGGTGGACAGAGGTCCCAGGGCCCCAGGAGTGGCTTCCTGGGATTTGTTTGTCTTGTTTTGTTACTTTTTAAATTCCCAATTACTTTGTGTGTGGTGGAATGGGAGCAGAGAGGCATTGGTTACAAAAATAGCATGTTCTTTGGGAAGAAGTTGGAAAATGCATAAAAGCACAAAAAAGAGAGTGAAGCCACATAGAAGCACCCACACAGCTGGAGATAACTGATCTTGTTTCTTGTGGTGTCTTCTCAAGACCAGCCTCCTAGGTTCAGATCACAGGCCTATTGCTTGGTGCTGGGTGACCTGGGACTAATTACTTAACCTCTTTGACCGTTGGGCCTCAGTCTCTTTTTATGTAAATCGAAATGCAAATAACAGACTCTACCTTCCTGGGTTGCAGCAAGTGCTGCCTAAGTGTTCAGATTCACAGGGTGACCATTTTTTTCCTTGCTCAAGATTTCGTGATTACAATTTTTTTTTTTTTTACAAAATTGAGTGTTGCCATTTTGTAAGTAGGCTTTTTCATCTAGAGCTACGTGAACTTCCTTCCCTTTCCTTTCCTTTCCTTTCCTTTCCTTTCCTTTCCTTTCCTTTCTTTCCTTTCCTTTCTTTCTTTCTTTCTTTCTTTCTTTCTTTCTTTCTTTCTTTCTTTCTTTCTTTTAGTTTTAGGTAATCTCCACATCCAACATGGGGCTCAAACTCAACAACCCTGAGGTGGAGTCACAAGCTCTACTGACTGAGCCAACCAGGCACCCCTATCCTGAAGATTTTCTATGTGTAGACTTACATGATTGCACTGTTTTCTGTTTAGATTTACAGGATTCTAGGTTTTGTTGAGGTTCTTTCTGTTTCCATTGATAGGATTTCAGTTTATGTATTTGTTCATTGGTTTGTTTCATAAAATGAGATCACACAAAACTAGGATCTGCCATTCTGTAGCCTACCCTTTTCAGCTTATCCCCATCATGAACTTTCCCCCACATCCCGACCGGTCTTTTACACGCTGTTCTGAATGGCTGCATTGTAATCATCTTGGGCATCGAGCTGAAGTAGAGGCCAGAGCAGAAGTACACACTGGAAGTGCTGGGGGGAGGCCCCTCCCCGGCGCAGCCAGGGCAGCCGCTCCCCACAGGGCTGACTCAGGACACTGACCCCCTCCCAGAGGCAAGGCCTGAGCTGGGCCGGCCAGACCCCTCCCTTGAGATCGCAGAGGACACGCATGCCCTCCCCCACCTCCCAAGCCGCCCTTCCAGGCCTGCTTTCCTGAAACCCTGCTCTAAATCACAGTGCAAAGTCCAAGCCTCTGGTGAAGGGCTTTCCAGACAGAGGGCCTTTCCTCAGGGCTGTCAGGTGAAGGGTGCTGGGTGAATCCGGGCCTCTGGGACCACCTACACTCCTACCCCCTGGATGAGGGATAGGCCCCAGAATGCAAGGGAGGGAGGAGGAGACATGTGTGGGAGTGACCCAGTGGATGCAAGGCTGGAGAGAGGCAGCACCAAGTGAGCAGAAGCAGGGAGAGGAGTGCTGAGAAACCCCTAGAATGGCATCCTGCTGCCAGGGACATGTAGAGAAAGTAGGAGAAGTAAGACCTGAGTGCTGGCTTTGGGTTTGGGGGTTCAGGAGATTGAGGGACTGAGGGCAAGCTAGGTGAAGGGGGCTGGTCTGAGATTCCAATCCTGGTCTCCCAGTCCCTGGATGGGGAAGTTTCCTGGGGCACCTGGGGCCTGGCCTTCTCTCTGGAAAATTCAAGGCCGGGACACCACACTGCCTCTGGAGAATGGACCACATGCCCTGAAGTCACCCCTTCTCCCAGCCTCCTCCTGCTCCAGCCTCCTTGCCTTCCTCTGCCTGTCTGGGGAGTGGGGAGCACGGCGGAGTCTCCCCCAGCAACACCAGCCCCTCCATCTACGCTGGACCTCCTTCTTCCGCAGCTTCCTAAAGCTCCAGGCCTTTGCTGTCTCTGTTCTCTCACCAGTAGCTTCTCCCCAGCAGCAAGTATGCCACAGTACCTCCCCCCTTAAACACATTTCTTTTTTAAGATTTTATTTAGTCATGAGACACACACGGAGAGGCAATGACACAGGCAGAGGGAGAAGCAGGCTCCTTGCGGGGAGCCCCATGCGGGACTCGATCTGGGTCTCCAGGATCACGCCCTGGGCCGAAGGCAGAGCTCAACCACTAAGCCACCCGGGTTCCCCGCCTCCTGAACACGTTTGAAAAGGTTACCATATGTCATCCCCTGACCCCACCACCCCATTCCCAGCAGAGCCTCTTGGAGGCGCCCACACTAACCCTCTCCAGCCAGCTCCGTCCACCATGGCTCCAGAGAACTGCCCTCCCCTCCCCCCCCCACCATGGCCTCCATGTGGACAAGGACACAGATTCTTCTCTCAGCACTTTTCCCCACCTGTGGGTCACACCTCAGCCAGGTGTCTACTCCTTCCTTCTAGAACCTCTGTCCCCTCCCAGCTCCCCTGAGAGCTCATGGGCTCCTTAGAAGGCTCCTCTTCACCTTCCAGTCTCCTCATGTTGAGTGCCAGGGCTCAGCCTGAGGCCACTGCCCTTCATTCACAGTGGCCTTCTGTGGCCTCCTCCCCTGAGAACACTGGGCATCTGTGCACAACTGCCAGGTACCGGCCACCCTGCAGCAGCTCTTCCATCGAAGGCCGCGCCGCCAACGGCGCCCCAACACGGCTGAATGGTCTTGCCACCCAGTCTTGAATCAGGGTGCATCAGGGTCATCCCACCGTGCTTCCTACATTCTCGATGCTTCCAGCAGAAGTCACAAAAGCCCTCCAAACTGTAGCCACCCGGCAGAACTGAATCTCCTCCCTCTGTGGGCTCCTCCTCCCCTGCGCCTTCCCCACCTCACCAAGAGCCACCACAGCCTCTCTGTCCAGCCCCCACCTGGAGTCCCCCCAGGCCCTCTCCTCCTCAACCCATCTCATCCCTAGTGCGCGTGGCCAGCCCCCCACGGCCCCGCGTCCTCCCTGTCACCGCAGAGCTGCCCCCACCGCAGCCTGCTCTCCCGGCCAGGGGAAGGTTGCACCTGAAACACAAATCAGATCACACCAGTCCACTCCAGACCCCCAGTGTCTCCCAATTGCCCTCGAAGTAAAAGCCACACTCCTGGCTGTGGTCCACTGAGGCTGGTGCTCTGTGACTGCGGCCCATGCCTGCCTGTCCCGCCTCAGGCCACTTGGCAACACCTCTCTCTGCACTCCTTAGACTTCAGTCTCCCGGCTGCCTTTCCAGCTGCCACATCTCCGTCTTGCTGCTCCCTCCCATGGGCACTTCGTCCCACTGGCTCCTTCTGAACCCCTTATCGAAGCTCAAAGCTCCCGTCCTAGTCCTCGGAGATGTCTTCTCTGATTACATGCACCCAAAGTATCCTCCCACACCCATGCCCTCAGTTACACCACCCCTGCTGGTTTCCTTCCTGTCGCTTATCAGTGCTTGAGGTATCTGCTCATTTCTTCTACCTCTGGAATGTAAACTCCAAATGCAGGGATGAGATCTCTCATACACGCCTCTACCTGGCTCATAGAAGCCAACTGCCCGCCCCCCAGCCTCATGTGCCAGGACCAGATGCAGCAGTGGCACAGAGGAGGTCTGTTTCTGTGGCTCCCCGTAGCCCCAGGACCAGGCACCAGCGCCCAGCCAAGGCCATGACTCAGGCCCTGGCTCCTGATCCGAATCATCCATGCAGCCCACCAGCAAGAGCTCTGGCTCGACCCACCCTGGCAGCTGGCTCCATGAGCCTGAGGCGCTCTTAGCTGGCACTCTACCCCTTTCAGCCACAAGCAGGCCTCTGTCCCCAAATACCAGAGTCCTGCCCTACCTCCCTTACTGCCCTCTGTGAAAGTGGACCTCTTTCCTCCAGAGTTCCTCAGCACTGAGTAGGGCCTGGGACCTGCTCTGGAGTTTCTGAGAGGCCCAGGCCAGGGGAGCCTGGAGGGACTCCTTGGCCTCTTCGGCCCTAAACCTGTGCACCTAGGTCTGTCCCTACCCCCCCCCCCAACTCCTCAGCCACTGCTCTCTATGCCCTGAGAATCAGCAAATGGCAGGGCCTTCTGAGGAGGCAGCAGACCAGCAACATCGTCGCCACACCTTTGTCCAAAGCCACTCAGTGATTCCACTCACCACCAGGTGATGAGGACACACATATCCTCTGTCACCTGCCACCACCTCCCTGTTACACACGCACATACGTAGACACACACGGAGTTCATGCTCTGGCCATACACCACTTCTCACCACACCATTTCACCCACTTGTTCAGCAGGATTGCTACTCCCTCCACCTGGCATTCCCTTCCCACTTCACCCCGTGGCCAGACTCCTATTTGATTTTTAAAAGCCCACCCCAGCGTTCCCTCCTTTGGGAAGCCTTCCCTGATGCCCCAAACAGAGTATGGTCCTTTGTGCCTGGGATGCCACAGTCCATATATTTGTTGACAAAGTCCTTCTTTCCTCTAGACTGTGGCAAAAACTACCCTGGGTCCTCAGGAATCCTAGTCTGATGGGGACATGCCCCTCAGTGTGACATGTACAGTGATGGAGGGTCATGTGTACCAGGGACCTGGGAGCCGAGGACCAGAGTCGCCACCAGTCCTGCGCAGTGGAAAACCTTCCAAAGGAGGCACAGCTTGGGTGTTGGCCTAAAGGCATAAAGGGATGAATGTTCCCAGCTGAGAAAGGCGAGGAGCCAGCTATAAAGGTGTGACTCCTCCAGATTCCCGGGTCACTCCAAGCTGAGTGTAAAGTGCAAGGGGCAGCGAGGTGGGGGATAAGACCGGGCTCAGAGGCAGGAGCCTCAAGTCTATGAAGCTTCTACTCTGTTCAGTAGGAAATGTGGCACCATTTGCATGCTTGGAGAAGAGTGAATACACATCTTTCGCCTGGCCTTGATTTCAGGTTCTACTGTGGACTAATTTATCAAGATAATAATTCAGGGGTGAAATGATGCCCAAAGTGCCCCCAAGCCCCAGTTTAATAAGGAATGTGATATTGAAAGCTTTTTAAGGGATTCTTTCTAAATCTTTTGAAATCTAATTCCCGAGACTTCTGGGTTTCCTAGAGTCCATCAGAATTTACCAATAAATTGTCAAATACCTTCAAAGTTTTAATTAATGTATGCATCTTTTCATGTAGGTGCATGATCAGGAGTTTGGATTGTATCCTGAGAGCATCAGGGAGCCAGTGATGGGTTTTAGACACAGAAGGATGGTCACCTTTCTGGGTGAGGATCATCCCCTATGTGCAGGGAGGAGGGAGGATGAATAAGAATATGTCTGGAACCAGGCATGGTCACAGGTGGCCAGTTTGATGCATCTGAGCTCAGGCCACAGCAGTGAGGTGGGGGGACAGGTGGATCTATCTGTGGAGACTCACAGGGTGGGGGAGGGGCTGGGTGTGGGGGCCAGGAGAAGATGGCCCTGGTCCCTGCTTGGATGCTTGGCTGGGTGTTGGTGGCTCCACTGAGCTGGGGACGTGGGTGGAGAGCCTGGGTTGTTTGGAGGGAGACACCGAAGTCAGGCTGAGTCCCAAGGTGTCTCCTAGCATCTAGCACAGGGCCAGGCCAATGGGAAGCCTTCCTTTTAGAGCCAGGGAGTGCATGAGTGAGTGGATGAGGTCCCAAGCCCACGTAGCCTCACAGTTCAAGGAGATGCCCTTTGAGTCCCAGCTCTCGATGCCCCAGCCAGGATTGCTTCGCTAAAGCACTTACTTTGTGGGATGCCCAGGTGGCTCACGGTTGAGCGCCTGCCTTCGGCCCAGGGTGTGATCCCGGTCCTGGGATTGAGTCCCACATCAGGCTCCCTGCATGGAGCCTGCTTCTCCCTCTGCCTGTGTCTCTGCCTCTGTGTGTGTGTGTGTGTCTCTCATGAATAAATAAATACAATCTTAAAAAAAGAAAAGAAAAGAAAAAAATAAAGAACTACTTTGGCACCGGGAGCTTTCTCTGTGTAGAATCCTCAGTTACGGCCCCCACATCCCCAGGGGTGTGTGGCCTGGCCTCTCCATCCCTCCTAATGCCCCCTCTTCCCTGGAGTGGCTCCACCCTGGCGGGTGTCCACAATGTCTCGCCCGGAAGAATCCCTGAGTCCAGCCTCCACCCCCCAGGGCACAAAGGGCTCCTGTCTGAGGACAGCCTTGCTGCTCCCAAGGGCACCCCTACAGGGACTGTGGAGTGCAAGAGCCCATCGTGCCAAGGGCTGCTCCGTATCTTTCTGCCCTGAGGTTCACGTGCATCTCTGCAGTGGGCTGTGCCCCCCCGCCCCCCCGCCCACTGTCTGCTGTGCGAGAGCCCACTGTGCTTGCGCTGATGTCAGGGGAGGCCTACGGCCTGTCCTGAGCTGGGTAGGAGCACAGGCTTAGGTGGGCCCCCGGCCTGAGCCAGAGGTGGAATGTGCCCACAGCCTTGATGAAGCTAGGCTGGGACTGGAGGAGGCAAGGTGACAGGCTGTCCTATCGGGAAAGAAGTGAGAAGCAAGAGGCCCCCTGGGAGGCCATGGCTAGAGGCTGGCCCAGCTGGCACCTCATCCCTGGGCCTCTAAAGCTGGCAGCCCTACAGACTCTCGCAGGGGGGCTGGCCGTGGCCAGGATGCAAACCCTGGCCTCCAGACCCTCAAGGGCAGTGGTGGCTGGGCCGGGGGCTGGGAGTCAACCAAGACCTCCCAGGATGGCCCCAGGAAGCCGAGGATGGACGTGCAGACGCAGGCCCCGCTCCCAGACCACGGGCCTCCCCGTGGATCCTAACACCTAGCAGGTCCTGACCTCCGCCCAGGAGATCTGCCACCAAATTGGACTCCCCTCCCCTCCCCTCCCCTCCCCTCCCCTCCCCTCCCCTCCCCTCCTCTCCTCTCCTCTCCCCTGCTGCCTTGTTCCCTTTGATCTGTTTCCATGACCCCCTTGGACTTCAAGCTCCCAGAGGGCAGGCTGCCCAGCCCAGCCTGGGTGCCAAAGAAGTTTTTTAAGTAAAAGGAAGCAGAGGGACTGGGACATGAACAGGGACAAAGGCAACCTCCGGTCTCTCATCTTTCTCGAAGCCCGCCAGGTATGGAGCAGAGGTCCGAGGGCATAGGGCAGTGGGGAAGGAAAGTGAGTGGGGCACAAGAACTGGGGCTGACAGGTCCCCTGCGGGGTGGGAGGAGACAAGAAAGGACAGAATGGTGTGGCCCTGCCAGGAAGAGTCTCCACCCTCTGTAATGCCCGTGGTGGTCCCAGCCCCTGGTCCCCATCTGCTTTTCCGAGATCCAGGTCCTGCTCACAGGCACCACTGGGCACACGTAATCATGCATCCACACGTGCCGCACTACACCCGCTCGGGCACACGTGCCAGTCCATGGCCTCCCCAAAGCCTGGGGTCCACCTCTAGCCACCTGTCCCCGGACCACAGAAGCCAGACCTCCCTGGGCCAAGACAGTCCTCTCCTTTCGGCCCCAGCCTAGTGCCTGATGTGGACCTGGGGCCTCAGAGGGGGCACCAGGCGGCAGAGGGAGGAGAGGCCACGCCCTAAGCTGGAGGAAGGCAGAGGAGGAGGCTGCGCAGCAGGGTCCCTGGCTAAGCCTGGCGCTGCCACAGGTCCAGCTTCCTTGCTGAGCGGGTGGTGGCCTCCGAAGCCTCCACGCCCACCGGAGTCCAAAGAGCACAGGTGTGGCTGCCTCGTGGCCTCATCATCATAAGGCCCGCCTGCTCCCCAGGGCCCACGGCTCAAGGGCCCCTGTTCACAGCCGCTAACAGAGAAGCGCTGCCTTCCCACCCCCAGCACCAGACCACCAGCTCAAGCACCGGCCCCCTCAGGGGGACAAGCGCCTCTGGAACACAGGTAAGGGCCTGGCCCACAGGAAAATCGGGGCTCCGCCAGCTGCAGGTGATCCCAGGCCCAGGTCTCCAGCTCATTCCCTGCCGGGAAGAGCATGCCCCAGCAAGGCTTGGCACTTGGCTGCAGCTAGCTGGCTAGGAAGCAGGGGAGGGGGAGCCAGGGCTCCAGAAGAAACTCTGGGCTCCTTCTCCCAGTGTCTGCGATGCAGACACCCCTTCCCTGCTCCAAGCCCCTAAGTTAGGAGGATACATCTGGGAAACCAGCCTGCCACAGCTCTACTCCCCCAAGGGCAAGGCAGGCCAAAGCCAGCCGCCTCCCCTCTCCTGCTGTTTGGGATCTTGACAGTTCCCTGGACGTACCCACAGGAATCATGCTGGCATGGGGGAGGGCAGTAGGGCCAACCAAGGCAGAGTTCATTTTCTCTTCTTTCTCTTCCGGATCTAGAAGCAGGAAGTGTTGCAGCCTTGGGGGGTAGAGTAGGGAGGAGCAGGCTTCCAGCATCCTCCTCCCCTTGGAGGGGACAGAGCCAAATTCCCCTTAATTCAAGCTCCCAAACAAGGAAAATAGAGCCAACCATCTCCTCCACAATCCCTCAGTTGTTTCCTAGCAACTGATCTCCTCATCACTGACTCATCTTATCAGACCCACTGTTATTTTCATAACAGTCCTAATAAATGGGTGTGGGCTGCCTTCTTACACTTTGCCCGGGCTATTTCAGGGTTTCTGTATGACGCAGGCACATCATGGGGATGCATGGCACCCACAAACTTGACACCCTATTCATGAAGCATACACACGTCATTCAAATGACACTTACCCCCTGACTCACATGTTCAAGTCACTCCCACCCCACCCTGCACCTGTACACGCACTGCACTTACCTCCATTCCATTTCAACATGTGTGTGCATTCTGGACACACACATACACACACACACACACCCTGTGCCGGGAAGGCACTGGGGAGACAGTGGTAGCAAGACAAGTCTGTCCTTAGCATGTTGCAGCCCCGTAACAGAGACACATATACACAATTAAAGCATGGGGTTTGCAGCCAGACTGGGCTAGGCTCATTTTCCAGGAAATCCTCTCCGGTGACCTCAGGCTTGTTACCCTCTTTGAGCCTCAGAGGCCCCATCTGGTTAATGGAGCAATAACAGCACCCACTGGGTGAGGTTGTTTTGAGGATTAAATGAGCTGATGAGGGTGAAGTCCATAGAACAGTGTTCAACGTGTAGAGCCAAAGAAGTACGAGCAATGGTAGTGAAAATTAAATAGGATGTTTGTAAGGGGCACAGCCCCAGGCTCACACGCTAACCAGAGGGGCTATCTTTGTTAGAGATAAAACTACAAGGCTGGGTGTAGCATCAGGAAGGCACTCTGGGCAGGGGAGAGTGTGGTGGTCAAGGGGGGGCTTCACTGAAGAGGTGATCCTTGAGCTGGATTTAAAGAGCTGGGTAAGGGGCACCTGGGTGGCTCAGTGATTGAGCATCTACCTTTGACTCAGGTCATGATCCCAGGGTCCCGGGATCAAGTCCTACATCAGGCTCCCCTCAGGGAGCCTGCTTCTCCCTCTGCCTATGTCTCTGCCTTTCTCTGTGTCTCTCATAAATAAATAAATAAAATCTTTTAAAAATAATAAAACTTTAAAAAAGGCTGGGCAAGGGGGACCTGGGTGGCTCAGTCAGTTAGGTGTTTGCCTTCAGCTCAGGTCATAATTCCAGAGCCCTGGGATCGAGCCCCACATCAGGCTCCCTGCACAGTGGGAAGCCTGCTTCTCCTTCTTCCTCTGCTTGCCACTCCCCCTGCTTGTGTGCTCTCATTCTCTCTCTCTCTCTCTCTCTCTCTCTCTCTCTCTCTCTCTCTTTCTCAAATAAATAAATAGAACCTTTAAAAAAATAAAATAAAGGGCTGGGTAGAAAAGGGCTCTGAACAGAGGGTTCAGTGTATGGACAGATGAAGAGACAGGAGTCTTGATAAGACATTCAGGGAAGTGTAGATCATTGACAAACCCTATAGAGCCACATCATAAACATGCATTAACACGTGCATGCAAACAGATACACACACACAACACACACCCCTCCTGGGTAGGTCTGCAGCTTAAGAGGCAACATGGACCTCCTCCCAATTTGCAGAACTGAAACAGGCTTGGACAAAAGGTTTGCTTTGGCAAGAAAGGCTGTTGTACCTGACACTTTTCCTCCAGAAGCGAGGCATCTTCACATCCAGGCCCAAGACAGGATGTTTCCAGGTGCCTGTCCACAGAACTTTCCTAAGTCCACAGGAATGGGCTTTACTGAACAAATAATAATAAAATAAAGGAGGCCAGGAGCCTGCCTTGAGGCCTCCCAGGCCCAGCCAAAATGGGGCTCCTCAGAGGAAGGCAAGGCTGAATATGGTTCCAGAAAGGCCCCTGGAGCCAGGTTTGGGTTTGGTCCTGGAGGCCCCAAGTCAGAGTCTGGCCCAAGCCTCCGGCCTGGGTGAGTGATGAGCTGCAAGAGCAGTTCTCCTGCCAGGGTCTGTCCTGGTATTTTTCTCCCCAGCCCTGATGGCTGTCTCTTTGGTTCAGTGTAGATTCTCAGAGTCATCTAACAGTGCCAACATGTCCCGGCCCAGCAGCAGAGCCATTTACCGTAAGCTCCCCTTCTGGTCCCCTCTCCCCTTCCCTTCCTGAACCCCTTGCCAACGGGCATCTCCCTCCCCTCGCTGACCACCCCCTGTAATTGTGTCTCCCCGGCCTGTTCTGTCTCCATCCCCTTGCTCCGCACCCCTACAGTGCAGCGGAAGGAGTACTTGCAGAACATCTCCTCCGAGCCCACCTGTCTGCAGCACAGGGTGGAGGTGAGTGGGTCCAGCATGGCAGGAGGAAGGAACGTGTGAGGATAACCTTCCCTGCAAGCACTTGAACAGACCACTGTCTCAGAGGTGTCTGGGCTTGAGTTCCCAGGGCAGGCACGGGGCCGCTTGGGGGCTGGAATGAAGGCTCTGGCCCTGCCTGGGCAGACAACACCGCGAGCTCTGGTTGCCCAAAGGGCTGCTGACACCCCAGGGGAAGCACAGGCCGGAAGGGTGTTGTGGGGAAGAGCAGACACCTGATCAGGCTGGCACATCCAGGGTAGACACCAGCCCTGGGCAGCAGCCGATCCAGGCTCTCAGGGAGAAGAAGCAGAGGAGGACACAGGGCCAGTGGTCTGGAGGCTCACGGGGCAGCGGAGGCCAGGTTCCTCCAGCCAGCCGGCTTGGGGCCAGGAGTCCTGGGCCTCGCGGTAGAGGTGGGCGTGGGAGCCGGCTCCGTTTAGGCCTGGCAGGTGAAGTCAGGAGGAGATGTGTCCAGGATGCCAGGCATTTGCTCATGAGATCAGGGGCCCCTGAATATGTAAGCAGCGTGAACTCCCAGAGAGGCACTGAGGGCTGGGCTGAGAGCAGGGCAGGGGATCAAGGAGCAGGAGACAATGGGAGCCCCCCAACAAGGGCCTGGAGGGGGGGCAAGGGGGACTGTGGTGTGTGGGGGTGGAGTTTGGATGGGAAGAGGGAAGGGTCTTCTCAAGGAAGGAGAATAACAGCAAAAACCTGCCAGGGCGATGGGACTAGCAGCGGGCAAGGCTCTGAGCAAGACCGAGATGACCGTGGACCTCATCGGGCAAGAATCAGGGGCAGGGGGTTCTGGATCTTCCTGGGAGACTGGGAAGGGACAGACTAGCAGAAGTGGGAAAAGCATTCAGGGTATAGGGAACAGCATGAGCAAAGGCAAGGAGGCAGGAGTGCTGAGTCAGAGAAGAGAAGGACCAGGCTGGGGTGGTAGATTCCCAAAGGGGGCAAAGGCAGCCAGGGACAGAATTGGAGGGTCCTATATCCCGCCCAGAGGAGTTCAGACCATTTGTTGGGTTATTAGAACCCACATCTACCACCATCCAGCCCTGTCTAGTGACCTGGACTGTTAAGGGCCATGACATCCTTCCTCCAGGGTTCTAAACCCTCTAGTGCAGCTCATCAGACTCTGCCTCCAGGGCTCTATCCCAGCCCAACTGCTTCCAGCCCTCCCACTGGCCCAGAAAGGCTGCTGTGTGGGGATGGCCTGGGACCTCCTGAGCAACAAGGCTAAGAACGTGCCTTCCCCCTCTGCTGCTTTTCCCCCCACCCCTACCCCATCCCGCCACCACCTGTGGGCCCCTGATCCAAACCTCCTTTCCCCTCAGCACCTAATGACATGTAAGCTAGGATCTCAGAAGATCCAAGAACCCAAGGATGCGCTGAAGAAGCTGCAGGAGATGGATGCTCAGGGCCGGGTGTGGAGTCAGGACCTGTTCCTGCAGGTCAGAGACGGCTGGTTCCAACTGCTGGACATCGAGACGAAGGTCAGCCCCCCCTGAACTTGGCAATGGATAACAGCTAACGTGGGGTGTAGAAAAGCAAGCACCTGGCATGGGCTTCACCCTCCCTGCCCCAAAGAACAGCCTGTCCCAGTATACAATACACATTCAGGCCTAGGAAGAGAGGGGAGACAGAGGCACTGGGTCAGAGAAGGTGACACCCCTGCCCGAGGCCATGAGGAGCCACCATGACTCTCAGGGACCTCACCGCCAAACTCTGTGTGGCGCAGGAGGAGCTGGACTCTTACCGCCTGGACAGCATCCAGGCCATGGACGTGGTGCTCAGCATCGGCTCCTACAACGCTATCCTGTCCATCACGGTGCAGGAGTCCAGCCTGCCAGCCACCAGCACTCTGCTCTTCCACTGCCAGGAAGTGAGGGTGAGTGACTAGGGGTAGGGCTGGGAGCGAGAGAGGGTCCAACGCCCATCACTTCCCCCTAACATCCCTCACCCCCCAACATAAACACACACACAGCCTGCCTGACTCCTGCTTCCTCCAGGCAGAGCAGCTAAGGAACAGCCTGAAGAAGGCCCTGGAGGAGGAGCAACAGCAAAGGTAGGCAGTCTCTGCCCCAGCCCACCTGCAGGACCTCTGACCTGGGGCCTGGGTGAGCAAGGCCCTGGCCCCACTTCTGGGGGAGCCCAGAAGCATGTGACCCAACCAACCTGGGCCTGGAACTGGGGAGGGACCAGCCTGGGGCTAGGGTGCAGATGAGCGTGGGGGAGGAGCGGGGGCCAGGCCCAGGGAACACTGGAGACTGTCCCTGGAAACTAATATCGGACTGAGAGGGCCTACAGGGCAGGCACATGCGGTGGGGTGGAGTCCAGATGGAGACCAGGGAGCAGGGCAGGTGGATCTTCTAGAGAGGGATGGTAATAATACCCTTTGATCTGGGGCAGAGCCTCTGTCCCAAGAACCCTGTCAAAGCTGTGTCCCCATCATGTGCTCAGCAGACCCCACTCTAGAGCCCGTCACCCCAGCCAAGACAGATGGAGGGGGCCTTCTCCAGAGAGGTCATTCTCTAAGGAGCAAGTACCCCCACCAGAGCAGGGGCTCCCTCCAGAGCAGTCCTACTGGATGACCCCAGAGCACAGTAAGTTTGGGGCACGAGGGCAGGTGGAAAGGAAGGTTTGAATCAAAGATCAGAAAGGCTCATGGTCCCCCTACATTGTAGGTACACCGCCATCCCCAAGGCCCCTGCTACGCAACTCCAGTACCCAAGAATCAAGCACCCTCACTTTGCCTCCTCCAAGGCGGACCCCATCTCCCGAGAGCCCAGAGAGGGATGAGGTAACTGTAGATCATCCTAAGCTGGCTGAAGCTTTCCAGCCCAAGGGAAGACCGGGTCCCAGGATGGCCAAGGCAGGCCCGGGACTGAGGAGGGACAGGGAGGCTTGGTCAGACCCTGGGCTGGGCCTGAGGCTCTGGCTGGAGGTAGGGAAGGGTCGGGGGCAGGGTTGGGAGTTCCAGGGTGGACCCAACTGCCCACTCAAGGGCACGGGTTGTTTGGGGTCCAGGAGATACTAAGCCACGTCCTTAGGGATATCGAGCTGTTTGTGGGCAAGCTGAAGGAGGCCCAGGCAAAGAGCAGTCATAAGAAGAAGAAACTAGGGAAGAAAAAAGGCAAGGATCAGTGGGGTGAGTGCTGAGGGCTGGGGGGGAGGGGGAGGATGTGGGGGTGTGGTCTTGGGATGATGAACAACCCCCCACTGTCCCCCTCCCCTATAGGAATGACACAGGCACAGTACATTGATTGCTTCCAGAAGATCAAGTACAGCTTCAACCTCCTAGTATGTGACTCCTCACCAGTTCACAGTCTTCCCCTCACCCCTCCCCAGCCACCGCTTCCTCTCTGGTCTCCTAGAACCCCAAGTCCTTTTCTTCTCCAGCTTCTCCCCCTGGAACCTCCCCTCCTCCACTTAGCACTTTTGGAGATCTCCAGGCTCCCAGCCAAGGCCCTGAACAATTATAGGGTCCTGGGGTCCTGGTGAAGGTGGGGAAGAATGATGGGTAGTAGCACATAATGCCCTGTGTCCCCAGGGCAAGCTGGCCATCTGGCTGCAGGAGAAGAACGCTCCCGAATTTGTGCACATCCTCTTCCAACTTCTAGACTCTGTGAGTTTGGGGTCGAGAGGGTGATGAAGAGGGACAGGCTGGAGTGAAGATGGAGCAGAGGCCAGGGTGGAAGGCAGGGGACAGGGAAGGTTGTGGGGTCTGCCCCTTGCTCATCACAATACAGCCTCCTCATTGACCCCAAGACACCATCCTTGCTGTCTACAGCACCTCTCAACAGACTAGAGGGGCTGGGGTTGGTCCGAGGACCCCAGGGATCTGAGGGAGACAGGAATGTGGCATTACAAGAGTTGGAAGCTCGGAATTCCGGGCCCCTTCCCACTCCTGTTTGGCCCTGGGAGACCTAGGCTGCCTGACGCCTTGCATTCCCTCCCCTAGATCCTGGCCCAGTGCCCTGAGCCTGGTCTAGCAGCCCGAGTGATTTCACCCCTCCTCACCCCCAAAGCCATCGACCTGCTGCAGTCCTGTCTCAGCCCGGCTGAGAGCAACTTCTGGAAGAGACTGGGTGCGGCCTGGACCACCAGCCGGTGAGTGAGGACAAGGCCTGAACTGCCCTGGGTCAGGACATTAGAGATGGTAGGCTCTGTTGTTGTCACAGACCAGAAATATCTCAAAACAAATTTCGGGGGGACCTCTCCGTGGAGTTCCCAACTTTTTATTAGACTAAGTACAAACAATTAAAAACCATTTTTTTAATTAAAAACCCCACCAGTCACCATCACTCACCACTGAAGGAAAAAAAGGACAGCTCTTTCCAAGAAAGTAGAGTTGGCTGCCTGCTATGAGAAATGTTCACGTTTTGGTCAAGGACAAAGTGAAAACATTGTCTCACTCCAGCCAGAATTTAAGAATTACTGACATAAGAGATGCCGATGTAACATCAGTAAGACTTGGCAACCGGTCAAAGGGTTGAGGGAGAAAGAGATATTCCACGCAGTGTGATGGTGAGATAGGCCACAGCTGAGCTGGCTGATGGGAGCTGTGGGGAGCAAGTGAGGTGGGGTGGGGGGTGTGGACCAGTGGGGGTCGGCTGAGCTGAGGTGTCAGTGAGACGGTCCCCAGGTACAGGGGGACCCAGAACTCGGTCTGAGAGCAGTGGGCACAGAAGTGGAGCACTCCAGAGGGAGCCCCAAGGACCCGCTTAACCAGCGAGGCCCCCTTGAGCCCACGGGATAGGAAGGGACACTTTCACGTGTAGGTAGCAAAGGGAGCAGAGGGTCAAGGAGGCAAAGAGGAATTCCAGAGAGTTCAAAGGAGCAACCAAAAAGCAAAGGCATGAAAACCAAGAGAGAAGAGGGTTTTAGGAAGAGAGAGAGGAGTCAACCAGGAAATAAGCCAGTTGGGCTAGCGAGTCCCTTGCCTACCAGGGTGCTCTTCTCAGTACAGACTCATTAAAATAATTTTTGTCCAATCCACCTGAAGATGTGGATTATGGTTCAATGTAATCTATTTATTTTGTTGTGGTAAAACATGCATAAGATAAAATTTGCCATTTTAAAGAGTAGAATTCCACAGCGTTAGGTACGTTCTCAGCGTTGTGCAACCGTCTCTACTGTTCATCTTCAGAACCTTTTTCATCATGCCAAACAGAAACTCTGTACCCATGAAACAATGAACTAAACAGAACTCTGTACCCATTCCTCCCTCTCCCCAGCCCCTGATAATTTCTCTTCTCTTTTCTGTCCTAGTTTATTATTATTATTATTAAAGATTTTTTTTTATTTATTCATGAGAGACAGAGAGAGGCAGAGACACAGGCAGAGGGAGAAGCAGGCTCCCCACGGGGCCTGATGTGGGACTCGATCCCAGGACCCTGGGAGTACGCCCTGAGCCAAAGGCAGATGCCCAACCACTGAGCCCCCCAGGTGCCCCCTTGAGCATATTTTTAAGGTAAAGAAAGGGAACCAATTAAAAAGGTTCAGAAACGGAATGATTTCTTCGTTCCTGTTGAATAGATATTTATTAGCTGCTTCCAATATCCCACCCACTGCACTCAGGCTGCTGCTCTCAAGGGGCTCCCTAGAGTTAGAAATACAGACTCATGGGAAGCATGTGGGATACAGTGGGGGAGGAAAGTAATTGGGGTGATCCAAGAGGAAGGAAATGCCCCAGTGAAGAAAGAAAGGAACTTGCTCAAGGTGAGCAGGGGTTCCCTGGGACAGGCAAGCGGAGAAGATTCCCAGCAGAACAAGCCTGGATGCCACAAACAGCACTGCCCCTCCTGCAATAGGGGTGCAGCGGGCGATAGGGCGGGAGGCTGGGGAGCCAGGAGCAGCCCCCACTCCGGAGTCAACCACAACAGCTGCTGTGACCTCAAGCCGAGTTCCACCCATTAGTTAACTCAAAAGAAAGAGAGCTGCTGCCAAGAAGTGAAAATCAGGTCAGAAAAGCCCAGCCTGAGCCCCGGGAGGGTCTTCCAGCACTGACACTCTGTGCTTCCATCCCTTCGATCCAAACTCCCAGGTTGTGCAATAAAGTGTCCAACGTGTTCTTAGGGAGTGGATGCATCTTCACCTCACGCGCAGAGGTGAGGCTGGGCTCTAGAGACCCACGCGGACACATGCATTCTGCTTAACTGGGTGCCCCAGTAAGGGTATCTGGGGCCTTTCATCTTTGCTCACGGGCCATGTCCTCCCTTGTAAGACGTCGAGGCCAGGGCCTGCCATCTCCTCCCTCTCCACATCCGACAGCCTGGCACCAAGTGGACTCAGCTTTGTTCTCTCCCCAGGGCCAACTGGACAGGCAGTGAGCCCCCACCGTTACCAACCCACATTCTATGATGGTTGGCAGCTTCCAGAACCCTCCAACCAGGTAAGGGATGCTTAGCAAAGAGCCCTGCTCAAAGCCCTGGGCTCTGGCTATTTTCTGCCCTCCCCGTCCACCATGGTCACATGACAGCTCTAAGTGGTAGGTGGGTTCAGGTAGGTCCCAGATCTGCGAGCTGGGCAGGCAGGGAGGGCGTGTGAGGCAGGCATGTGTGAGTGGGGCTGTGGTCTGATACGCCAGCTCCCATACCAGGCTGGCTGACTCCCTGCTCTTGCTCTCTCTGCTCTTTCCCCCCAGGCACCCTCGGGATACCAGAGCTCTACCTCTCTACGGTATGCCCTGGACTTAGTCAGGACTCTATGATGGCGGGGGGGGGGGGGGGTGTGTGTGAGACTGACCCTATGGATCTGTGGATTCTACAACTCAGAGACCCTCTGAGCTCACTTTTGGCCAGTCACATGCCTGTACAGCACCTCCTCACCCCTACCTTGAATCGAAAAGTGGTTTTTTACCTTCCCAGTCTCCCATCCTGCTTCCTGTGATATGACCTACCATGCCTCTGATTTCCCAGAGCTCAGGTATAAAGCACTCAGAGGAGAGCTCAGACAGAGAAGAGTCCATTGCTAGCAGAGTCTTCAGAAATCAGTGACATTTCAGCCCCCTCCTGCCTACAGAAACCCCCACCCCAAGCCCTGCCTTACACTGACCTGCCATTAAATCCCAGTGGCAGCCGAAGGGTCACCACCAGATTCCAGGCAGGAGATCTCTGGGTCTCTGGGGCTGGGACAGGGACTCAGTCTCTGAGACTCCATTCTCCAGCCCTCCTGACTCTGTGTATGGTCGGGGTGGGGGGGAAGCCCTGGATTAGGGAGCACCTCCTACCTTGCCCAAGAGGAGACACACAACCATGGCCCTCAACCTGGGGACCCCAACCACATGCCCTCCAGCTCCAGACCCATGAAGCCAGCCCTGAAAATGCAAGTCCTATACGAGTTTGAAGCCAGGAACCCACAGGAACTGACTGTAGCCCAGGGAGAGGTGCTGGAGGTGAGACTCGGGCTTGAGCCTAGAAAAAGAGGTGGTGGTGGGTGGGAGCTGTAGGCAGCCTGGCATTGGTGGTCTGGGTGTGGGGCTGCCTAGAGAGAAGGAGGGTGGGGAAGGGCAGGAAGGAAGAAAGCCGTGTTGGGGATTGGGCGTGGATAGAGGCTCCGGTGACTGAAGTAGGGACTCTTGGCAGGTCCTGGACCAGAGCAAGCGGTGGTGGCTGGTGAAGAATGAGAAAGGACAGAGTGGCTACATTCCCAGCAACATCCTAGAGCCCCTACAGTCGAGGGCCCCGGGGGACCAGAGCCAGTCGCCTTCTTGGGTACTATCCAGCCTAGACCGTCCAGAAGCTACAGGCCGGGGGTGGGAGCAGGAGGGATTCAATGACAAGTGGAGGAGATAGTCTTGGTTCTATTTAATCGGCATCATCACAGGCTCCCTGTGTGCCAAGTTTATCCTGGGGCCTGAGCAGAGAACAAGGCCTTGTCTCCACCAGACAAGCAAACCGCAGAGTGAGATAAGTGATTTGATGGGAGTCCAGAGAAAGGGCCCAGATGTTGGGGACCGTGGGTAGAAATGAGATGAGACGGCCTCTTACCCGGGCTCCCCTGGTTCCAGGCTCCAGTGCTTCGACCTAGCTCGACGCCTGAGGAGGTGGCGGCCTGGCTACAGGCACAGAACTTCTCCACCACGTGAGTGTCCCGCCCTGCTGTGCTGGGAGCACTTGGGAGGGAGTCAGGTTACAGCCAAGGCAGCCCGGAGCCCCAGAACACCCAGAACATGCACCGCACAGAAGAGACCCGCAGGTGCCACCCTCTGCTGAGTTAGAGAGAGCGTGCTAGAGCACTGAACGGGGAGCCTCTGCCTCGGGGGGACAGTAGGATTCCAGGAAGCCCGAAAGAACTTCAGGTGCCAACCATCCCTTCCTGCCGCAAAATTCTCTTCCAGGGCATTCCTCTATTCAAACCCAAGAGTTCTGAAGTCGGTTTAAGCCAACATGCGTATCTTACTCCGTCACCTCCAGATACACTTTTCCCCAAATTCTGTAACCCCAGCGCCCAAGCCCAACAGCCCCTCATACTCCAAAATGTACCACGCCTCCAACACACAGGCCCCCGCCCTCCACTCCACCTGCCGACACCTCCTGTTTTTGTTCCCAGCACCGTGAAGAGCCTCAGGTTCCTCACAGGGAGCCAGCTGCTTCGCATGAGACCCGGGGAGCTCCAGATGCTGTGTCCACAGGAGGCCCCACGGGTCCTGGCGCAGTTAGAAAATGTCAGAAGGACGTTGGGGGTGAGGACACCCTGTGGCCCTGACCCTCACAGGGAGTGTGGGATGCTCCCTGGGTAGGAGGGAGAGTGCCAGGTGGACAAGCCCGCAGGCCCAGCCCTGGGCTAGGAGCGAGTGTGGCGGGTGCTGGGCACAGGACAGTCCCCTCAGAGGCCCGACTTCCCACGCGCAGCCAGGGTGCTCAAGCCTGCCATGAGGCTCCAAGCTGAGTGTTGACGTGAGCCCTGGGGATCCCTGGCCTGCCACCTTCCTCACCTCGATCCTTTTCTTTCCTCAGATGAGCCTTTAGGCACCAACCCAGACACCTCTGAGACCAAGACCCTCTCGCAAGCAGGATGGCAGATCTGATACTTTTTGGCATCCTGAGAAATCCACACTCACGTCCCCAGTTTGCAGTGAACCCCACGCCCCAGCTCACACAGCAAAGAGGATGAGCAAGCCCGGAGGCTGAGACAAACGGTGCCCCTTCTCGCTGTGTTGAGAGCCCTCCCCAGTGACCACCTATTTATTGTGTGTCTTTCCTAAGACTGGAGCACTTTGTGCTTGATTTGTCAGGACTCTCATTCAGCCCCCCTCCTCCCCAGTAAAAGCATCTGCGAGCTTGGCATGTGCCTCCCAGTGGCTTCTTCTGGGCCTGATGGGAGCCAAGGGCAGGGAGGCTGGAAGCAGTGGGATGCTGGCCGTGAAACAGTGGTAGCCCCACACCCACCACTGGGCCAGACTGTTTGAAGGTGAGTGGGAATTCCCGCCGCAAACCTGGAGCTGAGAGAATTTGAGAATAATGGCCCAAGCTCTCCTTAGTCTCTTTATAAACAAATTCTAAAATAAGGTGATGCCCACCACCTTCTACCTTCTGTGCACACTTCTCCCAGTATGTCCCAAGGCACCCAGGGCAGCTGAGGGTACAGCTCCTCAGAGGAGGAAAGAGTACTCAGGCTGACAGTAGTTGGTGTGGATCACACTGGCTGATGAGCCAGAGAAGCACTAGCAAGTGTGTCAGCTGCTCTAGGCTCTACTTGGCAACTTCCTATTTTATTTTAGTTTTCTAAAGATTTTATTTATTTATTGGACAGAGTCAAAGAGCACAAGCAGGGAGAGAAGCAGGCTGAGGGAGGGGGAGAGGCAGGCTCCCCACAGCCAGGGAGCTGGATGCCGGATCAGGAACCTGATGTGGGGCTGGATCCAAGGACCTGGGATCAGGACCTGAGCCAAAGGCAGACGTTTAACCATTTAACCGGTTAACTGACTGAGCACCACCCCCCCACCCCGCATCCCCGGGCCCCTGCAACTTTCACTTTCAATGCAACTGTTGTCCCCTCCTGTTGGGGGAGCCAACCATGAGCTCCCTCCTCAGCTTGTCTTTTAGTGGCAGAGCATAAGGAACATTGGACTAAAAGTTGACAGTCCACCAACTGGCTGTTGGAACCATAGCAAGTCACTTCACAGTCTGAATCCCTATTTTCTCAAAGGTGAAATGAGAAGTTTGGACTGTTTGTGGCTTCTAATATTTAGTATCCACAGCCTTTTCAAGTTTCATAAGCTGCCCTAGACTCTCCTCCCTACAGAACAGAGGTTATACTTTTATTGATTTTGTCTCCGAGAAGTGTTGTGCCTATGGATCAATGGCCCTGGAGGGTTCTTAAGATGTTCCCTTGAGTATCTCTTCTGTCTGGGCCCCAGATTACCCTATTTTTGGACTGTCTGTGCCATTCCCTTGAGTGCCTGGCCTCCAAAAATCACCTCTCTTAGCTGGTAACGCTGAATAGGGAAGTAAAAGCTTTTCTTCACAAAAGAGATAAATGGTGAGACTCTTAGAATCTGACTGTCAAGGGTCAGAGCCAACCCAGCAAAGTTAATTTCTTAGATGCGGAGAGACGATAGTAACCCACTGCCCTTTGGGGATTCAGAGAGCTGAAGGGGTCCTAGACACAGGAAAAGACTTCAGGGCCAGAAGGAAAAAAGGTGTTTTAGCCCAGGGCTCATCAGATTTCCCAGCAAAGACTGAGATAAGGTGAGGAGCTGCTGGGACACCCAAGCTTAGTGAACTGGCACAAGCTGTGCTGCCCGACAGACCTCGGTTTGGACCCCCGGCCACCCGTGGGAACTGAAGCTTAGAAAGGCAACTTAACCTCGCCAGGCATTGCTTATCTTCTAAAAAGTGGGCATAAAACCTATTTCACAAAATTGTTGTGAAGCTTAAAATGGAATTAATCAGCCAACCTATGGGAAACAGTTTTTTTTCTTTAAGATTTTATTTATTTGTTTGAGATAGAGAGAGAATGAGCAGGGGGAGGCGTAGAGGGAGAGGGAGAAGCAGGCTCCCCGCTCAGCAGGAGCCGAGCATGGGGCTCTTCCTGGGACCCTGGGATCATGACCTGAGCCAAAGGCAGACACTCAACTGACTGAGCCACCCAAGCACTGCAAAATACCTAGATTCTTGTCTGACATATCATAGGTGTTCAAAACATGTTTGCCTTTTTCCTCCGGTTAATTTGTGACTGGCCTTTTGTTACCTTGGAAGAGAAATGCAGGCATTTTAAGTCATCTGTCCCTATGCATTTGTACTTTTTTCCTTCTTCCTTTTAGTAAGGTGGCCTTTTAAGAAGTCTCAACCTTGGGGCACCTGGGTGGCTCAGTGCGTGAGTGTCTGCCTTTGACTCAGGTGGTGATCCCAGGGTCCTAGGATCAAGTCCCACATCAAGCTTCCTGCTGGGAGCCTGCTTCTTCCTTTGCCTATGTCTCTGCCTCTTTTTCTCTGTGTCTCTTATGAATAAATAATATCTTAAAAGAAAGAAGAGAAATCCCAACCTTGCTTCAGCAAACTAAGGGGGAAATGTGATTTCCCACACCAGGGCTAGAGGGTTGGGAGCTCAGTGTCCTGACGAGCCACGCTGTGGAGGCCGGGCCAGAACCTTCTGCGTAAGCTGCCTTTCTACCATCCTCAATAGCAATTCCTTGGTGGTCAGAGTCTCAGTCCCTCTGCCCATGACAACATGAACAAACTTCTTAGAATTGCAAAAAAAAAAAGGGGGGGGGGGCCTGGGTGGCCTCAGTTGGTTGAGATCATGACCTCAGGGTCCTGGGATGGAGCCCTGCATCAGGCTCCCTGCTCAGAGGGAAATCTGCTTCTCTCTCTCCCTCTGTCCCTCCCTCTGCTCATTCTCATCTTAGGCTTATTTACTTATTTTTAAAGATTTGATTTTATTTATTCTCAAGAGACAGAGAGAGAGAGGCAGAGACACAGGCAGAGGGAGAAGCAGGCTCCCCCTGCAGGGAGCCCGATCCTGGACCCCAGGATCACGCCCTGAGCTGAAGGCAGATGCTCAACTGCTCAGCCACTCAGCTGCCCCAATATCTTAGGCTTTTTACTATGTGCAAGGCTGCAGGATTCAGAGGTATGAGACAGAACTTAGGGAGACTTTTACTCTTATCTGTAGTTTGAAATATTTTTTTAGGTTATTTGCTAACGGACAACGTGTACTCAGGGCAGAGAGAGAACCCATGCTTTGAAGTTTGGTGAAGTCATTCTGACCTTGGTAAGAGTAGAGTTTCCCTGGGAGCCCAGGAGTAGGGCCACTGACACTGAAAGTTGAAAATTTCCTTTATCATTTCCCCCTTTTGATCACTAGTTTTTCCTCAGAAAACATTGAAAATCAACCTTATTTTATGTCTCTTGGTGCAAGGGTGACTGGCTCGTCTGCCCTGGGTGCATCAAGTCCCTCATTGTTAGGTACGAAAATATATTTTTTTTCTCTCATGAAATAAATGAATAAAATCTTTTTTAAAAAAGGCAAAATTAAGTCCCTGATATCAGGAGGTTTTTTCTTAGGATAAAGAGAGGGGGCTATGGGCATGCTCCAAGAGCTGATGATATGGATGAGGTCTCTGGAAAGGAATGCAGAGCCTTGTTCATTCAGAGGCTGGAACCATATCAACTAACCTTGAGTCCAGGCTTCTACAGGAACAGCTAGTGAATTAGTGGGGTCTGAAAAGACACAATAGGGGGTTGGGAGAAATGGTTGTTTAAAAAACAAGTTTCAAACTTTTTGTTAGTTTTAACTTCATTAACCCCATGGGGCACAGTTGCAATTCTCCTGGGTTATGATCATTTCTCCATCTTGAAGAACTGAAATGATGAGCACTCTGGCCACTTCTTTTTCTTCAGGTGAAGTAGGTTTAGGGTAAAGAGCAGTCTTGGCAGATCTTATCTGTAACACGCCTATGTGCCGGGCTAAGCAGAAGTTTTTAACTTAAAAGCCATCGCAGCAAGGGAAATAGAAGCAACACGGGGTCGGGCATACTAAATTTTTTTCCAGTTGTAATTTCCCATTGTCAGTCTTTTGCTACATTTCTGTGGGATATGGGCAAAGATCCGTCTCCTGTAACTGCTTCAAGCTGAATCAGGGTGCAGTAGAGGCTTTGCAATGGAAGGAGTTGCCATGGTATAGGATGCCGCTCTCAGTCCCTTGTGGTAACAGAAACCAACTACCAGAAATGGTTCCTTATCTAAGAACTTGGATATTTTCCCACATAATTTGGTACTATATGACATCATTAATTTTATCCCCAGTATATTTTAAGGGAAAGTAATAGTACAGTTAAACCTACCCGTCCCTCTAAAATTGATAACAATGGGTATCCAAGAGAATAGATCAGTAAACCAGTCCCAGCCACCTTGGAGAGGGCTTCTTATAGCCAAGTGGCTTGGGCCTGCTTCTATCTATATGGATTCTTATTTCCCAGGAGGAGTTCATATAGGGGCAGCAAGTGGTATTAGCCATCATATAGACTCTGCCTTAGTTAGCAAGCAATCAAGTAATCAGGAAGAGGCATTTTTATGAAAACAAAAGTAAAACACAGGTTAATGGTTGGAGCAAATGATAAACCCAGCCTCTGAGTCTCAAATGCTGCCAGTGAGATTTTCAGATGTCAAGCTTGAAGCATCCTCAGATGGAGTGGGAATAGGCAGTGGAAATCAAATGGGTTTTTCCAGTTTATAATTCAAATGTCTCCCATGATCTTTTTGTTTTTTTTTTTTCTAAGATTTTATTTATTGGGCAGTCCGGGTGGCTCAGCCGTTTAGTGCCGCCTTCCGCCCAGGACCTGGTCCCAGAGACCAGGGATCAAGTCCCACGTTGGGCTCCCTGCATGGAGCCTGCTTCTCCCTCTGCCTGTGTCTCTGCCTCTCTCTCTTTTTAACTTAGTTAACTCTCTCTCTCTTTAACTAAGTTAAAAAAAAAAAGATTTTATTTATTTAATTGACAGAGCAAGAGCACAAACGGGGAGTGGCAGAGGGAGAAGCAGGCTCCCCGCTGAGCAGGAGTCTCCATCCCAGGACCCCAGGACCAAGCCAAAGGCAAACACTTAACAGACTGAGTCACGCAGGCGCCCCCTCATGATCTTTTTGAATGACCCATAGAGCAACAGGCACAAAGATTGTCTATGAATGAGTTTTGTGGCAGTTACTCTGAAGCTGACTTCAAGTTGTCCAGCATCAATTTTTAGGGCTTTAGGAAAAAAAGGCAGTTTTAGTTAGGAGAATGGAAGCAGACTAGAAACCTTAGCTTGGAGAGCCATAGCCAGATATTTGAGGAAACCAGAATTCAGGACTAGTCTAGTTTATAATAAATAGTATTAATATCTAATATCTACAAAGATGTGTTACTGAAACGCATTTTCTCTATATAGTCACCCTCAGTTTTAAACATAGCCAAATCAAAACTAATTTGTTTGTAATAAATTTTTTAATAAACTTGGCCTAATTATTTACTCAACAAGAGCAGTGACTGACCATGCAGATTCTTTTAAACTTGTGTTACTAGAACTTTTTTTTTTTTTTTTTTTTTTTTTAACCAGGCTCCATGCCTAACGTAGGGCTTGTACTCATGATTTCCTTCGAAGGATCAAAAGTTGCATGCTTGGGACGCTTGGGTGGCTTCTCCTTCCCTCTGCTGCTCCCCCTGCTTGTGTTCTTTCTCTCTCTCTCTCTCTCTCAAATAAATAAATACAATCTTTTAAAATTTTTAAAAAGAAAAGGAGGGTTACGTGCTTTACTGACTAAGCCAACCAGATACTCCTAGAACTTTTCATAAGGCATCTCTAGATTGAACTTTAAGTAGCCTCTTGAGGCCAAAAGCCAAGCCAAATATTGCCATCAGACTTGCCTTGTGATACCTGTAGATTTGAGTGGATTCCTCTTCTCAAGGTCCCCAAAATATCCTGAGGTTCTTGCACCTGCTGGGAAGCAATATTCTTTACTTACCTGGTAAGACTGCTGAGAACCCTATAAACAAGGGAATCAGACCAACATTTCCAAGGGGCTGTATTGGCTGGCTTCAAAAAGTCAACCTTAATTCCTTAAAATTATCTGGTCGTATGAGTCTATGCATGTCTCTCTCAAATATGATATTTCTGTCAAAGCGTTGAAAATACAACCAGTGTTTCCAAGGTGTCCTCTTATACGGAGAACAGATTTTTATTGAACTTATGTAAATAATTATAGATGCCATGAAAGAAAGAACACTCACTGAGAGTTTCTGAATTTCAGAGGTTTCAGGTAGGGAGAAAAGTTAAATGTCTCAATTTGTTCTCAAAGGAATATTTTATTATATTTCTGTAGATCACGGATATAATTAAGAGAAGGCTTCCTTAATCTGAAAGAGCAAACATTAGAGAATCAACAATGTTTTAAATAAGAGTCATAAAAAACTATAATCATCTTTTTTGATCCATTTAGCCTCATGTTATTAATTCTTATTTTGTTTGAATGCAATTTTTTCTATTAGTTCTGGAAATTTTTATTCAGCTTACATTTATGATCTTAAAAATATTAAACAACTGTATTTGCCAAAAATTCCTTTTGTGAATCTCCTTGAAGACAAAACACATTTTGTAAGAGCATGAGAACAATAACTAGAAATGACAAAAGACTCAAAAATGAACATGAGGGATCCCTGGGTGGCGCAGCGGTTTGGCCCCTGCCTTTGGCCCAGGGCGCGATCCTGGAGACCCGGGATCAATTCCCACGTCGGGCTCCCGGTGCATGGAGCCTGCTTCTCTCTCTGCCTGTGTCTCTGCCTCTCTCTCTCTCTCTCACTGTGTGCCTATCATAAATAAACAAAAATTTAAAAAAAAATGAACATGATTAAAAATCTGATATGAGTTCATTATAATATAGCTGGCAAGGAAATCCAGTTATTTCTGATATATAACATTTCAAAAATCATAATATCAAGTGATGATCTAACCCAGGACATAGTAAAACTTTAGGAATTTCATATATCTTCTAGAACAGTTATAGCATTTATCCATAAACTATAACCTAAGATTTATCATTATTTGTTTGACAGTGCTTTCTAAGTAACTTAACATACCAAAAAGACTTCATTTAGGATTTGAATTTCTGGGAAGTGTATTTAAAAAAAAAAAAAAAACTAACCTCAGAATGTTTTAAAGCATGTGTCTACATAGGATCATAGGTTATTACAAAATTTAATATTTAATTACTGCTTAACTAAGGTGGCCATAAGAGATTTTATGGAAGGATATATAGTTCTTTTTTTTTTTTTTTTTTTTTTTTTAGGATATATAGTTCTTAGCAAAACTTAGCTCCTTTAATATTGAGAAGATTTAGTTTTGGGATTTTTTTTGTTTGGTTAGTTTTTTTTTTTTTTTTTTTAGAAGATTTAGTTTTTTTTTTTTTTAAATAAGCAAAGACCTGATAAAAACAACTATGGAAACCTTGTTTTTCTGGGCAAATAGGGAAGAAAAACCACCACCTTGTTTATAATTTCTTATCAAGAGCAGACCAATAATCCAAGAAACTTTTGTCTTTTTATTAACAGAGAGAAAAGCCAAATTTTAATTTTATATCAGGGTTTTTTTTAAGACTTTATTTTCTGACAAGGAGAGAGAGAGAGAGAGAGCGCACGCGCGCATATACAAGCAGGCTCTACACTGAGCAGAGAGCCTTACTCAGGGCTTGATCCCAGGACCCCAGGATCATGACCTGACCTGAAGGCAGACACTTAACCGACTGAACCACCCAGGCTCCCCTTATCAGTATACTTTTAAAATTACTTTATTCCAATCTTAGTCCTGACCACACATAAAATTTTTTTTCAAGGATTCACCTTCACAAATCTTCTACAACTTTCTTTTTTATTTAGATTTCATCCTACATTTTACCTCTCTAAATAACCAGTCTCATTTCAGGATAAAATTATTTTCTTTTCCATCAACAAAAATGTTTTTTCATTCCTTATATATTCTAATATACCTCATATTTTCCTACATACAGAGTTGCTTTTTAAAATCATTTTCTAGTAGTCTCAGGCATATTTATCAGAATCCTAATTCTGGAAAACTTATTCTTCTGTGAAAACTAATTAGTAACAAATTGTGAGTCATGATCTCAGAATTCTTTAGATTGGCAAATTTATGAATATATTTTATAATTTCTCTAAACATTTTTTCTTTTCATAGTACAATCTTTCAATAAGGCACAAAGCATGTTTACCAACTAACTCGAATATCTTTAATTTCTCTAAATAAGAAGCCAAAAGCAGACAAACATATTCAGTGGTATTAGTATTTCATCTTATTTGGATAAGATTAGATATTCAACGAATTTAAACTTATCATTTAACTTAGCAAAACTTCAAAGTTTTGGGTAACCAATGATTTTTTGGAAGCTATTTTTTTTTAATGTTTTGTTTGGAAGCTATTTAAAAGTTTATCTGTAAACCTTTTTATTTATTTGACCTACTTATTCTTAACAATTAACCATAAAAACTTCGTGACAAATACAAAATTAACAACATTTTAAGTCCTCTCCAGCTAAGAGATTGAAACAGAGATAACACAAACTTTAAAAAGTCAGGTAGAGGGCTCCTGGGTGACTGAGCAGTTGAGCATCTGTCTTTGGCTCAGGGTGTGATCCCAGAGTTCTGGGATCAAGTCCCACATTAGGCTCCCTGGGAGTAGCCTGCTTCTCCCTCTCCCTATGTCTCTGCTTTGTCTCTGTGTCTCTCATGAATAAATAAATAAAATCCTTTAAAATAAATAAATAAATAAATAAATAAATAAATAAATAAATAAATAATAATAAATAAATTCAAGTAGAACAAAAGTGAGTTATATGTGTAATATTTGACATTGGTAACTCTAAAGGCATGTTTATTTTAGTTAAACCAACAGCCTTGGTTTAGCTTTAATACTGAATATATTACATCTGTATCCCCTGAAAAGTCAGTTTGTTTCCCAATGGTCAATTTCCTTTGGACTTCTGTGGGGAAATCTGAAGTGAGTGGTTTAGTTCAAGGGAGTCCTTGGGCTCCTTCATGTTGATTTGGGAGGTGCTTCAGTTTATTTTAGAATAGGAATCTTAGAATAAAACCCTTAAGGAGGTAGCCCAATAGCTTGGGGTGCCTTTTCCTCCTTGATAGTGAGGGTAGGAGGAGAAGGTGGTAGAGGCACCAGGGATGGCATAGGAGCTGGCCAGGTGGGGTCCAGGGAACAGGAGGAGGCAGAGACAAAGGAAGCAGGGGTGCTGCTGGCAAGGCTGGAGGCAAATTTAAAGTTTTGGAATAACATTAAAAAAACAAATCTCCATCTCCTGCCTCGTTGCATTTCAGCCCTCTAGAAGAGATGGAGGAGCAGGCAGTGGATTGGGCACTGACGCTTGTGCTTGGAGAGCAGGGGTGGATTTAGAATGTCTAGTGGTGGCCTGTCTTCGTCCTCCTCATCCTCATTCAGAGAGGGGTCGTCTCACATTTTTGTTCATCCGTATGTCTTTGGATCATCAGTTAGGTCCCTTCCTGTGATGTGTCTTTATTGTGGAATAACATAAAAATTTGAATTTGGAGAATTTTATCCCAGATCATGTGAACTTGAAAAGCATTTGGGTGAGTTTTTATCCTTTGAGTTTTAGCATGCCCAATCTTTACAAGTGCTAGCCTTTAAACCAATTAAATCGAGCTCTTCCACAAATTAATTTTAGCAAACCATTGGAAGGTAGAGCAAATATCTTATGTTTACAATGCACATGGAAACCTGTACACAAACAATGATTCAAATGCTTTTAGTCTATGTTTCATTATTATTTGTGGAGAGGACATTAGAGACCCAATTTCCAAATATTCCCCTTTTATTAAAACCAACCTAATTATAAGGTGGCATTAAAACTTACAGATCTATTAATTAGTTATTTTCCACTTCCAATTAGAACAAGGTCGGTTGTGTACAAAGATACCAAAAGTTGTAACAACAGACAAACCAAATGAAGCCAGAGCACCTCTGTAATTGTTGGTTCCTCCCCAAAAGCCAGGGACTTCATTGACTGAACCAAATGACTTCCTAATTTCTGGTTATTAGTCTTATAGCTGGCTTTCTCTGTGCACACAAGAAACTAATTCAGACATGTCGAAAGAACCCTATTTGGGCCATGTGAGACTCAGATTATCCTTAAATTTTCCCTTTTAAGTACATACTTGCAAGTATAGGCTCATGTGTACTATACATATAGCCTGCCAGAGTTTCTGTGGGTGGCTGCTGGTTCTCTGGGAGTTGTTCTATCCTTTGAAGCACGGTTCTCCTATTTCTTTTAGTTTCAGCTTTATTGTTAGAATAAGGCTTGAATAAAATCTAAGGATATTAAGTGTGGTGGATCAAGAGGGTACTATTCATGGGGGGCACTTTCCCAACAGCTGTGATACACTCTTAGGTGTCTCAGTTTTTCCCAGCAAGCTCTAAGACCACCAAGAGGGATCTGGAGCAGTGGATGAGCAATCCTTCTGTCTGCTACCCCAGAGGAGCCATTACCTTACCAGATGGATGGGACCCTAACAGGGCTTGAGGAATATCCTCAGACACTTCTTCTAGTTATTCAGTCACCTGAAAGCAGGACTGGCTTTGGCTGGAAGGGACAAGTGTCCCTTCTCTTCAGAACTGAACGGTTTAGTCTCTCCTACTTCTAGCCAGAAAATTTATTCAAACTTTAATGATATTAGTATAAAGCCAAAGTGAAACAACCAACGCATGAACTCCCCCCCCACCCCGGGCTATTCCCAGCTACAGAACATTACCAGGTAGACTTTATTTTTTTTTTATGATTTTATTTATTCAGAGAGAGAGAGAGGCAGACACAGGCAGAGGAAGAAGCAGGCTCCACGCAGGGAGCCCGACGTGGGACCCGATCTATGGTCTCCAGGATCACGCCCCCCCCCCCCCCCCCCCCCGGGCTGCAGGCGGCGCTAAACCGCTGCGCCACCGGGGCTGCCCTCCAGGTAGTCTTTAGCCACTAGAATAAAAGTCAGGAGCTTCAACTGATTGACGAGTCCGGATACCAGGAGACCTCGGCAGATACACCTGTGAGCACTGAAAAGTCAGAGGGGCAAGAGGGGCACAGGGGTCCGAGCATCGAGTTCCAGGAGGCCCCCACTGTTCTCAGATAAGTTTCTCTGATACTGTGCCTGCTACGCCAGGAACTGCCAACGCCTAACAACAAACCTTTTAGAACTGCTTAAAAAAAGAGAAAGGAAAGGAAAGGAAAGGAAAGGAAAGGAAAGGAAAGGAAAGGAAAGGAAAGGAAAGGAAAGGAAAGGAAAGGAAAGGAAAAAGGAAAGGAAAAAGGAAAGGAAAAAGGAAAGGAAAAAGGAAAGGAAAAGGAAAGGGAAAGGAAAGGAAAGAGAAAAGGGGGCGGGGGGAGAGAGTTTTATTGGAGCCCAAGTCGGGACAGCGGCCCGGGATACACTATCTGCAGAGAGAAGAGAGTGCCCCTGAGAAGGAATGCTTACTACAGGGTTAGATGTGGTTTCTTGTTACATCAAGAGTCACAAAATCACCACGATGAAGGACATTTCAGAAAATCACAAACTTTATCTCAGGCTTTTACTGTGTGCAAGGTTGCAGGCTTCAGAGGTGTGAGAACAGAACGTAGGGAGATCCTTACTCTTATCTGTAGTTTGAAATGTTTCTTTTAGGTCACTTGCTAACAGACGGACAACGTGTGCTCGGGCGGAGAGGGAACCCGTGCTTCAAAGGCTGCTGAAGCCATCGTGACCCCGGTAAGAGCAGAGCTTCCCTGGGAGCGCGGAGCGGGGCCACCGACGCTGCAAGCTGAACCGTTCCTTTATCACCTCTCGGTGCTTGTCTACAGCGCCGAGCCCTCCGGCTGGAGAAGTGCTTATGGCCAGGCCGTCACCGTCCGGGGTTCACCAGGGCCCTCAGCCGGGCCGCCGGCCGCCCGCGCAGTCCCAGTCCGCGGAGCGCAGAGCCCGCTCCGGGGCGGCCCGCGGGCTCGCGGACCGAGCGGAGGCCGGCAGCGGAGGCGGGGTCAGAGCCGGCGGGGGCGGGGTCAGAGCCGCGGCGTTGGCCCCGCCCACTGGCGTCGGGTATAAAGCTCCGCCCGTTCGCTGGCGACTCCCAGTCGTCGAAGGAGTGGAGGCGCCGTCGCCATGTCGTTGTCCAAGTCGAACATGGTTCTGGGGTACTGGGATATTCGCGGGGTGAGTGCCGGCTCGACGGCCGAGCCGCTGGGTCGCGGAGGCAGGGGCCCCGCGACCGGACCTCAGGGTGGCGGCCCCCGAGCGGAGCTGAGGCAGCCGGCCGCCGAGGCGATGTCGGGGCGGCGGCGGGGCGGCCTAACGAGCAACGCGGCGGCGTGCGAGGCGGGATGCCAGGCGGGCAGGGGACGTTGGGGGCGGGGCGGGGGCGCCGCGCAGGCGCTGACGGGGTCTTCTGCCCCAGCTGGCGCACGCCATCCGCATGCTCCTGGAGTTCACGGATACCTGCTATGAGGAGAGACGGTACACGTGCGGGGAAGGTAATGCGGCCCGCGCGAGCCCCCGCCCCCCGTCGCTGTGCCCAGAGGGGCCCCACGCCTGAGGCGGGTGCGAGGCGGCCCCAGTCACCCGGGAGCGCCGAGCCCCCCGCCGGACGCACAGATGCAGCCTCTTCCAAGCCGCGGTCCCACCGTGTGAGCGGCCCACCGAGTGGGCCCGGAGAGCAGAGGCCACCCTTGGGGGCCCAGGGTGCGAGGTGCTAGATCTCTCCACTCCCCTCAGGCGGGCTGCTAAGGAGGTTGGGGCCCCGCATTCTCTTTCAGCTCCGGACTATGATAAAAGCCAATGGCTGGATGTGAAATTCAAGCTCGACCTGGACTTTCCTAACGTAGGTGGCCTCAGGAGAAGAGGGGTCAGACGGCAAAGCCGTCCAGTATAGCCGTGCCGCTTTCCTCTCTGGGCTAGGGACACCGAGAATGGGGGCTCGGAAGCTGGCTAAGAGAAGTAGAAAGCAAGGGTGCCCGAACTCGAATGGAGAGAAAAAGTTTTCACTAACAGTAACCACTAAAAAAGTTAACAATCCCTTCTATTGTGAATCTAGGTAATAAGTGACGATGCTGATTAGCCATGGCTGTGACTTTGTCACTAGTAGAAATTGAGTATTTTCATATCACATATGTGGCAGATACTGTGCAAAAATATTATTTACACGCATCATACTTTGAAATTATGATAGTTGTATGCCTTGCCTTGTTATTTAATGCAATAGGCACATATTACTTGATTATGATTTTGTTGCTTTGATGTTTTATAAATTTCGAAAGCATGTAATTTGCTTTATGCATTTAAAAATCTTATTCTGACAAAGGGTCTGTGGTATGCCCGTACACATGCACAGAGAGATTAAGAACTCTGGTCTAGAATCAGGTGGGGACCCAATTGCTACATTCCACATATTTTCTTCTTCCTCCTAGCACAGCATCTTCTCTCTACTTTTCACTTCCTGCAAGTCTCATGTTCCCCGAGAGAGAGAGAGAGGCAGGGAGGCAAGAGAGAGTTGGTTGTTCATCTGACATGTCATTTTCCTTCCAGCTGCCCTACCTCATGGATGGTAAGAACAAGATCACCCAGAGTAATGCTATTCCTGCGCTACATCGCTCGCAAGCACAATATGTGTGAGTGGCGTAGGGCCAGGGAGGGAGGCCAGGCTGGCAGTTTTCCTGGAAGTGGATCATTCCAAATGTGATTTCTCATCTTTTGGCATACAGGTGGTGAGACTGAAGAAGAAAGAATTCGAGTGGACATCATGGAGAACCAAATAATGGATTTCCGCATACAGCTGGTACAACTGTGCTACAGTCCTGACCTTGTGAGTTTCCTTAGCAAGCAGGCATTGAGGAGAAGGAGTGTTGAGAACCCAGGGGTTCATCCGCTGCTTCCTGCCACTTCTGCTTTCCCACCAACCCAGTCTGCAGATCTGCAGAATAGGAAAGAACTGTTTTATGGCAGGGAGGGGGGGGCTGGGGGGGTCCATTTGTTATAGGACTCTGGTGTTGGCCCCTCCCCCTTTCTGTCCTGCCACCCCTACTGCAGGCAGTAAGAGGGAGGCACACGGAGAAGGGACCACTGAGTGTCCCCCACTGGCCCATGCCCTGACTAGCTCTGAAGACGCTGACAGCTGTGCTCTTACTCTCTTTATCCTTCTCTCCCAGGAAAAACTGAAGCCTCGGTACTTGGAACAGCTACCTGGACAACTGAAACAGTTCTCCTTGTTCCTGGGGAAATTCTCCTGGTTTGCAGGAGAAAAGGTAGGAAGAAAGGAAAGAGGAAAGATGCCTTTCTATCTCCCAGGATTAAGGATCTCTGCAGACCTGACCATCTTACTGTTCTTCTAGCTCACCTTTGTGGATTTCCTCACTTATGATGTCTTGGATCAGAACCGTATGTTTGAGCCCAAGTGCCTGGATGAATTTCCAAATCTGAAGGCTTTCATGTGCCGTTTTGAGGTGATGCTCCCTACACTTTTCCTGTACAGAAACACTCGCAGGCTCTCCTGATTCCCAAGGGACCCCACTGTGGTAGATTCTCAACACCAGCGTTTGTGTAAAGGGATCAGTGGTGGTACACTTCTAAACCTACGAGTCTTGAGAAAAGGCCTCGGCTTCTACACCCTAAAGCACTGTCTACATGAAATGGTAGTGGAGGGAGGAAGGGGGGATGGTATAGAGGCAGGCAGTATGTGAGTGTCACTGGTTCGGCATGGGTCTTTTGGACTGGGTTAGAGTATCAGGTTTGGTGTGCTTTCCCTTCAGGCTTTGGAGAAGATAGCTAACTACATGCAGTCTGACCGCTTCCTGAAGATGCCCATCAACAACAAGATGGCCCTGTGGGGCAATAAGAGAATATGCTGAGCAGGAGGTGGACTTGATCTGCTTGTTTTATTCCATCCTGTGCCTAGGGAGCCTGTACTCTCTCTTCTCTGCTCTTTTCAATAAATAGCGTTTAGGCTACTGGTGTCTAGCTGGATTTCTCTTGGGACTAAAGGCCAGGGGAGAGTAAGGATATATGGAAAATGTCCAAGATGTGAATACAGTCACTGTAACACTGACAATCCCCCTATATCTCAGCTGTGTTCAAAGCTAGAGGTTCTTGTCCAAGCACTAAAAACAAAGGTGATATTGTACAGTTGTAGAGGACAGATACATTAAATGGGACTGAAGCCCTATGAAGAGGTGGTGTAGATACCAAGCAAAACTATATGGAACTGTCGATTTTACAGAACTGAGTTCAGAAATGGATATTTTTACACGGGAATGTAGTATGATAAAGATGGACTTTCAAACTGGTGGACTAACCAATAAATGGGATTGTATCAGTTACCAATTAAAAATAATAGTGGGGAAAAAAATAATAATGGGGCATTGGGCTCCTGCATGGAGCCTGCTTCTCCCTCTTCCTGTGTCTCTGCCCGTCTCTCTGTGTGTCTCTCAGGAATAAATAAAATCTTTAAAAAAAAAAAAAGAGGGGGGGGATCCCTGGGTGGCTCAGCAGTTGAGCATCTCCTTTTGGCCCAGGGCCTGATCCTGGAGTCCTGGAATCAAGTCCCATGTCGGGCTCCTGCATGGAGCCTACTTCTCCCTCTGCCTGGGTCTCTGCCTCTCTCCCTCTGTCTGTGTCTCTCATGAATAAATAAAATCTTTTAAAAAAACAATAATGGGGCACCTGGGTGGCTCAGTTGGTTAGGCATCCAACTCTTGTTTTGACTCAGGTCATGATCTCCAGGTCATGGGATTGAGCCATATGTTGGGGCTTGTGCACTCTCGCTCGCTCACTAAAAATCTATAATAATAGAACCTTACCTCACACTATTCACTAAAACTAGCTCATCTACAACTTAAGGCCCAATATTAAAGCTGTAGAAGTATTAATGAAAACAGAATATTTGTGATTTTATGATAGGTTTCTCTAAATGAGATCTAAAAACAAAAAGCCATAGGTATACCTGGGTAGCTCAGTGGTTGAGCATCTGCCTTTGGCTCAGGTCGTGATCCAGGGTCCTGGGGTCGAGTCCTGCATCAGGCTCCCTATAGGGAGCCTGCTTCTCCCTCTGCCTATGTCTCTGCCTTTATATGTCTCTCATGAATAAATATTTTTTTAAAAGCCATGAAGGGAAAGATTTATAAGTTGAACAGTTAATCAGATTTAAGAATTTTCTAGTACAAAGGCACAAATACACAAAATTGAATGGCAAGATGGCAAACGAGACAAAAGGACAAAACTGACAAGAAGTCCCAACATAAAGACTATAGAAAGAACTCCTATAAATAATTAAGACTTATGGACAAACAAAAAGGAAAAAAAGAAAATGGACATGAACACATGATTTAGAGAAATAGTTATGGCCAAAAAAAATGTTAAACAGATGTTTATAATCCAAAAACTGCAGATTACAACAGCAAAAGACCATTTTCTATCTAGCAGGTGAACAAAAAGAAGTTTGTGAAGTGTTGGCATTTCCTGCCAGTGAGCTTATAAATCGGTATACTTATATTGGAGGACAGTTTGCTAATATCTTCTAAAAATCAAATCATGTCCTTTAACCCAACAATTTCTGTCCTGGTGAAAACTACCCCATGTACCTAAGCTATATAACTAAGATTGTGGTATTGTTTGTGAGACCAGGTGAAAATCCTGTCCGTGCCCATCAGTACTGTGGAATACCATAAAGCAACAAAAGAATGAGATTTAACTGTGTGAACTAATGTGGAAAGATCCAAGACACATTGGTGAATTTTCTGCAAATTAGATTGCAGATGAGCATGTACAGTAAAATACCTTTTATGTTTTAAAGAAGGAAACCACGAGGTAGGCATTTTCATCAGATACATTTATGTATTGAATGGCTAGAAAAACAACTGGAGGAGGTCTCCTGGGTGACACAGTTGATTAAGCATCCAATTTGTGGTTTCAGCTCAAGTTGTGACCTCGGGGTTGTGAGATCAAGCTCCGCATCCGGCTGTGCACCCAGCATAGAGTCTGCTTGAGATTTTCTCTCCCTCTCCCTCTGCCCCTCCTGCTTGTGCTCACTCTCTAGAAAGAAAAAAAGAGAAAGAAAAGAAAGAAAAAAAAGGAAAAGAAGAAAAAGAAAGAAACATCGATCAGTCGATCTGGGAGGACACACTGAACCATGCTTATTCAGGCAAATGGGAGAGAAGGCCCAGGCTTCAGGATGAATGGGGATTTTAGAGATAGGGCTAAGGATTTCTCTCTATTTTTCTAGAACCATTGTGCACTGGGGACCATCTGTACTGAAATGTCCATTTTAAAAGGCTGAATTTCAGGGCGTCTGGGTGGCTCAGTGGTTGAATGTCTGCCTTTGGCTCAGGTTGTGATCCTGGGGTCCCAGATTGAGTCCCATATCAGGCTTCCCATAGGGAAGTCCACCTCCCTCTGTCTCTCACGAATAAATAAAATCTTTTTTAAAAAATGAGGGGAGTGTATTCAAGTATTTCTGTGTAAGAGAAACTAGCTTTAAGAAAAAGCAAACCAAAAAAAAAAAAAAAAAAAAGAAAAAGCAAACCAAAAAAAAAAGAAAAGAAAAAGAAAAAGCAAACCAAGAGGAAGTGAACTCCTATGACTGAATTGGCACCAGCTCCATTTGCAGAGCTCCATTTGAGTAGTTTCCAGCCTTAAACAGGGACTTGAGGGCCAGATTGCTTTCCCCGGTAGACCAGAAGGCAAAGATCTCTCTAGGGAGGGAAAGACAGAGGATCTAAATGGCCAGGTGATATCAGGAGGACGACCTCAGAAGATATTAGACACAAAGTTTTAAGCAGGTGGTTCACCTGCCACGTGTTGCCACCCCTCGTGACAGTAGTTAGATATCTAGGGCCATATTTTGGGTATGGGGAGGCAACGGCCAGAAGAGGTACAAAGTTAGAGATTGTTTATTGCATGAATTTCAATAGTGTGAGTGAGTAAAGTGTGCCCTAGGGGAAGGAAAGGCTTTGTGGATTTAGGGAAGGCCAGAGGAGCTGAGAATGCCTCTCTAACTAGACAGAGGATGTGGCCAGAAGTCAGAAAGGGAATGTATGAGTTATTGCTGTGTAACAATCTTACCACCAATTTAGCAGCTTAAAACCACACACACTATCCCATAGTTTCTGTGGGTTAGGAGTCTGGGCACATCTCTTACAGGGTCTTCTGCTTCAGGGGCTCATCTGAAACCCACAGTCCATGTGTCAGCCAGGGCTATGATCTCATCCTAAGGCTCAACTGGAGAAAGATCTGCTTCTGAGACACAAGACTGCCAATAGAATTTAGTTCCTTGTGACCTGTTGGACAGAGAGAAGGCTTTAGGTTCTTGCTGGCTGTCAGCTGGGGCCACCCTCGGTTCCTTGAAAAGGGGGCTTCTTGCTTCATCAATACCAACAAAGGGGAAAGTCTCCTGGGGAGTCAGATACTACAGCCCTATGTAATGTAATCATGGAAAAACATCCCACCACCTTTGGGGTCCTCTATTAGAAGCAAATCACCAGTCCCACCCACACTCAAGGGGAGAGGATGGGATTATGGGGGACTGTCTGTTCACCACAGGGAAGAAGGCAAGAAAACAGGAAATTGGCCCTGCAGTCCTCTGAGAGAAAATTCCTGGGACAGAGAGATGACAGAAGACAGCAACGAGGAAGTCAGAAGGGAGGGATTTTTTTTTTCTAAAGATTGTATTTATTCATGAGAGACATGGAGAGAGACAGAGACCCAGGCAGAGGGAGAAGCAGGGTCCATGCAGGAAGTGCCATGCGGGACACGATCCCAGAACCCCAGGATCATGACCTGAGCCAAAGGCAGGCGCTCAGCTGCTGAGCCACTCAGGTGCCCCAGTCCGTGCTTTTTAAATCTCTCCCTTCTGGGGCCCCGGGTGGCTCAGCGGTTGAGTGCCTGCCTTCAGCTCAGGTCATGATCCTTGGAGTCCTGGGATCGAGTTCCGCATCGGGTTCCCTGCATGGACCCTGCTTCTCCCTCTGCCTGGGTCTCTGCCTCTCTCCGTGTCTCTCATGAATGAATAAATAAAATCTTAAAAAAAGAAAATAGAAGGAAATAGCTTATGTGATTAAAGAAAAATGAGTCATAGAATCATTTCATTGTTGGGCCGAGTGGACTAGGGGACATTGATGGGTATGGACATGGATCTGCCTTCAAAGCTAGCTTGAGGGCCTGTGAGAATGTCTGGACTTTGCACAGAAATTGCACATTCCTTATCCTTCATCTGCAGGACTGGGTGGATCAATGAGCCCCACGAACAACATGGATTTAGGGAGTTCAGATGGACAGTAAGGAAGAGAAAAGGAATTGACCATTAGCCAGTGATTTCTCTAATGCGGAAATGTGCTCACATCCCTCCCCTCCTTTAATTATCCTTCATAATCTCACCTCTGTTTCCTTTCCAGTGACATCTCTGGGCTTGTGCCTGCCCCTGCCCTGGAGCCCTGGGTGCCAGCCTTGCTGAATTCCCTAGGAAGTAGCACACCCTCTGGAGTCTGGAGGCTGCTTGGGTAGAGATCCTGGCTCTGCCCCTAGTGCACTCTGGCCTCCTGTGCCTCAGTGCCTTCTCCCATCAATGAACCCTCCCTCACTGGGTTGTTATGAGAATTAACCCAATATTTCTAGAGCACTCAGAACAGACCAATGTTATATAAATGTGTAAATATGAATTATCCAAAAGTACCGTGTTCTCTTTTATCTTCATGCCTTTATACTTGCTGTTCCCTCTCTGCCTAGACTGCTTTTGCTCCAGCCCTGCCTGCCTAATCATGCCCATGCGTCTTCTAAGGTAAGCTCACAAGTCACTGCCTCTGGGAGGCCACAACTGATAACCCCCATGAAAATGGTTAGTGATGGTCACCAAAGATTTGTGATCATTTTCCTTTTAGGAAAGTTTCACCACCCTCTTGAAATTAAGTGCAGCTCCATGACTTGCTTTGGTCAATGAAACATGAGGAGAAATTACACCCATTTTCCAGGCAGAAGCGTTAAGAGCCAGGATGTGAGTTTCCATACCCACTTCCTACCATTGTGATGACTGTGAGCAGGTGTCAACCTGAGTCTCCACCAGTCAGACAGACTGCAAACGCAGGGCTCCTGTTGACCACATCTGACATGAAGCATGAGTAAGAAATAAACATGTATAAACCACTGAGATTTAGCTTAGAACTGACATTTGTCCATCTCCCCCCAGGCAAATTTAAATGCATTTATTTTAAATCTTTATTCCCTTAGGATTAAATGTTTTCTTCCAAAAAAAAAAAAAATGTTTTCTTCCATCAACTTACTGCACTGAACTATTTGCTTGTTTAAATGTCTGTCTCTGCCATTAAACTATAAGTTGTCTGAGAGCAGGGACTGTGTCTATTTTTTTTTTTTTTTAAGATTTTATTTATTCATGAGAGACACAGAGAAAGAGGCAGAGACTCAGAAGTGGCAGTTCCCTACTCGGACCCCAGGATCATGCCCTGAGCCAAAGGCAGATGCTCAACCCCTGAGCCACCCAGGTGCCCCATCAGGAACTGTGTCTTTAAAAAAAAAAAAAAAAGATTTTATTTATTTATTCATGATATATTTATTTATATCAGAGAGAGAGGCAGAGACACAGACAGAGGGGGGAACAGGCTCCATGCAGGGAGCCTGACATGGGACTCAATCCCGGGTCACCCTGGACTGAAGGCTGCCCAGGGATGGAGTCTTAAGCAAATTTTTATATCTAGTGCTTGTATAGAGCCCAGCACAAAGCAGGTACTCACTATTGCATTGATTCCACTTTGTTCTGATGAGAATTGGAAGGAGAAAAAGGGTTTGCTTCAAATAAGCGCTTAATGCTCTCGGAAAACTTTCTCAAATTCTCCTCTGTTTGGGAGATGGTTCAGGTAGAAGTGCTTAAAGTCAGGACAGAAGTTCAGGTTCAGGTCCAGGGAGGTCCTGAGGACCAACAAAGAACTCCGAGCATGCGGAGTGGGTTTTAGGATTTCGGAGTCTCGCTTGTTCCTTGCTTAGGCCAGTTTGGAATGGAACATTTCTAAAAGCCAACAGGGAGAGGCTGTCAGCATTCTTTTGGCATTTTCAATGGAAAGAATTACAGGTGGCTCACATGGGATTTAATCCAGAAGAAAAGATTAACTGAATATGTGTTTATTTGAATTTCAAGTGAATAGGTGCTGCCATGTTGCCCCACATGGAGACAGAGGGCCAACTGAAGGTTATTAGCAGGGAGTGTTTTCAGTGGTGCGGAGGATAGGATTAAAGGAAACAGGGTAACGTTCCGGTTGGTAGAGGCCTGAAGGACAATTAGAACAGGCCTGTATTTCATCTTCTATGGTATAATGTTTCCAAATTGCACTAACAGATTAAAAAAAAAAAAAAACAAAAAACTGTGACTGAAGGGGCACCCAGGTGGCTCAGTGGTTGAGCTTCTGCCTTCGGCTTAGGGCGTGATCCCAAGGTCCTGGGATCGAGTCCAGCATCAGGCTCCCCGCAGGGAACCTGGGTCTCTGCCTTTCTCTGTGTGTTGCGAATGAATGAATGAATGAATGAATGAATGAATAAATAAATAAATAAATAAATAAATAAATCCTTTAAAAAAAAGAAGAAAAAAAAAAAAAACTATGGCTGAAGCCATATCTGCTTCCTTCCAAAATTATGTTTCAAATGGGAAGAGAATGGGGAAGAACGTGGGAAACACAGGGTATGCGGACTCTGGGTGTTTTGGATGGAACTGTGCTTTTTTGGGAAATTGTTGGGGCTACCTCACAAAGTGAAGTCTGTTGGGAAAAGCCAGATCTGGTTAACTAGGAATGTAGCAATTAGCACTACAGGAAGAGTTGTTCTGGAACCCACAAGGATTGGCCCTTCTTATCCTCTGCTTCCCAGGTCTTGAGTCATGATGTAGCAGCCGGCTGGTCTCTGTGTATCTATCTGCCTTCAATAAAGATTTTGTTCATCATGTCACCTGAGTTAGGAAAATGTAGGCTAACAAAGTGGGATGACAGTGAACCTGGAAGTGTGGTTATCAGAGGGATGGAGACAGAAAAAGCCAATCGGGAATACCTCTACGCTGCTGATACCCAAGTATAAAAGCCTTATTATGCAACATCTCTTTGGAATCTCAACAAAGAAGGGCAATTAAATAAATGCAAGATATAAATAAGTGCAAAATGGCTTATCTGCAGATCTGAGTGCAGGTTACTTTCTACTACATTATTGAGTTCATCTCATTTCCCTTTTTCCTGCCTCCCATTCCTTTACTATTTTACATAGGGCGAATTGGAGGTCATTGGCATTACACTTCCGACCGTCATTTTCAAAATATCAGTGAACATTTCTCAGAGATCTCCAGCTTGGAACTGGATGCAGTACTTGATGATCCTGAGTTGTTCCTGTTTGGGGTAAAATGTGTTTTTGTTTGTATCAGGGATGGTTGCATTACGTTAGGCAGGAGCATTTTATGGTGGTGGCTATTGCTTGGAAATGCACATATGGAAAAGAAAGTGTTTATCTGGGACACCTGGGTGGCTCAGTGGTTGAGCATCTGCCTTCAGCTCAGGGTGTGATTCCAGGTTCCTGGGATCGAGTCCCTGCAAGGGGCTCCCCGCGGAGAGCCTGCTTCTCCCTCTGCCTGTGTCTCTGCCTCTCCCTCTGTGTCTCTCATGAATAAATGAATAAAATCTAAAAAAAAAAAAAAAAAAAAAAAAGAGAAGAAGAAGAAAGAAGAAAGACGGTGTTTATCTTAGGCACCTAGAGGTGGGGAATTTCTTATGTTTTAAGCCCTACCTCCCCAAAGTCGTGACTGCTAGTTCACTCTTGAGATCCATCTCCCCAGCTTCTGCTGTCACGACCCTCCGTGACTGCCGGGCACATTACTTCTCAGGCAAAAGATGTCATTTCCAATCTGATTAAATTCTGGCCAAGGAGGTATAAATGGAAGTGTTCTACTTTACTTCCATAAAGTTTCCTCAAGACGAAAAGAGAAACCCCCATTCCTCGTTCTTTCCCTTGCTGTTTGGAATGCAGATGTGATGGGGCTCTAGCAGTCACTTGGGGCCATGGTGACATAAAGAATGGATACCGCATACTGAGAATGATGGAGCATAAAGTTAAACTAGGTCACTAAGGCTACCATGAAGCCAACGTTAACGAGTGTTTACCTCCAGGTCTTTTTTTCAATGAGAAATAAACATCTGCCCATTTAAGCCACTGTTACTATTTAGTTACATCCAGCAGAACTTAATCCTAATTAATCCAATTGTTTTTCCAGCCCCCTGAGGCTGAGGCACAGGCCTGTGACCCGGGCTCTGGTCATTGTGCACAGGAGTGCAAGACTTCAATTCTAAAAATCAGGCTCTGGGATTCCTGGGTGGCTCAGCGAGCGGTTGAGCTGTTGAGCGTCTGTCTCTGGCTCAGGGCATTATCCTGGAGTCCTGGGATCGAGGCCCACATTGGACTCAGCCTGCTTCTGTCTCTGTCTCTCTCTGTTTCTCATGAATAAACAAATAAAATCTTTTTTAAAATAAATAAAAAATAAAGAAGCAGGCTCTGAAAATTCCTTTTCTGGCAAGGACAGGAGTGGAAGGGATCGGGGTTTCGAGGCAGCAATGGTGAGAGGCATTGGCATCTGGTGCCACGTGGCAGGGGTAGGAGCTGTGGAGTCTGCGGCCCACAATGGCTGTGGGGCTTTCTCTAGAATGTTCTCACATGTGGTTAGCCACACCTCCTGGCCGCCCAGCTTCCAAGGCCAACTCACTGCTCCTCTCAGGGATTCCGTGAGCAACCTGATACCTCTAATAAATCATTTTCCTGTTTCTGCGGCAAGGAGCCTCAGGTTTATCAAAAATAAAGATCTTTTTTTTTTTTTTTTTTAAATAAAGATCTTGTGTTTCTTAGGACCTCAGCTAGATCCTAGTCACAGGAAGATCATCTTTTCTGGTTGCCTCAGTTTGAAGTACATACATTCTACTACTTCTACCCCCAGACTTTAAAATATACTATTTTACCTTTTATGATTTTGGCTACACGTTTAGAAAATTGTTTTTGTTTGCAATTATCTCTATCACATCGTCCCTCTATTCTTTGCTAATCACCCCTCTGTCCTTTCCTCCTCCCTCCCTCCCCATTCCCTCCCTCTATCCCTCCCTTCCTTCTTTCCTTCCTTTTCTTTCTAAACTCTGCCCCCAAAATGGGGCTTGGACTCATGACCCTGATATCAAGAGTCACATTTTCTTCCCACTAAGCTAGCCAGGTGCCCTGGTAATCACCTTTCTTATTTCAAATTTCACATTTAAACTTCCATATAGCTAATTTAAGCTTCTGGATCAGGAGTCAACTGTTTCTATAGAGAAGTTTGGAAACTATAGCCACCTGTTTTTGAATTTTCTTGGACTACATCCCCACTCACTCATTTCTGTATTGCCCATGGCTGCTTTTACACAGGGTTGGGGCAGTCATCCAGAAAATGTGGCCTCTGGTTGGCCCCTGACCTGGACCCCAGCAATCAGAATCTCCTCATTCCCTGTCCCTGGAAGGTACATTCCGTTGCTTTCCCTGCTCCCAAAAGCTGTCGCAAGGACAGAGTCTTCAGATAGTGATGTGATGTTGAGACCATCTGGACAGTACACATGACTGAACCCAGTTAAGGCCTCTATATAAACTTATGATTTGCCAGGCGGGTGTGCAGATCTACTCATCTTGCGGCCACCCAAGACAAGCCTCGTATGATCCGTTCCCATGCTTGGGTAACCTCCCACCTACCAAACTGGAGAGACCTGCCTCTTCTGTCCCTCCCTGCCCTCCTAGTACAGGGAAAGGGCTCAGATTACACCCAGGAAGCTTCCAAGGAGCTCGCAAACAGACTACAAAAGAACTGAGGTTAACTGTGACTGAGATGTGGCCCACAAAGCCAAAACTATGCACTATTTAGCACCTTACAGAAAACATGTGCCAACTCCTGTTCTAGATCTATTTTACTATGATCTAATATTTTTGTTCTGCTTATCTTTTAACTTAACGCCCCTCCTAGTTTCTATTACATCTTTCCTTTTTATTCTTAGCCCTTCTTATTCTATTGAGATATGTACGTTGACCACTGGCAGAGCTGAAATAAAGCAAAAGCACATATTTAGGGTCTCAGAATTGTAACTGAGGGAGCACAGATTTGGGTAGCAACCCAAACTGTGTTCCCCTAGAGAACAAAAGTCAAAGGTTTTAAAAGACACTTGTATCAGGGTGCCTGGGTGACTCAGTCGGTTGAGTATCTAGCTCCTGATTTTGGCTCAGGTCAAGATCTCATAGTGGTGAGATTGACCCCCTGTGGTTATGGGACCACACATGCTCAGCAGGGAGTCTGCTGCCCCTCTGCCCCTGCCCCAACTCGCACACGCACTCGTGCACACAAGCACACACACTCTACAATAAATAAATCATTAAAAAAGAAAAGATTTGTATGTATTGTTTACAAAGAATTGTGATTGGTGTTGGTGGCAGAAAACTAACCTTGGCCGAATATAATTGGTTTGCTAAGGCTAATACTGAGCAAGATTTCTTAATTCAAGAAAGTTGCAGGTATTTCGGCAGAGTTCTTGGAATAGTTGCAATTTGTCCGGTTCAAAGTTCACGGTTTCATTAATGAGGATGAGCATTAGGTCCATCTCCTTAATAGCCTCCCGGCTGCTTTTGAAAACCCCTGAAAAGAAGTCATTACATTTCATTTCACTTTCCACAGTTATCTGAGCATGAAGGAAAGGTAGCCAAAGCAGGGAAAGCACCCAGGAAGGGGTGACAGTATGTCCTCTGCAGTGGACTCCTCAAGCCCCCAGGGCCCCCAGATCACGACACAGAGTGCTTTCTGCAAGCTTATAGGCGGCACCCCATGAATGCTGCATTAAGGAGGGACTCAGGCACAAAAGGGCCTCCCTCTTTCTATAAGACCCCAGGCTGAGGCTCAGCAGTGTATGAAGTGGGTAGAAATGAGCAAGAATCCTTAAAATCCTATGTGTCCCGGGCAGCCCCGGTGGCGCAGCGGTTTAGTGCCGCCTGCAGCCCAGGGCGTGATCCTGGAGACCCTGGATCGAGTCCCATGTCAGGCTCTCTGCACGGAGCCTGCTTCTCCCTCTGCCTGTGTCTCTGCCTCTCTCTCTCTCTCTCTCTCTCTGTGTCTCTATGAATAAATAAATTAAATCTTTAAAAAAAAAAAAAACCTATGTGTCCCCTTTCTTGGCACCACACACACATCCCAATCCACTGAGCTGATACAACAGACGCCAGAAAAGGGAACTCTCATGTTCCCAAACATGGTCAGTCCTGAATCCAAAGGCCAGAAAGGAAGAACACAAGCCAGGTCATAGTGCTCAAGGCTTTACTGGGGATTAGCAGGGCTGGGCAGGGACCACCCCAGGGGAGCAACATGGGCACACCAGGTCACACCAGGCTTCAGGGCAGTGCTCCAGAGCTCAGGGGCAGGCTCTGCAGGCCAGAAGTCCAGGCCAGTTCCTGCAAGTGGCACAAGCACCGAGGGAAGAATGATCTGGTTGGCTTTAGCGTAGGAGGGGTAACACTGGGGGAGGAGGAAAATTGCTGAAGTGGATAGCTGACGTCAAGGGCCATTGATGAAAATAGGGTTGGGAAGGAGAAAAAGGAGTCAATAGGTATTTCATGGGGACAAAAAAAATGTAACAAAGGGGAAAAAGCAGGACACCTGTTCTGGTACATGGAGCAAGCACAGCTCCAGCTCCTTGCTGGCATCTCCTCCTATGCCCCCCCTACTTGTTGCCCCACATGGCAATCTTTAGAAACAGAGGGCCTGGGACGAAGCGGCTGGACTTCATGTAGGCAGATATGTTCTTCAAGCCCTGAGGGTGGAGAAAGACATGTCAGATTTCAGGTCTGCTGACCTACTGAGCAACCTGAGGTGAGGAATATTCCTTGTGACATCCGGTATTGAGATTACAGACAATCAACCTGGGGTCTGCAGATCTCCTAATTCACCTCTCCAGCAACCTCTAACTACTGTGACATCTCAAAGAGTTACCACATCTGGAGACTGTCCCTGCACTGGGTGCTTTCAATCCACCAGAGATGACAGTACAGGTAAAGGACCCCCATCAACCACCCTACAAGACAGGTCCTACTATCTCCCTACAGCAGAAGGCAAACAGGCACAGGGGCTGCAGCGGCCTCCTCAGGCTCCCAAGGCTAGCAGGTGGGAAGGGCTGGAGGGCAGCTGGCTCTCTTTCCAGAGCTGAGCTCTTTCTGCCTCCCCCCTCCTCCTCTCCCTCCTCCACCCTCTCAGGAGGCCCTATCCCTCCCTGTCATACAAACATCCCCAAGTGCAGAGGGAGGATCCTGGCATCTCAGGGTTTGACACACACGGAATCCCAGCAGAACAGGGGCGCTCAGAATGTGCCACACAGCTTGCAGGAGAGCCCAGACCTCACCCAGTGACTCAGCAAAATCTGGAGCAAAGAGGAGAGGCTGGGGGAGCATGAAAACCAGCCCAGGCCAGACTCTATTTACGCCTCAGAAAGAAGAAGATCCAACTGCTTGGCCTGGTAGCTGAGGCCAATGTCATAGGCACCACTACCTCCTCCCTAGTGCTGCTGCAGCCAGTGGGCACAGGACACTCAGGGCTGTCTGAGGCCCTCCTTCCCAGCACACGGAGGGCCCAGTGGGTTCTAAAGGACTCAAGATCCTGGGACTGCCTGTACCCAGCAGGCCACACACTGCAGCCCATGGATGTCCTCTGTCCCTCCTGCCAGCCAGTCCCTGGAGCTCTGGCACAGTCCCCAAGGCCAGTCACCCAAGCCCAAGCCAGGGCTGATAAGGACCAGCTGAGAAAGCAGATCTCTGGATGAGGAATGGGGAAGAGACTCAGACTGCAGGCTGAAAGTCCTGCTGGACAAATGCCTCAAAGCCGCCCATGGCTCACAAAGCACACCCGAAGCCCTCCAGCCAGTGACATCGGGTGAGGTCCAGGCTGTGCTCCTCCAGCACCCAGCTGGCAGCACAGCACACACACCACACGGCGGGGTGCTCCTCTAGCTCTCCAAGTGCTCTGAGCCCCAGGATGGTGGCCCCAGGCCCGGCTCACCCTTGCATCCCCACTGTGCCTGGCACGGTGCCTCACACCCCAGGGGAAGATTGGATCGGCCAACAGGACTTAAAATAAACGGACTGCCCGCCTCTGACACGGAAGCTTCACTAATGGAAAGAAGAAGGGAAGGGAGTCAGGGAGGGAAGGAAGGTGCCCACCACAGAAGACGCAAGGTGGTCTCCTTCCACGGGGGCACCCACCTAGGCCTGCACATCCAGGACCAACTACATTCCTGGGGATCTCAGGGTGGCCCCCGACAGGGATCAGGTGGCTGCAAAGCTGCCTGGAGATGCAGAGTAAATGCCGTCTGTGTCCTTCCTACATAGTATCATCCCCACCATGGCTCTGCTCTACTAATGCCAGCTCCGTACACACCCCCGAACATCGGCTTCATTCAGGCCATCCTGAGCCGCAGAGCCCAGCATAAATAGATCCAAGGTGTACCAACTGGCCCAGGAAAGGGAAAGCCACTCACTGCTGCCCACCCCAACCAGCCGCTACCTGGGAGCCCAGGACAGCCTCACTGCCCCTGACACACTCTGCAAATGACTTAGCCTTTCTGCCTCATTGCTCTAATCTGTAGTATGCAGGCAATAATTCCTCTGCCGTGTAGAAATGTTGTAAAGACTGCATTTCATACACTATATGTAAGATGTGAGCATGGGTCCTGGCATAACCAAATCCTCTATAAATCCTACTTCTTTTTCTTTATTTTAGCTGTAAAGCTAAGAAAGCCTTAGAGAAAAGAGAGAAGACAAGAGACCCATAACTAGTAAAGAGGGTCGAGAATCACCTCAAAGCGAGCCATGAACTCCTTCAGGTTCGGGAACGCGTCCAGGGAAGTGGGCTCAAATATGCGGTGCAGGTCAAGGATGTCGTAAACCAGGAAATCCACGTAGGTGAGCTAAAGAAAGGCAAAGAAGGAATGAGCACCTAACTCTGAACCTGGGCAAAATGACGGCCTCCCATCGCCCATAGCCTTCCCCTTACCTTCTCCCCTGCAAACCAAGGCCTCTTCCCCAGAAACTGTGAGTAGAGCTTCATCTTGTCAGGGATTGCCTTCACGTACTCAGGCTTCAGTTTCTCCTGAGACACAGAACAGCCGTCACCACCTCAGACACAGGCCCCCCGGGCAGACAGGCCGGTCTCCCCTGGGCCGTGCATGACCCCAGCTGCCGGGGGTGAGCAGCTGTGTCCCCCCCACCAGAGCCGAGTCACTGTCCAGGCTATGATTTAGCGAAGCTGTGCTCAGCAGAGTCCTCCTGGGTCCCACCGCCCACCTGTGAGAGACTGTGGAAGGCAGAGAGCACCACCTCACTGTCCCTGAATCTGCCACGGCTCCTCTCCAAACGCCCTCCCAGAGGTCACACCCAGGTGTCTGTGAGAACCCAGCAGCGCTCTGCACTCAGATGGCGGGCAGAGGCAAAGAAGCACACAACTGAAATGGCCTAGGGAGACACGGTCTATCGCCTTCTACTTGGCAGGTGATAGGTAGGAGTGGACACTCGAGTAGTTTCTGGAAAGATGTAGAATTTGAGAGACTGAGAGGAAGGAGAGGGAGTACAAAGCCCTGGGTCTGCCCCTGTGCTGCCTGCTGGGCAAATGTGCTCAGGTCTGGGGGTGTCAGGAAGACATTGCTGAGCTAACAAGGTAAACACACTATCTAGGAACTGAATTTCCACCCTGGATACTGAGTCACAGTACTCATCTGATGCATTAAATTATATGGGTCAAAAAATAAGTAAATAAATAAAAATAAAAATAAATAAAAAATATATTATAAGGGTCATTCTGGTGAAAGTACAGAGAATGATTTGCAGAATCAGCAGCGCCTTGGGATTCAAATGGCAAAGGAGAGCAAGGTAGATGGCACAAAAAGTCCACTCTCCCTAAAACACCCTGTCCATCTCAGCCCACAGGTAGGAGACTCACAAAATCAGGGCTGTAGCAGATCCTGGCAAAGTATATGCGGGTGTCCATAACCTCATTCTCCAAAATGTCCACACGAATCTTCTCCTCTTCCGTCTCCCCACCTGAGGCCCACATAACAAGAGACTCACCCTCTGCATCCCACCCAGGCATCCCCAGGGGCATGTCACCTGTTCCCCTGCATCCCCACCCAGCCCCACTCACAGAGGTTGTGTTTGCGAGCAATGTAGCGAAGGATGGCGTTGCTCTGGGTGATCTTGTGAGCCCCATCAATTAAGTAGGGCAGCTGCAGGGCAACAGGGGCAGGTGGGTAGGCCAGGGGCTCCCCTGCAACCCCTCCCCCCTTGAACAAGGGCACTTCCAGAGTCTGGCTCGTGTAGCCACTCAATCAGTACACTGTAAAATGACTGAATGAACTAGAACGTAGAGCATGGGGGACAGGCAGTGACAAGAACTAGAAGGCTGAGAGGCTGAGCAAAAGGCAGCAAATCCTGAAACCTCTGAGCTGGGAAAGCAGGTGGAGTAGACACCCCCCCACTTGCCCCCACATCACCCCCACCCCCTGCACCTACATTGGGGAAGTCCAGACCCAGCTTGAATTTTTCATTCAGCCACTGGCTTCTGTCATAGTCGGGAGCTGTGGTGGAGAAGATGGAGTGAAACAAACCTCCCCAGATCCCACCCTCACTGGGCCTGGGGCGGAGGTAGGGCCGGGAACACCCCCCACCCCCCAAAGATCAGTGGCAAACCCCTGTACCAGTTGCATCTAGAATCTGGACCACCGGAGTCTCACGTCCCAGGTCAGGGGACAGTGTAGGCTTACAGGGCTCTGGGACTTGCGTGAGTAAGCTTACAAAACGTTTAGAGCAGCCCTAAGGGGAACCCATCCCAGTTCCTGACGCCAACGTCCAGCAACTCCCTCTCCCGTCCCGCCTGGGGACCCTAAAAGGCGTTAGGGTAGGGCAGGCCCTGCTCCAGGTGGTGGTGGGTGACGGAGTCAAGCCGCATGTGGCTAAGGCAATGGCTGCTGGGGGACAAATCAGCAGCAGGTGGGCCAAAGCCAGAGGGCACGGGGCTGCGTTACCGTCCCCCATCGTGTACTTCTTCTCCTCGTAGTGCGAGTCCGTGTACTCCAGGAGCAGGCGGACGGCGTGCGCCAGCTGCAGGACGGGGTTCTGGCTTGGTGCTCGCCCGCGCGGGGAGCCTCGGCGGCCCCGGGACCCCGGCCGCGCGCGCGCCCACCTGCCCCCGCCGCACCCCAGCCCTGCTCACACACACGCATGCGCGCGCGGAGTCAAGAACACGCCCCATGAGGACAGACTACGAGGAAGGACTGAGCTGCAGAAGCCCTGAAGCGGACTCTGGTACACACGGTCCCCAGGACGCAAGATTTCTCCCCAGGAGCCTCCATCCACCCAACCCGGCAGCCCCAGCGCTCACCCCGCGAATGTCCCAGTAACCGAAGATCATGACCATGGTGCCGGATTTTTGCGCTGAGTGGAGGGACTGGGCACAGCCGAGCTCGCAATTTATTGAGCTGATCTGCGGCGGGCCAGCCCCCGCCCCCGGCTCTGTCCCCGGCCCCTCCTCTCGGCTCCGCCCCCTCGGCTCCGGCCCGGCCCATCCTCTCGGCTCCGCCCCGCCCCGCCCCCTCGGCTCCGGCCCCCTCGGCTCCGGCCCCCTCGGCTCCGGCCCCCTCGGCTCCGGCCCCCTCGGCTCCGCCCCCTCGGCTCCGGCCCGGCCCATCCTCTCGGCTCCGCCCCCGCCCCGCCCCCTCAGTCCCGCCCTCTCGGCTCCGCTCCGCCCCGCCCCCTCGGCTCCGGCCCGGCCCCTCCCCTCGGCTCCGCCCCCGCCCCGCCCCGCCCCCTCGGCTCCGGCCCCCTCGGCTCCGGCCCCGGCCTGTCCGAGCCCCGCCCCAGCCTGCCGCGGAGGCGCGACGACCCGGCCGAGGTGCGGCCCCGGGCCACTCGGGCTCTAGGTCCCCCAGCCGCCGGGGCCGGGCCGCCTCTGAAGGCGGGGGGCTGCGGGCGTCTGTGCTCCGGCTCCCCGCGGCTCCCCGCGCAAACCAGGGCTCTGTTTCTAGGTCTAGGACCTGACGGAACCCTCGGGACGCGCGGGGCCCCGGGATGCGCCCCCGCCCCCGCCCTGCACTTGGCTCCGCCCCGCGCTGCCCGGATCCCACCTGCGCTGCGCTCTCCGCCCAGGTGCAGAGCCGGGAGGGCGTCCTCCGTCGGGGTGCAGAGCGGCCCGGGGCGGGGGCCCAGGACTCAGACCCGCCCCAACGGCCCCCCCCCGGGACGGGTCTCCGGAACACGCGGTCCCTGCGTGGGAACTGCCGCCAGGACGACGTGGTCTCCGTGTTTGCTCCTTGGCCTGCGGAGGCCCCGGCCCTTCGGGCACGTGCCTGAGGGCCCTTGGCTCAGCTGGCAACGGAGCCATTACCATTAGGACCCAGGCTGCGAATCGGAACCCAGAACCCAGCCGTCCCAGCAAAGGGCGGGGCTGTGGGGTGCAGCCCCAGAGATGTCGTCCATGTCCAGCACAGCGACAGGGAGTGTGGTGCTCACACACAGCACGGGGCTGAAGCGGCACGGGAGCCCCTGACGGCCACAGAGGGCAGCGGGGGTGGGGGGGGGGGGGGGGGGAGGATGGGGGGAGAGCAGGAGGGTGGAGGGCGCCCCACAGGATGGCAGTCGGGCCGGCTGCGCTCCTCGGCTATGTGGGCCCACGCATTCCAGCCTGACCCTAGCTGGCGTCCACGTGTGCTCCCCTGTATGTCAGGGTGGCTCAGATGGCCTTTGAGGCTCTTCTGTGACCTCTGACGTGTGGCACGACGTCTACAACCACGGTGTCCTCCCTGCCACCTTTCTTCTTTGGAGGCAGAAGACTATTTCAGAACTAGGTGAGTAGGCCAGAGCTTGGCCTGTGCTCGTTTCCCTTTGGATAAAGGATATTGCAAGGTCTGGTGGGTATGTGAAAACAGAAGCAGGGACCTCTTTTTTTTTTTTAAGATTTTATGTATTTATTTGAGAGAGAGTGAGAGCAAGAGCAAGCACACGCAGGAGGTGCAGAGGGAGGGAGGTGCAGAATCCACACTGACGAAGAGCTGGCCCCGGGGCTCCATCCCAGGACCCTGAGATCATGACCTGAGCCCAAACCAAGACTGGACGCTTAACCAACTGCATCACCCAGAAGAAGGGAGCCTTAAAAAACAAATGGGGGGCACCTGGGTGGCTCAGTTGGTTAAGCATCTGCCTTTGGCTCAGGTCATGATCCCAGGGTCCCGGGATCGAGCCCTGCATCGGGGTCCTTGGTCACCGGTAGCTTGCTTCTCCCTCTGCCGCTGCCTGTGCTCCCCCTGCTTGTGTGCTCTCTCTGTCAAATACATAAATAAAATCTTTAAAAAATAAATAAATAAAAATTTAAAACAACAAATGACTTCTTTTTTAAGATTTTATTTATTTACTCATGAGAGAGAGAGAGAGAGAGAGAGGCAGAGACACAGGCAGAGGGAGAAGCAGGCTCCACGCAGGGAGCCCGACTTGGGACTCCATCTCGAGGTTCAGGATCAGGCCCTGGCCTGAAGGCGGCGCTAAACCGCTGAGCCACCCGGGCGGCCCAACGAATGACTTTAAAACTCATTTAAAACACAGAAAAATGCACTACAGAAAAATAAGCCCGAAATGACTTAACACTGTGTTAGGACAGCAAAGTGCGAACCCGGTGTTTGATAAGGATTTCAAAGCACCATGATCAAGTGTGGAGTGGGGAAAGAGGAGGACACAGAGGCTTCCCCTAGGGGCACCTGGGTGGCTCAGTCAGTTAAGCATCTGCCTTCAGCTCAGGTCCTTATCACAGGTCCTGGGATCCAGCTGCGAGTTGGGGTCTCTGCTCTGTGGGGAGTCGGCTTGTCCCTCTCCCTCTGTCCCACCCCGGCTCATGCTCCTGCATGCTCTCTCCCTCTCAAATAAATAAATAAAATCTTTAAAAATAAATTAATTTTAAACATTTAACAGACAAAAACACCCACAGGCTTCCCCTGATTGATCAGCTATCGAAGAAGTCAGAGGTCTGTCCATCTGTGCTAGGCTGGGGAGCTGGGAGGGTGTGTCGCCTGAGGCCAGCAGAGCTCAGTCCCTGTTGCACGTGCTGCCCACCCATCCACCCCCAGCCAGTCCTCAGTGCTCCAGGGCTGGGTCCAGGCTCAGGAAGTAGCCCTTGGGGTCAAGGTGAATTCCAGGTAAGTCTGGCCACGGGGAGGTGATGGGGGCCAAGTGCAAACACACATGAGTGGCCCTCGACGTGGCTACACGTTCATCATACATTAAGGAGTTGTCCCTTTGACTTTTACACATCCTCAGCCTGGAACGGCAACATCACAAGATTCCACTGAGAAAGTTCTATTTTTGAAGCTAAGGATAAGCAGAGTAAGAACATGTAAGAGTGGGACAGATGTTGGTCCACTGGCACTCATCCCTGAGGTCACTCCTGTAGTGACCAAGAGTCACTGAGATGCTGTCACCAGGTGGGCACCGTGAATAAGATGATCCTGGCTGCGAATGCTGGGAGTCCCAGGGCACTGCCAGGGAGAGAGGTTTTCAACTGGGGGACACATTTCCCCTGTAAACACCAAGAGGCAGTGAGAGGCAGAGAGGAATCCAGGGAGGGATTCCTGGGGGGGGGGGGGGGGGGGGCAGTGTGTGGCAGGAAAGGACACCGAGGCAGGCAACAACTGGAGATGGGCCCAGAGCTCCCATGGCGCCTCAGAAGAAACAGGGCAGTTCTGCAGGGGTGCAGGAGGAGGGCTGGCCTGGGTGCAGGGGCCCAGAGGGTCAGGGCGGGGATGCAGTGGGTGCAAGGAGAGGGGAGCAGAGGGCCGGGGAAGCGGGAGGCTGGGCTGAGGGGCGCCAGTGTGGCCAGCGGGTGCCAGGGCTTCCAGATTCATCCGGGTTCTCTCCTGTTTTTAGACCATTGACCAGTTCATATTGAAAAGCAAATTGTGTCAGATTTTGGCTAAGGGACTTTAATCTGACCTCTGGCTTGTATTCCATAACTCCTCCCAGCTCTATATTCTAAACCCTCAAGGTAAAAAATTTTAAATCTATGTAAAATATCCTCAGGATATAAAATGACATGTTAGAAATAAATACCAACAGTATAGTATTAAAGTTCCCATGTCCTGGTGATTTTTAAAATTCTTTTGAATATTATTTGAGGGGCACCTGGGAGACTCAGTGGTTGAGCATCTGCGTTCAGCTCAGGTCGTGACCCAGGTGTCCTGTGATCGAGTCCCACATCGGGGTCCCTGTGAGGAGCCTGCTTCTCCTGCTGCCTTTGTCTCTGCCTCTCTCTGTGGGATTCTCATGAATAAATAAATGACACCTTTAAAAAAAAAAAAAAAAAAAACAGACTTTCAGAAAATGACTCTTTAGATCCCCTTAAAAACATATTGTGGTAAAATACACAGAACATAAAATTCTCCATCTCTACCTAGACCACACTTTTGGGGGCCCCCATAGAATGGCTTTAAGAGAGCAGGGCTTAAAAAAAAAAAAAAAAAAAAAAGAGAGCAGGGCTTTGGTATTTTGACAACCTGCCTGCTATGCTGGGAGACCTGGGGAAAATCTCTATGGGACTTGAGCCTTGAGCCCCTCTGACGTCAAAGCGAGCAAGCAGAAGGGATCAACAGCCCCTGGCTACTGTTTATTGCTCTTACAATAGGAACTCAAATGCCTGTGTGACCCTTCCCTTGGGCAAAAAAAGAATATCAAGTGTTTTAAGTCCTCCTGGCCTTTTTTGCGTTCCCATCAGAGAAGCAGGAGGAAGCTGTGGCTCTGAGGTCAGGAATAAGAGAGAACCAGGCCTCGCTGGCACCTGCGGCCCACAGGACCTGTGCTGAGGAAAGCACTAGGTCCTTCACCTCAGTGAGCTGCCCACAGGGTTCCAGGGAGGCCCAGAAACAGGTAACGGGCATTCCTCAAAGCCCGGGATGGATGGATCCCGGGATCATCCATGTTCCAGAAGATCTGCAACTTCAGGAGAGAGCAGGGCAGCAGGGCAGTGCACGCAGTAAAGGGGGCGGAGCCCTTGTGGCAGGGAGCCCCGTGATGTCCTCACATGGTCATTATGAGGCTCCAAGTACAGCTTGGTCCAGGAATGGAGTGGGGTAGGGGCCAGTCCTTATTGTGGTGGATCCTGAAACACTTCCTTGGAAGGATGTTGCAGTCCCTTGAAACCTGTCATGGGGTTTTCCCTTGTGGGCGGTATGGTTTGTATTCAGTACATTTAACCGGGATCCTGCAGGAAACATTCTTCTAAGGGGTCATTCCTGGAACAGGGCTGCTTTCTCCAAGCCACTGGTTCACATTTTTAATTTTTATAGGCACAGAGGTACATAACAAATTGTAATTCATTCTCGCCTTGAGCTCTAGACAAATCACAGCCAAATTTTATCATGTGGAAAGAACACGGGATCTCATGATATTCATTCTGTGTAAATCTGGCCTCTGACTCAGTGCTATTTCTTGTCTTTTTATTTCAGTTTTCCTCTGATTAACTCACTTTTTACAATTTTGAATATATTTTTATAAGACTTTTGTGGGGAGGGTGAGGAAACCAGAGTAGAAGACAGACAGTCATGGGCTCATGGACATCTGAGAAGTACAGTTATCGTAAAAGAAAGCAACAACCTTAACAATCACTGTCAGACCCGGCATTGCTTTAATATATGGATTTCCAAGAATCTTATTTTTTTAATTTAAATTCAACTAGCCAATATAAAGTGCACAGTTTCAGATGTAGTGTTCAATAACTCATCAGTTGCATGTAACACCCAGTGCTCATTCCAGCAGTGCCCTCCTTAATGCCCATCATCCAGTTACCGCATCCCACACCCTCTTCCCCTCCAGCAACTCTCAGTTTGTGTCCTAGAGTCAAGAGTCTCTCATGGTTTGTCTCCCTCTCTGATGATTTCCCATTCCATTTTCCCTCCCATCCCATGTGATCCTCTGCACTACTTCTTATATTCCACATATGAGCAAACCATATGATAACTGTCTTTCTCTGATTGACTTATTTCACTCAGCATAGGGCCAAGAATTTTAAATAACCGTGATGGACTCTGTCACTGTCCTCCAGCCAAAGACCACCAGGAACACAGAGAAGTAGAAATTGGGTTTGTTGGTCCTTGCAGCCAGGGAGAGTACACAGAGAACCAGAGTGTCTCAGGAACAGGGTGTGAGAAACACACTATCAGAGGGTTACAGTTCTGCTTGGGTGATTTGGGGGAGGGCCCCAGGAAGGGGGGCTCACTCTAGAATGGACGCTGTCAGAAAGCTGGGGAGAATTCTGTGGTTGGGTGTTTTTGTCACAGTGACCTTTTGTCTGTGATTAGGTAAAAGCATGAAGTGGTTTTGTTTTGTTTTGTTGTGGTCTCAGAGTAACTGGGAGATTGTTATTATGTGGGATTGCTTGTCCAATAGGGGAACAGAATGAAGAGGTACAAATTCCAGTTATAAAATAAGTATGTCGCAAGAATGAAAAGTACAGCATGGGGGAACACAGTAACATAATGATGTATGGTGACAGTTGGCAACTACGCTTATCATGGTGGACATTTCCTGATTGTGTTAAATGTCAAATCATTATGTTGTACCCCTGAAACTAATGTACTCTTGTATGTTGACTATACTTTAATTTTTAAAAATAAACAAACAAATAAGAGAACAGAGTCCAGCTGTATCAAAGGAACTTGCAGCAACACTGAAGCCTACACTCCATGCACTCTCTTCTGAGCCACCAGGGGCTACTTTCTCAGTCCCCCACACCCCACCTTTGGGCCAATGACAAAGTCAGACCCCAAGACAATAATTCATGAAATCCAGATTTCTTCTCCCAATGCTGAGATTTTCCTAAGGTCAGAAGAGTGTGCACGGAGCATAGTTTATACTTAAACCAGAGTTCATTTTTTCTTTTCCCTCAATTATGGGATGAGTCATTGAACTATCGAAGTGACAGTGGCTGTGCCAGTAACATTTAAGGGTACGATACACTGGCCAAGTGTAAAATAGGCAATTAACAGAAATAAAATGACTATTAGTCATGGTAATAGGTCTCCAAGTCAAAAGGTAAAGTGACAATTTCTTTTTCATGGAAATAATTTTTTAAAAGATTTTAGTTATTTATTTATTTATTTCAGAGGGGGACATAGTGAGAGAGCACAAGCAGGGGAGAGGGAGAAGCAGGGATCCCTGGGATGATGACCTGAGCTAAAGGCAGATGCTTAAACCACTGAGCTACCCAGGCACCCCTGAAACGAAGTAATTAAGTTATCCTCTTTTTAATAGGATTGATGAGATTTCATTTTTCAATTGACATAAATTGAAACAGAATGTTAATCTCAATCTGAAGTCTTGAGCAGAAGCTGTTCACTTCTGAAATAGCATCTTCTAGAAGACTCCTAAGAATCTCAGTTTCAGGGATCCCTGGGTGGCGCAGTGATTTGGTGCCTGCCTTTGGCCCAGGGTGTGATCCTGGAGACCCAGGATTGAATCCCACATCGGGCTCCCGGTGCATGGAGCCTGCTTCTCCCTCTGCCTATGTCTCTGCCTCTCTCTCTCTCTCTCTCTCTCTCTCTCTCTGTGACTATCATAAATAAATAAAATTTTTTTAAAAAATCTTTAAAAAAAAAGAATCTCAGTTTCAGATTTCCAATAGCATGAACATCCAGTCCTCAGGAGGAAATGTTGTATATCTTTTGAGCTGGTATATATTACCCTAAGGATCAATACTTTACAATTCTGATGTTGGGTCAGTTAACAGGATATGTAAGCTCCTTTTCATCCAAGCTCAAGGGTAATTTACCTCAGGTGTCTTTTCCAGAGCATGAAATCTCCTCTTGTTAAGTGAGTGGTTTGGAAAGGCAGCTCAGACCTGTTAATGATAAAGCTAGAGTTATTGTATGAGTTCCTTGTAGAATATAATCATATTTCAATCATATCCTGTAATAGAATAGAATCTAACATTGGGGGTGGGATTTTCAAACACATGGACCAGCCTCTTATTAATTGATAAGAATATAACATTTGAGTCCCGGAGGGAATTCATCTTATATATGTTAAAACTAATGGTAATATTTTAGGCCATGGAAGTTTAAGGAAGCTTTGTTAATTTCAGCTTTTAGGATTCTACTAGTTTTTTGGTTTTTTTAGATTTTATTTATTCATGAGAGACACAGAGACAGAGAGGCAGAGACATAGGCAGAGGGAGAAGCAGGCTCCATGTGGGGAGCCCAGTGCAGGACTCCAGGAGCACGCCCTGAGCTGAAGGCAGATGCTCAACCACTGAGCCACCCAGGCATTTTTCCTAAAGGACTACAAAAATAAGTTAATGATAAAAGGATGACAATAATAGCAAAAGTTTGGGGGTAAAAGACAAACTTTATAGAGTTCCTTAATAACAGCACCAGTATAATGAGTGTTGTTATTAGAGAGACAAGCGGAAATTTCCTAGGATAGGAGATGAAATCAAGCAGATTTATTTTTTTCTTTTCCTACAATTAGAACCGTAGCTTCCTGGTAAGGAAAATCTTTAATATTCTCCGAGAAGAAAACAGAAAATAACCAAAACACATTTATAATCCATTGCAAGAGGCAACTGTATAAAGTCCATTAGCAAGTATGAAAGGCTCTCAAGACTTCAGTTCTTGTCCATATCCTACCTTTATGTTACACCAGGATCACATCATCAGCAGTGTGACATGTTTTAAAAACATCCTTGGCAATGCTTCTAAAGTATCCTACTGGGCAGCCCAGGTGGCTCAGCGGTTTAGCGCCGCCTTCAGCCCAGGGCATGATCCTGGAGACCCGGGATCCAGTCCCACGTCAGGCTCCCTGCATGGAGCCTGCTTCTTCCTCTGCCTGTGTCTCTGCCTCTCTCTCTCTCTGTCGTTTCTCCCTCTGCCTGTGTCTCTGCCTCTCTCTCTCTCTCTGTGTGTCTCTTGTGAATAAATAAATAAAATCTTAAAAAAATAAATAAATAAAGTATCCTACTGATGTTGGCTCAAGATTGCTGCCGGTGTATCTCTGCTATTATGAGTAATAAGACGAAGCATCTCTGCTAAACTTCATTTAACATTATTTGAGGTTACGCATCAGCCACTGTGAGAACGCAAAATTCCTCTTTATGCAACTTCTGCTTCTGAATTTTTCCACTTTCCGGTTTTCCAAATCAGGGATTTGTCTATGACAGTTTAAAAATAGCCTCTTTGTGTTCTTCCAAGAGTTTCTTTTCACTGTGATTACTGGAACACTGTCTTGGGCAATGCTACTTGCAGAGCAAGAAGGTCAGCCACAGCACTACCGTGAGATCCCCGGTCTTAGTGTTGTGAATGATGTTCTACTTTTATTATAACTATTTCCTTAGGTAACAGCAAATCAGCTAATCACCCCCCCCCTTTTTTTAACTTATCCAATCTTTATGGTTTTGTCAAAGTTAGAAAGCTCTTCCTAAAGCATTCCAAATTTGCAGGCTACCCCAAAAACATATCTGCTAATAGCACTGGTGCTTGCTCTTTTCCTTTTTAGCAGCTGGGAGGCCCAGGTAAGGATAATTATCTTAATCTTTGGAACTGATTTGGTTTCTGGAGAAGTCTATATTTCAAGTGTGAATTTAGGTCTGTGCTAGCATTTTTAAATATGAGCAAATACAGTGAGGTCAGGGCTATTCAAGGGAATTTCTAACAAAATGATTTAAGAGTGTGGGGAAAGCAGTAAAGGTTCTGAGAATCATTTGGTGAAGAAAAGGAACCTCTACTTATCTGTGTGTAGAAGCACATAAGCATTTTACATGAAGGACCCCAATATTAACTTTACTCATTAAGTGCATTATTTTTGTAAGAGATTATAGTAAAGGATCTACTAATATTTCATTTGTATGTATTCAGATACACAGGTACATAAACATACAATAAATATTACTTTAAAGATTTTGGCTATTGCTTTAAGTATCATTAACTTATCAGCATATTAAATAAAATAATAGGGATCCCTGGGTGGCGCAGCGGTTTGGCGCAGGCCTTTGGCCCAGGGCGCGATCCTGGAGACCCCGGATCGAATCCCACGTCGGGCTCCCGGTGCATGGAGCCTGCTTCTCCCTCTGCCTATGTCTCTGCCTCTCTCTCTCTGTGACTATCATAAATAAATAAATAAATAAAATAATATGTATCATATTAAATTCATCATTTGAATTAACTGTAATAATTTTTCTACATAAACAGAAAATCACATCCTATTTTATATAGATATATATACCTGTATCTCCGCCGTTACTATATCCAATACAATTAATCATCCACGCTAATTATTATCTTTAGAGTAACCAATCTTTTCTTTTTTTCTGCAGACACAAGAGAAACTCAAAGGGAAATAAGTTTAAAAACCATCCAGCAATTTTTTATGCATGTTTATCTCACATTATGTAAACCTTTTAAGAAGGCCAAAACAAATATACATGCATTATCATCCAAAGGCATTTTCATGTTTTGTTACTCTGCTGGCATTTTTAAAATAAGGACAAATTAAAATTAACTTTAGTAAACAGTGTTTTGTATCCACACCTTAAAAATCAACTTAGTTCAGTCTACCTGGAATCAGGAGATCCTGATGAATGATCCTTGGTCTTTGACCAAGTCCCAGAGACACATGTCACATAGATGGTCACACTACAGGTCTCAACGGCACCCATCCCGGCCAAACACCTGCTTCCTTCGCTCTTGCTCCTATAATGTTAACACCTGTATATATCTTTCTAACTGGCAGAGTTCACCAGTGACAATTTGAAATTATACGGGCCACTTTGGGGGGACTTTGAGGTGGGCAAATTGTTCGTTTGAGCGGCAACTTAAAATGAAACAAAAGACTCCAAGTGTCCAAAAGCTGGCTTTCTTTCATTGGGTTTAGGAGGCACAGTTCAGACTCTGAAATTGCCTGAAATTTCTTTAGCATAAGTAATTACAAAACGTGAGAAACTGTCTCTCTAATCATCCACTTCACATGTGAGTCAGACCCTTTCTGCTTTTATTGTAGATGGTTTAATGCCAAAGCAAACAGAAAGTGACTGGCTTATCACTCCATTGCATGAAGTTCAGCATTCGATGAAGCATTTCCAAGAGAATTTGAGGCCCAAAAACAAAAGAAATGTCACCAGGAATTGTTCGTCCTGTTTGTCTGAAGATATCGTTTTGTATAACTACAGAAGCATCTTCTTCGTTTGCCTACTTCGGGGATTATTAAGTGCTCGCTTTTTAATCTTAGGGCTTTTTTTAAATTTTATTTATTTATTCATAGAGAGAGAGAGAGAGAGGGGCAGAGACACAGGCAGAGGGAGAGAGAGAAGCAGGCATCATACAGAGAGCCTGACACGGGACTCGATCCAGGGTCTCCAGGATCACGCCCCGGGCTGCAGGCGGCGCTAAACCGCTGCGCCACTGGGGCTGCCCAATCTTAGGGCTTTTGTATGTGCGTGTCCCAGGCTGGGTGAGGGCTTCAGAGCTAGGTGGGAATATTGCTCTCCAGTGCCTGCTTAGGTTCCCAACCTGAAACCTTGAGAAAAGTAATGGTGGACTGTCTGTCACACCTGCCCAATCTGACTCTTCTGGATCATACCTCCCTTGAAGGGGGGGAGTGGTAGAAGCTCTACAAGGGGGATATTCTCACTAACAGAGAGGATTGTCTCAGACTGGAAGAGAAGGATGGGGGATAGATGAAGTGAGGAGGGAGGGAGTTTGACCTGGAGTCTGAGGTTCAGGGAGCCCCCAAATCCATACTGATAAAGGCTGGATTCACATTTCCCATTCAGGGTCCTTTGGGAGTAATTGCCTGGGACCTTCAGCACCATTTTCACCTGTGGCTGTGGCTACTAACAGTAAACCCTGCCAGGAACACACGAGCTTTGTTAGCTTTGGTGCCTGGTACTGGGAAATTTGTTTCCTCATCTACAAAATGGAGATAACTGTACCTACCTCCCAGCATCACTGTGAGGATGAGGTGTGATGGAGCAATTGGAGGGGCCTGGCACACAGAGTTTGCTGTGAAGATGATAATGGTGATGGTGATGACGGTGATGATAATACCTTCCATCAGTCTCTCACTGGGAGGAAAGTCTTGTCAACTGCGTTCTACGGCTTTCAGTTCCAGGTGCTGAGGTAGAAACACAAGGCTGTCGACAATTGTCACCACAGAAGACAGCTGGGGAGCAGGGGGCACAGGTGAGACCAATACTCTGGGCAACAGCAGAAACAGTATAAATGATCTGGCCCTTGGGTCAAAGAGGGCTCCTGCTATGCAAACATTGGCATAAAAATGAAGTGTTATCAGAATGGGAATGGTATCTCAAGTAGTTTCGCACAGCAAAAGAAACAATCAACAAAATAAAAAGGCAACCTATGGAATGGAGAAAGTATTTGCAAATCATATAACTGATAAGAAGACAATATCCAAAATACATAGGAAACTCATACAATTCAAAGGGGTGGGACTTAATAATCTGATTTTTAAATGGGCAGAGGACCTGAATAGACCTTTTCTAGGGGCACCTGGGTGGCCCAGTTGGGTAGACATCTGCCTTTGGTTCAGGTCATGATTCTGGGGTCCTGGGGTTGAGACCTACCTTGGGCTGAGCTGGGAGCCTGCTTCTCCCTCTGCCTCTGCCCCTGCTTGTGCGCGCGCTCTCTCTCTCTCTCTCTTTCTCTGTCTCAAATAAGTAAATAGGTAAAATCTTTTTTTTAAACAAGACATTTTTCCAAAGAAGATATACAGATGGACAGCAGGTAAATGAAAAGATCACTCATCATCAGGAAAATGCAACTCAAAACCACAATGAACTATCACTTCATACCTGTCAGAATGGCTCATATCAAGAAGACAAGAAATAACAAGTGTTGGTGAGGATGTGGGGAGAAGGGAATCCTAGTGCACTACTGGAGGGGATGTAAATTGGTGCAGATACTGTGGACAATAGTATGGAGGTTCCTCAAAAAGTTAAATGTAGAGCTACTATATGATCCAGCAATCCCACTTCTGGTTATATATCTGAAGGAAATGAAATTTCTATCTCAAAGAGATGTCTACACTCCCATGTTTACTGCAGCATTATTCACAATAGCCAAGATATGGAAGCAACCTGTGTCTGTGGATGGATGAAGACATAAAGAAAATGTGGTGTATTTATATAATGGACTATTACTTAGTCATAAAAAAGAAGGAAATCTTGCCATTTGCAACAACATGGATGGACCCCGACCATTACACAAAATGAAATGTCAGACAAATACCATCTGATCTCATTCATGTGGAATCTGAAAACGCCACACTTGCAAGAATAGAGAACATACTGGAGGCTGCCAGGGGCTAGAAGGTGGGGGAAATGAGGAGATATTGGTTAAAGGATACAAACTTACAGCTCTATGATGAATAAATTCTAGGGGTGAGTGCACAGCATAGAGACTACAGTTAGCAAGAGAGCATTGTGCACTTGAAAATGGTTGGAGCTCCTGGGTGAGCTCAGTCAGCTGAGCATCTGACTCTTGATCTCAGCTCAGGTCTTGATCTCAGGGTCGTGAGTTTAAGCCCCACGTTGGGTTCCATGCTGGGCATGGAACCTACTTGAATAAATAAACAGTTTTTAAAAACTGCTAAAAGAGTGGATCTTAAATGTCACCAGGGGGCACCTAGGTGCCTCAGTCGGTTGTGTCTGACTCTTGATTTTGTCTCAGGTCATGATCTCAGGGTCATGGGATCAAGCCCTGAATCGGGCTCCATGCTTGGCATAGACCCTGCTTCTCCTTGTCCCTCTGCTCCTCATCCCCCACCCCACCTCCTGCCAAAATGTTCTCAGCATACACACAATAAAAATGGTAATACATGAGATGATGGAGGTGTTCATTTACCTTATTGTGGCAGCCATTTCACAATAAATACCTGTATCGAACCATCATGTTGTACACCTTTAAAGTCCACAATGTTTTACATCAATTACGTGGTGAAGCTGAGGGAAGAATCCCAAGTAGGCCTCCTGAGTGCATTAGTTCTTTCCACGGTATCAGCACTGTGATTCTAGACGCATCCTTTTATTTCTTCTTCATATAGCCCTAAGTTAAGGAAACCTAGCAACATCAGAGAGCAGCCCATCAACCAAGGCCATGCATCAGTAGTACCACTGGCTGTTACTGCAGATTCCTGGACTCGCCCAGACCTGCATCTTAGGTGCACGCAGTACAGGGCACTCGCACTTATTTCTTTCCAGCCCCAGAAGCACTGCCAATGGTGCAACCAGGGTGGAGAGCCTCAGACTGCAGCAAGTGTCCTGGGCTGGGCCAGGCACTGCCCAAGTCCTCCAGGTCTGGAATCTGGAAAGGAGCCTTTGGGGGTGAGGTGGGAGGGGAAATAGTGAGAAACAGGTGGAGGGGGAGGAGGGAAGATGGGGGAAGGGGGAAGCAGAGAGCAGAAGAGGACCTTAACTGAGGCAGAGACCAACACACTGGTGGCTTGTTCTTTTTCATTTCCTTCCAAATTTCTTGGACTTGGGGGCGGGGGCGGGGGGAGGGTGGGGTGGGAAGAACATGTTCAGACACCATCACCTCCTTCCTCACATCCTCACTAAACATGCAGAACATGCCTGGACAGCCTAGAAGGAGGACTTGAGCCTGCGTGTAAAGGCTTCCACCCACGAAACTGAGTTCCCTTTAACACCCTGGTCTTCATGAAGAACTAGAGTCTGAAGTACTTATAAACCAGACCCTTGAGGCACCTGAGTGGCTCAGTGGTTGAGCGTCTGCCTTTGGCTCAGGTCATGATCCCGGGGTCCTGAGATCGAGTCCCGCATCAGGTTCCCCGCAGGAAGCCTGCTTCTCCCTCTGCCTGTGTCTCTGCCTCTGTGTGTCTCTTACGAATAAATAAATAAAACCTTTTAAAAAATAACAGACCAGACCCTTTATTGCTATACTTTTTGTGAAATTGGGAACTTGATAGCAGATGGAGCCAAGGGCCCCAAAGGTATTTTGTCGGAGTTACACAAATGTCTACAGACAGCCAAGGTAGGAAGAACACACAAGAAGGAAAAGAAACTGGTCAAGCATTCAGTGAGAAGAGGTAGGAGGAAGACGGGCAATCTGGAGGCGGCTTCTCACTGTGGCCCGGGTTCGAATGCTGGCTTTGCCCTTTACCCTCCGGGGACTCTGGGGCGAGTTACTGAATCTCTGTGCACCAGAATCGCCTCCTCGGATTACAGTAGCCCATACATGCCCCTTAGGGTTTCAAATTTTTCTCAGGAATCTCACTAATGGGCTGGGCACTCTTGTGAAATTCAGTAGTGACCAAAATAGACAAAGTTCAGACTTTACAGAGCTTTCATTTAGTGGGAGTTGATCTACTAAGACGAGAGAAGCACTTGGAAGCGGTGCCTTGCACACAGTACATGGCCAACAAATGTGCAGCACCTCCCGTCCACGTGGGACTCCGCTGCCCTCCTGCTGGGGGGTCTCCAGCAGCTGTCAGCAGATTTGGGTGCATGGGTTCTCATCCAAGGTCCCATGAGGCTCCATTGTTCTCTGAGATTTGATCCCGCATTTGGCTCTGGGCCTTATATCTAATACCTCTGAGAACAACATCGCCTCGGCCCAGACAGAGGGCTCCACTTCTCAAACCAGCAGAGGTTGGAAATGGTCTTTCTCCTGCTTTTTGCCTTTAGTCCAGGACACTAGCACCACATGGCGGCCCCCTGTCCCCTGCCCCGTGCAATAGCCCCTTCCCCGCCTCTGCTTCCAGACGCCTCGAGGAGTGATAACTTTCTGGCAGCCAATTCAAGTGTGACAACGTTGTTTAGGAAAGAGCACTGTTTTCCTCTTTCAAGAAGTGGCACGTCTGCATTTACTAATAATCCCGGTCAATAGCCATTGAGCACCCATTGCACATCTACTACATATACTTTCTCATCGAATTCTTGAAACATCTCTTTGAATTACATATTTCTTCTCCCCTTTAATAGATGAGGAAGCTAAGGCCCAGATAAAGTAAGTAACCTGCCCAAAGACACACAGTAAATCAGAGAGGAGCATTTGGACGGCCTCTCCCGGGACACCACACTGCCTACAAGAGGCCGCAGAGTGAAACCACCGGACCGGAGGACCCAGCAACAATCCAGGACTATTTCCAAACCCTGTGCAAGCTGACACTAGACAAACTTGGCAAGTAAGCCAAAAGGTCCTCACATGCCAAGCACAGTGGATGTTTCTTAGATGGCTTTGTGTCCTTTGTATTCATTATCAGCAAGAAACTCAACTGCACTGGCCAGAATATTTCATTCTAATGTAGATCTTTTTATTTTTTTTTAAGATTTTATTTATTCTTGAGAGAGAGAGAGGCAGAGACACAGGCAGAGGGAGAAGCAGGCACTATGCAGGAGCCCGAGGTGGGACTCGATCCCAGGTCTCCAGGATCACGCCCTGGGCCAAAGGCAGGCGCCAAACCGCTGACCCACCCCGGGATCCCAATGTAGATCTTATAATCACTTCAAAGTGGTGTCAACACAGCAACAGATATGGCCAGAGAGAGACCATAAGCCAGAAAGCATGTGCTGGAAAGCTTCAGAACAGTTCACTGGGGATCAAAACCTCATTGAGCTACAAGAAGCCTCTTGTATTAAAACCTCTGGGCTTGGGCCCCTGAGTAGCTCAGTGGTGGAGTGTCTGCCTTTGGCTCACATCGTGATGCTGGGGTCCTGGGATCGAGTCCTGCATCAAACTCCCTGCAAGGAGCCTGCTTCTCCCTCTGCCTGTGTCTCTGTCTCTCTCTCTGTGTCTCTCATGAATAAATAAAATATTAAAAAAAAGAAAACCACACACACAACAAAAACCTCTGGGCTTTTGGATAACATGAGAAGATTAGTGGAGTTCTAAATACAAAGAAAGTATGCAGAGAAAGGGTGGGGCCAGGTGAGGGTGGCAATGAGCTGGATCCGGCCGGAGCCAGGCAGGTTACAGGCTGGGCCCCAGGACACTGGGGATGGCCTTGTGTGTGCTCACGAGGTCTGGCCTAGAGCAGGGAAGAAGCCGGGATCCCCGGGCACCGCGGTGGTGCTGGTGGTGTGGTCCAGGAGGTGCCGACCCTGTGGAGCATCGGGGCTTGGGGACTGCCCCGGAGTGGGGGCCAAGAGGGCTGGGTCTCACCGGGCAACGTGGGATTCCAGGCCGACCCCAGCCTGGCTGAGCAGAGCCCGTTAAACCGGAAGCCGAGGTCACGAGCTCTTGCCAAAGTGCGTGGGGGGTAAGGAAGGGCTGTGGCTTCGCAGCACAGAGGGATCAGGCCACACCTCGGATCCAGCCTGGGAGACCAGCCCCCCCCCCCCCCCCCCCCCCCCCCCCCAGGCTGCTGGCTCCGGAAGCTTCTCACGCTGGGCCTGCGTCTCGCGCTGGGCCGCTCGGAAGGCGAGGCAAGGCGAGGCCCTTGGTGCACTAGCGGGGGTGGCTGAGCCCAGTCGTCCGGTCGCCTGCTCGCCTCGGGAGCTCACCCCGTTCACCGCAGAAGGTGCAGTAACCCATTTACTCGGGAGGGGGTGCAGCCTGGAGAAGGATGGGAGAGGGGCGTGGAGGCATCGTCTGGCTTCGGGTAAGCGACGCGGAAGGCTGGGGGACCCCGCACATCCCCTGTGCAGCAGGCCCCACGGCCACCAAGAGGTTGCAAGTTGAAGTCTCCGCGTCCTCTGTAAGGCCAAGTCGTCCCGGGCCCGGGCCGCACGGGTCGGGCGGCGCCCCTCTGCTGGCCGAACGCGCAGCTCCCGCGCAGAGAAAGGCCCGATTCGGCCCCGCGGCCCCGAACCTCCGACCGCTTGCTTGTCCGCGCCCCCGCCGCCCCCGCGCCCCCCCGCACACCCGCCGCCCCCGCACACCCGTGCCCCCGCCGCTCCCGCCGCCCCCGCACCCCCCGCACGGCCCCGCACACCCGCGCCCCCGCACGCCCCCCGCACACCCACCGCCCCCGCACACACCCGCGCCCCCGCCGCCCCCGCACACCCTCCGCCCCCGCACACCCGCCGCCCCCGCCCGCCCCCCGCACACCCGCACGCCCCCCGCACACCCGCCGCCCCCGCCGCCCCCGCACACCCGCAACCCCGCCGCCCCCGCACACCCGCGCCCCCGCACACCCGCACGCCCCCCGCACACTCGCCGCCCCCCGCACACCCGCACGCCCCCCCCGCACACCCCGCCGCCCCCCCGCCGCCCCCCGCCACACCCGCAACCCCGCCGCCCCCGCCACGCCCCGCCGCCCCCGCCACACCCGCCGCCCCCCGCACCACCCAGCACCGCCCCCCCGCACACCCGCCGCCCCCGCACACCCGCGCCCCCGCACGTCCCCGCCGCCCCCCGCTACACCCCGCCGCTCCCGCATAACTGGCGCGACCCGAGCCCGCGGCACCGCCGGTTCCCTCCCTGCCGACCCCACGAGCTGCGGGCAGGAGAACTGCTGGTTTCTCCTCACTCACTTGTTTTTTTTTCTGTTGCGGCGAAAGTGACATGAGTAAGAAGTTCATAACGTGAAACTTTTTGAAGTGAGCGATTCAGTGACAGCGAGTGAGCGCATTTACAGCGCTGTGCGACCGCCACCTCTAAGTAGTTCCAAAACATTTTCATTGCCCCAACAGGAACCCCCTAAAGGGGTTCACATCCATTAAAGGGTGAGTTGTTCCTCATTATCCCCCTTCCTGGCAACCCTGGCCACCCCCAACCTGCACTTCGTCTGTTTGAAGTCCCACATCTGGCTACTTCCTGCAGGTGGAGGCTGTGTGACCCGCCAGCCCGGCTTCTGCGCTTACACAGCGCGTTTGCGGTTCCTCCGCGGCGTGACCTGTGTCCGGGCTCCTCGTGGCGGAGTAATGTTCCCTGGTGTGGATGTACCGCGTTTTGTTTCTCCATCTGTTGACCGGCGTTTGGGCTATTTTCGCTTTCGGTTATTGTAAACAGTGCTGCTATGAACACTCACACTCATCTATTTATTTGAATAACAATTCTCACTTCTTTTCTTTTATCATAGGACTGGAATTGCTGGGTCAGATGGCAATCCTGTGTCTCACTTCCTGAGAAACCATCAAACCATTTCCCCACTGGTTGCACCATTTCACATGACCCCAGCACTGTATACGGGTTTCAGTTTCTCCGTGTCCTGGCTAGCGCCTGCGATTTTTTCTGTATCTTTTTAAAAAAATATTATTTTAAAAATTATGAAGTTGTACCATGGCTAATTTTTCAAAGCGAATTAACTTAATATTTAAAGAAAATATTAAGAAAATAATAGCATGGCATATACGGATAGGGCAGGTAAGACTGGCAAACCCAAAGCCTGCAGTTTGGAGGCAGGAAAACAGATGTAGGCCAGTGTGTCACTTTTCTCTGGCCCACACTACCTCCCCTCCAGCAACCCAAGCCAAACCCAAACCTGACTCTACAGGAGGCCGGCAAACATCCTCTATCTCCTTCATCAAGGTGAGCTCAGGATGAGGCAAATCTCTTCCAGGTCAGAGGGCCTTCCTTGGGTCTCCCATCTTCTTGCTGCAGAGCCCAAACCACCTCTGGAGGCCCTACTGTGGTCCTGTGCACCAGAACGCCCAGATTTGGATCACCAGAGCCCCCAGGCCAGGTCTGTGGGCTACCTGACTTCTCCCCATGATTTTGGTTTTTAACTTCATATTAAAGTATAAAGTACAGGAGTTTTAAGCCTGCAATTTGTGTCGTTTCACAAAATCGACACTCTGGGTAGCCAGCCCCCAGATGAAACAGAACATTATCAATACCCCTGAGCATCCCCAGAGGTTCATACTAACCCAAGAGTAAGCACTAGTTCGGCTTTTTTCTTTTAAGATTTTATTTATTTATTCGTGAGAGACACAGAGAGAGAGGCAGAGACCCAGGCAGAGGGAGAAGCTAGGCCTTCTGTAAGGGGAACCCAATGTGGGACTCAATCCCAGGACCCCAGGATCACGACCTGAGCCAAAGGCAGACACTCAACCACTGAGCCACCCAGGTGCCCCCACTAGTCTAACTTTTAATGCCACAGCTGAGCTTTGCTTGCTTTGAAGCGTATATAAACGGGCTTACAGAGTGGATACTTTTGCGTCTGGCTTCTGCTGGTGGGAGAAGTGTTGCTGTCTGTGCAACACTTCTTCACTGGAGTGTGTGACCGCCCTTTGTTCATGTCCACTGCAGTCTGGCATCCCCATTGTGTGGCTGTGCCACATGTCTTTATGTGGTCTGCAGGGGGCATTGAGTGGTCTACAGCTTTGAGCTCTGTGCCCAGTGCTCCTGTGACATTCCACCTATGACCAGGGTACACAGGCCACCGTCCACCCATGTTCTGCTTTGACAGATGCAACCAGTTGTCTGTAGCTGTGCCAACTTACACTCTCACCAGATTGCACGAGAGCTCCAACTGCATGTCCTCACCAGCACTGGGCGTTATCAAGCTTTTTCCTTTGGATTATTTTGATGGGTTGTGTGGTCATAGTTGTTTGAGGTCTTAGTTAATATTTCCCTGATAGCAAATACAAATGAGCTCCTCTTCATGTGTGTACGGGTCGTTTGGATTTCCTTTGTGAAATGCCTGATCAAGCCTTCTGTTTTCTGTCAGTTGTCTCTTTCTTACTGATCTGTAGTTCTTTATTCTGCTCATAAGCCCTTTATTATCCACTCTCATTCTGTGGCTTTTGAGAAATAGAATTTCTTAATCTTAATACAATCTTTTGTTAAAAGATTTTATTTATTTATTCATGAGAGACCCAGAGAGAGAGGCAGAGACACAGGCAGAGGAAGAAGCAGGCTCCTTGTGAGGAGCCCGATGTGGGACTCGATCCCAGGACCCCAGGATCACGCCCTGAGCCAGAGGCAGATGCTCAACCACTGAGCCACCGAGGTGCCCCTTAATACAATCTAATTTATCATTTTTCCCCCATCATGCTTCGTGCTTTAAAAAAAAAAAAAAAAAAGATTTGTTTATTTACTCATGAGAGAAAGAGGCAGAGGCACAGGCAGAGGGAGAAGCAGGCTCCATGAAGGATCCCGGGTCTCCAGGATCGTGCTCTGGGCCAAAGGCAGGCGCTAAACCACTGAGCCACCCAGGGATCCCCGGAATACAGAGCTTTCTTAAACAGGATACAAAAAGCACTAAGTGGGCAGCCCCGGTGGCACAGCGGTTTAGTGCCGCCTGCAGCCCAGGGTGTGGTCCTGGCGACCTGGGATCGAGTCCCACAACGGGCTCCCTGCATGGAGCCTGCTTCTCCCTCTGCCCCCTCTCTCTCTCTCTCTGTCTATCGTGAATAAATAGATAAAATTAAAAAAAAAAAGCTCTGGGAAAAAAAAAAAAAAAAGCTCTGTATTCCAAGTTCATCAAGGTGTTCTTTTACATTGTCATCTAAAAGCAGATCTTTAAGACATTTGAAATTAACTTTTGTAATTGGTGTGAGGTTGGGCCTGGCATTATTTCCATGTGCATATCCAGTTGCCCCAGCACTAGTTATTGAAAAGGCTGTCCTTTCCTGACCCCATTTTGGGGTGAGTGATGATAGCAATTTCTCTTCGAGTGAAGGCAGGCGTGGATGTAAGGCATTTTGCTTTCTCTAAGTCTGGGAAGAGGGTTGCAGTTAGGACTGTATCTGTCACAGCCACACAAATAGCAAATAGGCCCTAGGAGAAAAAGAGTCCTGCCCAGGAGCCAGGAGGCTGTCAGGAAATGAAGGAAAAGCCCCAGGGACTGACAGAGGTATATAAATGGGACATTCACAGGGAGTTCAGGGGATGGGGTTTTGGCTTGGCAAGTGCAAGACGGAAAATGCGGGCAAAGAATTGATTAACTTTGACCGGGTCCCAGAACCAGGGCTGCCCTAGAGTGCAGGAGCTGTGGACCAGGGCCCAGGGCTGCAATCACCATCAGGATGTCCCACCCATGGAAATCTACTGAGAGGAGCTGGTAAGGCCCAGGACATAGGCCAGCCTTCCCTTGTAGTGTGAGGGGTCAGCCCCCATCCTGCGCAACCATGATGGGCCCCAGACCACCTCATCCACAGAACCCAAAGGAAGAAGGTTGGGGCACAACCCGTGGAGCATTGCCTCTGGAGACAGACCTCCTGGATTGACATCCTGGATCCACCACTTGCTAGCTGTGTAAACATGGGAAGATGACTAAACCTCTCTGTGCCTTTGTTTCATTTTCTGTGAATGGCAGTAACAATAGTGCCTACTTCCCAGGGCTGATCTGAGGATTAAATTGGGCCTACTTGCATCTGCAAGTGCTCAATAAATGTCAGCCACTGTTATTACCTTGGACGGCTAAATTCAGCCTCCCCGCTGGTGCTTTTCCCTGAAAAAGGATCTTGAACAGCACGACCTAAGGGCCAGAATGTACGTCTCCAGCCTTGTCCAGGAGAAAGCGTGTCCACATCAGCTGGCCCCTGGGCACCTCTCCTGCCGGAGTCCTGGCTCAGGCTAAGGACTAACTGGGAGGACTCCTATGTGAGCCAGCCTGTGTACTGAGCCGGCCGGCCAGCCGGGGCCCCACTGGAGCCCAGCGCATGAGTTAGCAGGTGTGGGCGCCTGGAGAGGGTGCCCAGCCCCAGAGCCAGAAGCTGCAGCCTGCAGCCGAGGCCGGTGGAGGGTCTCAGTACCGCCACCCTGTGGGAAGGTGGACACTGCAAAGAGCTACCAGGCGGGAGCAAGTTCAGCAAGAAGCGGAGATCTGCCTGCGTTCTGCTCACCAAGGAACCGGCCCTGGCCCCGCCAGGACACCTGGACGGAGGGACACTCCCTTGGCTATCCAAAGATATCAGCAGTTCTGTGAGCTGTCAGGGTCATGTCTGCCCAGAGGGCCCACCTGTTCCTAACTCAAAGGTGACATTTCGGTGAGCATCAGTCCCGGGTTTGTGCATGACCCGGTTGCCCAGGCAGCCACAGCAGCTATCTGGCGCACAGGGACAGGACAGAGGGGGAGGGAGAGAGCCGTGCACCTGGATTATTCACAGTGGGGGCTTCAACCACACCTCCGGCAGGCTTCCCCAGGGACACGTTGGCATGATCTATGTACTCCCACAGCAGCGCTGAGGCCCCCACACAACTCTGTGGGCCCTGAGCCCACAGCTCCAGAACAGGATTGGAGGCGGAGCAGAGGTGGCTGGAGCCTCACCTAACATGTAAGCTTGTGCAGGGGGCTGCTCAAGTCCCAGACCCAGCTGGGGGACGTCTACCAGGAGCAGGTGCAAGAGCCGGAGGCCTCAGTGGTAATACAGCTGCATGCACACCCGCAGGCTGCAGGGGCCCAGGGACTTCAGGGCCAGGCTGCCACCTATGTCAGACAGGGTATGCACGGATAAGAGCCCGTGGTGCTTGGGGAGCCAAAGTAGCCTGTCCTCTGCTCACCAACCTGTGCTCCCCAGCATGAGGCTGTGTTGACCCAAGGAAGGGGCATCTTTTACACAAAGCCACTCAAGAAGCCAACACGGCTCTGCCCAGGGCACATGGGTGCAGACAAGGAGGCCCAAGGCCAACGAGCTATTCAAAACCCTGGTTCCAATTCACTGTTCACTGACTTTTGGGAAAAAAAGCTTATGCTTGGTGTTTTGATTCCCCTGTTGCAAGCTGGAAAGTAGCTTGCCTGGTCTGGTGTACATTTCCTGTGAGCTGGGTTAGTTCCTGTAGACTAGAGTCGGTTCCTGTGGACTGATCATCTCTAGGTGCTCAGACGGATTGAGCATCTAACCTGCAGGACCACCCCCCACCAGCAGCCTCTTGAATCCCGTGTCCATCTCCATCTTGACCTCTGCTAATATATTTATCCTCCTAAGGCCCTCAGTGAGTACCGTAAAGGATTCTCTCCTCCCTTCTCCTCCCCTCTTTCCACCACTTTCCCAGCACCAGCCTCCCTCCCAAGCAAATGTCTTTCCTGGGATGCCTGGGTGGTTCAGTGGTTAGCATCTGCCTTTGGCTGAGGGCATGATCCTGGGGTCCTGAGATCGAGTCCCACGTTAGGCTCCCTGCCTGGAGCCTGCTTCTCCTTCTGCCTAAGTTTCTGCCTCTCTGTGTGTCTCTCATGAATACATAAATAAAATCTTTTTAAAAAACAAAAATAAAATGTCTTTCCTGAGTCTGAGATGTGATGGTAATGGATACTATCCATTCTCCACCATGGATATGTAACATTTTTTTACTTCTGTTTGGATCCTACCTTATTTCAAAATAATTTTAGGCTGCTGGTAGGAGTAAGCACACCCCTGTCCAAGTCATAAGACTGTTGTAAAAATTAAATGTGGAACATTATCAAACACAATACAAGTGTGATGTTGTTGCTATTTTCTCCAAAAGGACTTAGCCCACCCTAGTCTGCCCCCCTCCACTAGTAGAGTTGCCAATGGTAACCCCAAAACTTTCCAAGTTCTCTGAGCTGAACTCAGGCCTGATGCATGATTGCCTCCTCCTCCACCACCTTCCACTATGGCTTCAAAAGTTCCATAGATGCATTGAGGGTTTTCTGTGTGTTGGTCAATGTGCTAAGAGCTTTAAATGTAGCATTGAATGTCAACTTAGTAGACTTTTGTTGTCCCCATTTTTTTAAAAAAGATTTTATTATTTATTTGAGGGAGGGAGGCAGAGAGAGAGTGTGCACAGGCATAAGTCGGGGGAGGGGCAGAAGGAGAGAGAGGAGCAGACTCCCCACTAAGCAGGGAGCTCCATACGGGGCTCGAACCCAGGGCCCCTAGATCATAACCCAAGCCAAAGTCAGATGCTTAAGCAACTGAGCCACCCAGGTGCCCCATTCCTATTTTATAAATAAGAGGACTGAAGCTCATAATTCATATAATTTACCCATGATCTCGCAGGTAATAAGTGAAAGGGCTATCCCACGAAATGGTGATTTTATCCCCAGGAACACAACTCAGATGCCTCCCTGGCAATGTGTGGATTGGGCCAGGTGTAAGGCAAAAGGGAATGGGGGGTGCTCTAGGTGGCAACTGGAGCACACACCCACCTGGGGACATTCCCACTCTCGGTCTTTTGTCCAGCCATCTGACCATGACACTGTGGCCAGTTCTGCCCCCCTGTACCAAGGCTTATGCAAGTCCTGACTGCACCCTGCAAAAGCTGCTCTCTCCCTCCCCGCTGCCACCACCCAGGTCCTCATCACTCACACCTGGGATGCTGCAAAAGCCTCCTCCGTGGCCTTCCTGCCTCCAGCTTCTCCAGAGCCAGACAGCAGCCTTTCCCTGGGTACCCACTCCTACAGACACCAGCCCCACAAACACCCAGCACTCACTGGCCCACCCCACGGACCGTCATAGAATGGAAGGAACAAAGACTTTGCAGCCAGACGTTCAGGGTTCCAATATCAGCTCTGCTATTTGCTAGCTGGGTCACCTTGGATAAGTTCCTTAACCTCCCTGGCCCTCAATTTTCTCTAAGAGGAGCGTGAGGACAGTGGCATGCAGGTGCACTGACTGTGCTGCAGGAGAATGCATGGTGGACACAAAGCTGCCAACGGGTTGGTGCTCTCTCCCCTGGGAGCGTGGCTGCCCCCCCTGGGAAGTCAGAGGACTGCGGATTGGCCGCCTAACAGAGGAGCACTCAGCTCCCCACCCAGGGCAGCGTCCCACCTGTGAGACGGAGACCAAAACTCCAGCTACACGCAGTCTTGCGTTGACACAGAGAAGGCGTGCGTGTGGCAGGAGCAGGTGCTCTGGATCTGCGCGGCTTCCTCAGGGAGGCAGGAGGGCCCCCCAGCCCCCAGGCCCTGGGGAGGAGGGCTTTGCTCGCGGGCCGGTGCGCAGGGGGGCCCCCTCCAGACCCACAGGCCGCCCCACACAATACCCACCCCAGACTGCCCAGGGCTGCCCAATCTGGGCAGCTTTATTCTCATCTTTTTTTTTTTTTTTTTTAAGATTTTACTATTTATTTATCTACTTACTTATTTATTTATGAGCGAGAATGCAGGAGGGACAGGAACGGGCGGACACCATGGTGCGCTTGGAGCCCAGCACTGGGCTGGATCCCATGGCCCCAAGACCATGACCTGAGCCAAAATCAAGAGTAGGAGGCTCAACCAAGCCACCCAGGTGCCCCAACCTTATTCTCATCTTGAAAACAAAACGATTTGCCCAAAATTAGGTTAAATGTGATTTAATACTTAAGCCTTTTTTTTTTTTAAGATTTTATTTATTTATTCATGAGAGACACAGAGAGGCAGAGGCACAGGCAGAGGGAGAAGCAGGCTCCATGTGGGGAGCCCGATGTGGGACTCCATCCCCTGAACCCAGGGATCATGACCTGAGCCAAAGGCAGATGCTAACCACTGAACCACCCAGGTGTCCCAATACTTAATGCTTTATTGGAGTTTCTGAGAAATGAATTTACAAATGAAGCAATACTTTGATGGAACGAATGTTCTGTTCTGATGTAGGGTTTGGAAATTAGGATGACTGTCATCCTAACCAAACCATACCACCCCATCCCATGTGGGGGCACAGCCAGGACCCTCCCCTCCCCTCCCAGAGGAGCCACAGGGAAGGTGAAAGTTCTGTGACTGGTCAGGAATAGTCTCCTGGTGAAGAATTCATTGAGGGCCTGCTCTGCAGGGCAGACTGGACAAGGTGGGGTATTGCACTGTGGGATATTTATTATTTTGGTGGGAGCCTTTTTAAAAACATTTTATTCATTCATGAGAGACACAGAGACATAGGCAGAGGGAGAAGAAGCAGGCTCCCCATGAGGAGCCCAATGCGGGACTCGATCCTAGGACCCCAGGATCATGATGTAAGCCAAAGGCAGATGCTCAACCACTAAGCCACCAAGTGCTCCTAGTGGGAGCCTTTTAAAGCAGATCAGGTTTTTTTTCTTTTTTATATGCCCATCATGGGGCTCAAACTCATAACCCCGAGATCAAGAGTCACATGCTCTACCAACTGAGCCAGCAGCCATCCCTAAAGCATATATAATACATTTTTACTTAATAATTTATAAAATCTTGGATCCGATCATTTCATTCATGGGCATCTAGACTGACGGACTATCTATAAAGCATGTAAAGGTAATACTAGCTACTACTTATTGAGCACTTAGTATTTTATATCCAGAGATGGGATTGACTGAATGATTCCAAAATCAACCCTTGAAGACAGTGCTATTATCATCCCCATGAAATGGGTGAGGACCTAGACGCACAGAGAGGGGTATTAACTTGCCCAAGGTCACACAGCCAGAATAGCAGTGGAGCCAAAATGCAATCCCTGGGCGGTCTAACTCCAGAGTGAACACCATTAGCCATGACGTTAGGCCACAGTCATTCTCAAGAGAAGAGCTGTGATGATGAATTACGGTGAAGCATACCATGGGACGGTGAATAGTAATTAATATGTATACAGGCATACCTCGTTTTATTGTGTTTTGCTTAATTGCTCTTCACAGATCATGCGTTTTTTAAATAAACTAAGGGTCTGTGGTGACCGTGCCTCGAACAAGTCTATCAGTGCCATTTTTCCAAAAGCTTTTGCTCACTGGTGTCTGTGTCACATTTTGATATCTCTCGCAATTTTTCAGTTTTTTTTTTAAGAGAGAGCACGTATGACAGCAAGCGAGTACATCTGCAAAAGCCGGTGGGGAGGGACAGAGGGAGAGGGAGAGAGAGAATCTTAAGCAAGCTCTATGCACACCACAGAGCCCAACTCGGTCGATCTCAGGGCCCTGAGATCATGACCTGAGCTGAAACCAAGAGTCAACGCTTAACTGACTGCACCACCCAGGCATCCCTCAATTTTTTCATTATTTGTCATGGTGACCTGTGACCAGTGATTTTATGTCACTATTGTAATTGAGGGGCATCACAAACTGCATCCATATAAGGTGGCAAACTTAATAAATGTGCACACTCCGACTACTCCACCCACCAGCCTTTCCCATGGCTCTCCCTGGGCCTCCCTCCTCCGAGACACAACAATGTTGAAATGAGGCCAATTAATAACTCTACAAGGGCCTCTAAGTGTTCAAGTGAAAGAGTCTCACACTTTAAAGAAAAAGAAAGAGAGAGAGAGAGAGGGAGGGAGGGAGGGAGGAGGGGAGGAGAGGGGAGGGGAGGGGAGAGGAGAGGAGAACAGCCTTACTGCTGATATGGAGAAAGTTTTGGTGATCTGGATAGATGATCAAACCAGCCACCACGTTCGCTTCGGCCAAAGCCTCTTGTAGGGGCTAATGCAGCTGGCGACTTCACCTGGAAGTCGGTACGCCTGCACAGTGCAAAGGTCCTAGGGCCCTTGAGAATTGGGTTAAATCTACTCTGCCCGCGCTTTGTCAGTGGAGCAATGAAGCCTGGAGGACAGCACATCTGTTTACAACATGGTTTACTAAGTATTTTAAGCCCACATTTGAGACCTGCTGCTCAGGGAAAAAAAAAAAAATCCTTTCATAATATGACTGCTGACAATACACCTGGTCGCCCAAGAGCTCTGATGTCAAGATGTGCAAGGAGATGAATGCTGTTTCGTGCCTGCCAACACATCGACCCTGCAGCCCACAGATCAAGGAGTCATTTCAATTTTCATGTCCTACGACTTAATGAGAATTGCATGTCGTCAGGCTGTAGCTGCCTTGGCCAGTGACTCCTCTGATGGATCTAGGTAAAGCAAACTGAGAAGCTTCTGGAAAGGATTCACTCTTCTAGACGCCATCAAGAATATTTGTGACTTGTGGGAAGAGGTCAAAGATCATGAACAGGAGTTTGGAAGAAGTGGATTCCAGCCCTGATGGCTGACTTTGAGGGATTCCAGACCTCAGCGGAGGAAGTAACTGCAGATAAGGTGGACACAGCAAGAGAGCTAGAACTAGAAGAGGAGCCTGGCGATGAGGCTGAACTGCTGCAGATTCAGGAGACAGATGAGCTGCTTCTTAGGGAGTAAAGACAGTGGCTTCTTGCAGTGGCATCGACTCCTGAAGATGAGGTGACGGTTATTGAACTAACATCAGAGGATTTCGAACAGCATATAAACTTAGTTAATAAAGCAGCAGGAGGGGAGGGGGCACCTGGGTGGCTCAGTTGGTTAAGCGGTGGTGGACTCTTTATCTCAGCTCCAGTCATGATCCCGGGGTGGAGGCCTCAGGGCCAAGAGATCAAGCCCAGCATCGGGCTCTGGGCTCCGTGCTTGGCGTGGAGTCTGCTTGGGATTCTCTCCCTCCCTGCCCCTCCCCCTGCTCGTGCTCCCTCTCAATAAATACATTAAATTTTAAAAATAAGGGGATCCCTGGGTGGCACAGCGGTTTAGCACCTGCCTTTGGCCCAGGGCGCGATCCTGGAGACCCGGGATCGAATCCCATGTCGGGCTCCTGGCGCATGGAGCCTGCTTCTCCCTCTGCCTATGTCTCTGCCTCTCTCTCTCTCTCTCTCTCTCTGTGTGTGACTATCATAAATAAATAAAAATTAAAAAAATTAAATTAAATTAAATTAAAAAGTAGCAGGGCTTGAGAGGACTGACTCCCAATTTTGTTTTTAGATATTTTATTTATTTGACAGAGAGAGAGAAAGCACAAGTAGGCAGAGTAGCAGGCGGAGGGAGAGGGAGAAGCAGGCTCCCGGCTCAGCGGGGCTCCATCCCAGGACCCTGGGATCAGACGCTTACCAACTGAGCCACCCTGGCGCCCCTTGACTCCCATTTCTGAAAGAAGTTCAACTGTAGGTAAAATGCTATCAAACAGCATCGCTAGCTACAGAGAAATTGTGAACTGCCACCGCCACCGGCCTTCAGTAAATACGAGCAGGATCAGTCGGCAGGCCTCAACACCCAGGCAGGACCCTCCACCAGGAAAGAGATTAGGACCTGCTGACAAGTTCAGGTGATGGCAAGCATTTTTGCAATAAGGCACTTTTCAATCAAGGTATGCATTGTTTTCTTATACATATGCCATTGTATTTTTTACATATTCTCTACATATGCTGCATTTTAGACAAAATGCTATTGCACACTTTACTACAGTATAGTGTAAACATAAGTTTTGTACACATTGGGAAATGAAAAATTAACTCCTCACTTTATTGTGATATTTGCTTTCTTGCAGTGGTCTGGAACCCAGCCTGCAACCTCCCTGAGGTATGCCTGTATTTATAAAGGGTATCTTAATGACATGTGGAAGGACTTATGTCAAAGTATCTTAGGAACGCAAAATTACACATATATGATCTCAACTCTAAAATGTCTTCTTAGAAAAGAGCTGAAAGGAATTTATACATGCATATTTAAGATATATAAAAGGGCACCTGGGTGGCTCAGCCAGGCACTGGACTCTTGATTTCAGCTCAGGTCATGATCTCAGGGTCATGGGATCCAGCCCCACATCAGGCTCCATTGCCGAGCGTGGATCCTGCTTAAAATTCTCTCTCTGGGTGACAAAGCATGAGAGACTCCTAACTCTGGGAATCGAACAAGGAATAGCGGAAGGGGAGGTGGGCGGGGGGATGGGGTGACTGGGTGGCAGGCACAGAGGGGAGCCCTTGACATGATGAGCCCTGGGTGTTATATGTTGGCAAATCGAACTCTAATAAAAAAATAAAAACGAAAAAAAAAAGCTTCTCTTCTTCTCCTTCTGCCCCTCCCCCAACCCCATTCTTGCATGTGCGCTTTTTCTAAAGAAAAAATACATAAGTAAAAATAAAATACTTAAATATATCTCAGACATGCAGATGATCAGCAAATAGTTATTGAACGTGGTAGACTCTTGAGTGGGCTTTTTTTTTTCCTTCTTCCCATTTTTCTCTAGTCTCCAAATTTCTCCAAAGAAAAACTATTTTCTTTTCAGAGAAAACTATTATGGCCTTGTGGTTTTGAAATTATTTGCTCTCAGTAAATGCTTAAAAGAAAAATTTCAGAGAAACTAAAAATCCAGAAGCGTTTTTTAAAAAGATTGAGAGGTTGTGAAGAAACTCTTCAAATTGGGAACACTAGGCCTTAGCACACCCCGAGAACATACAGAGAACGTGGAATGGATGGTTGGGCACACGAGGCCCAGGCGGGGCTGGGGGCCCTGGACCAGAAGCTCATGGCCTCCGACCCACGGCCTGCCACTCAGACCTCCCGGGCCTGTTTCACCAACCAAGAACCAGCCAGGGTGGCACAATCTCCGGGTTAGCGTTCTGCTCTCGGGTTTGGTTTTAGTATCTATCCACGAGTGGAACGAATTAGTACGTGATGCCTTCTGGAGGCCGACGGACCCCTGGTCTTGGCCAGGAGTGAGCCTGGTGGCCAGCGGCCCTCGGGAGAACTGCCCAGAGGTGCCTGGTGAGACGCAGAGGCGCTGTGCCCGGGAGAGGCCCGGGAGAGGCCCGGGAGAGGCCAGTGCACAGGAGGGGACGAAGCCTGCCTCCTGCTGCCTCACCAGGCCAATTCCTCACGCTCCTGCTGTTCCAGGGCTAACAGCTGGTGAAGCGCCAGCCCACCTACCTCCCCACTCAGCAGCTGCAGCAGCATCCACAGGCTTCTGTCACCAACCCCAGACCGCAGACAGCACAGGGCACATTCCACTCTTCTTCTTTACTCGGGCAACACACCCCAGCAACTTCTAGGCCCAAGGAGGTAGTCGGAGACCGTGCATCAAACACGAAGCGAAGCTAAGCTGCTTAAGCCTGGATTCCAAAGGCACAGGGTTGCTCCAACCCTCGTAAGAGAGCGTGCAGGTGGAACTTGCGGGTGTCCACACCACACCTTCTGCCTCCGTCAGAACCTCTGAGAGGAGGACCCGGAAATGGCATCTTAAGCAAGTTCCCCGGAAAAGCCTGATGTCCCAAGTTTGAGAACCACTGGCCTCAGGTCTGCTTGTGAGGGCAGACTCCCACGGTTACCCGAGGCTGGCAGTGAGGAAGCAGGAGGCGGAAGGAGATGCTAGCCGACACGTGGGTCTGACGGCCGTGTGCCCCAGACCGGGGGCCAAGTGTCCACTTCAGAGGGCCTGGGGAGCAGACGCATCCCCCGCGGGCTTCTCCGCCCTCCCAGCTTCCTGAGTGAGTCTCCTGCGTGCACACTCCTCAGCCAAGCCCCGTCACCCCCAGAGCGGCTCTGCCTCTGTCCACATCGCTCCTGGATCCACCCTCAGCCACCCCCACTGCCAATGGCTCCCTCTCTCCCGACAGAGATCCCACCTGCCTCATTACTTAAATAATCTTTATTTCTCATGCACTAGGAAAGATGGGATCGTATGAAACACTGCATTTCACAGCAAAGGCCTCTGACCAGAACACAACACAGGGGACCAGGTGGACTCAGGTCTGGTCAAAACTCGGGACCAGAGTGGGGATACCGCCCTCAGGGCTGCTGGCAGCTTCAGATGCCCCAGCTGCAGCGGCCCCGGACACAACACAGGGCAGCCGCCCCTCCCACAGAGGCACAGGGAGCTGACACCAGAGGAGCATGTGGACCAAAGAAGGGACAGGGGGGGCTGCTAGGCAGTGACTTGGTCAAGGCGGGGGTCTGGCACCTCCACGGCCCGAGTCGAGGGAGCCAGGGCTCTGCGCCCAGCTGTGCTCACCGCAGAGCCGCCGAAGGAGCTGTAGAGACCCCCCCGGCCCGTCTGCTCCTCAGCCACATACACAAGACAACATCTGCCCAGGCGGGACCCCAAAGGCTAGAGGGGCCAGCCCCCCTCAACCATCCCTAGCCCCTGCAGACACACTGACGCCCACAGGACAGCCAGACTTCGGAGGTTCCTGGGACAGGGCCACCGGTGTGGCAGCCAGCAGACCGGAGGCCATCGAGTAGCCGAACCAAGACCAGGGCAGGGCAGATTCGGGGCACCATTTTCACTGAGGTGGCATGGGAACAGAAACAGGTCGGAGACGTGCAGGACAGAACAGAGTAGAAAGGACACATGCAGACACAACAGGGTGGGAGGGGCCGGAGGCTAAAACGTGGTCAAGGTGCCGAGAGGCAGGGGACACGGTGGGCCGGCCTCACTGAGGCCCCGGGCTGGTGGTGACCCCGGCCTCCTCTGGGATGGTCTCCAGCATCTCACTCTGGACAGCCTGTGTGATGAGCGCCAGCTCCTGGCACAGAGTCTCGTAGCGGTAGCCCACACGGATGTCCGGCACGTTGGTACGGCGGATGTCATTGCCCTCGGGGCCCTCCTTGGTATAGTTGGGTCCCAGCCAGTGGCTCTTCACCTGCAGTGAGCACGGGTATCAGGCAGGGCTGCCGCTAGCTTTGAGGGGCCAGGGCCAGCATCCCTGGGACCCCCCCCGGATGCAGAGGGGAAGGCGGGCACCAGGCTGCAGGCAGGTGGGTGCAGTACCTTGTGGGAGAAGCCGCTCATGAGCACACTGTTGCGTGCCAGCTCACACATGTCGCAGGAGCTGAGCTTCCACACCTGGGTGGCAATGCTATACTCCTCCATCAGTGGTTCCTGCACAGGCCAGGTTCCCTCAGACAGTGCACGCGGACCTGCCACCCAGTCCCCACCTCGCATCCTGGTACCCATGCCTCCCCGCCACCCCCTCCACCATGGGATTTGCCACAAGACTGCTGCCCTCCACCAGCAGGGGGCAGCACCAGCCCTGTGACCCAGGTGCCAGTGTGGCCTTAGAGTCCCAGAACCATCGCGGACCTGGCCACCCTCTGAATTCTGACCTTGGTGAAGTGGAACTGCAGGGGATCATCCGTGGACAGCGAGACCATGAGACCACGGGACAGGTACTCAGGTAGTGGGTTCCGGTGGTAGCTGAGGAAAAGGCTGTTGTTGCTGAGCGGAGACATGGCGATGCCAATCTGGGCCAGGTAATACAGGTACTGCAGGACCGGGGCCTGTGTGGACGACAGTAGGGGAGGGCCTGTCAGGCAGCCTCAAGGCTGGGGAGGACACCTGGTTCTGGAGGGCACAGGATGCCGGGGGTGGGCAGGGAGTCTGGGCTCATGTACAGCCAAAATCAAGCTGAGGCCTCAGGGTGGAGGCTGGCGTGTGGCGGGACCCAAACTGGAGGTTTGGGGAGGAGAAGATAAGTTGCTGAAGAGGCTCAAAGGGTTGAGAGGAAGGTGAGCGATCGGGAGGGGAAGCTGTGAGTGCAGACCCTGACCTTGCGCAGAAGCAGCCCATGAGAAATGTTCTCCGCCAGCATGAAGGCTGACACCAGGTGGTGGATGGGCCCGGCTTCCCCACAGTGCGGCCTCAGTACAAACGTGTGGAAGCCCCTCTGCCTGGGGGCATAAAGACGGCCTTAGCTCCCATGCCCGGGCTTCTCAGCCCCCCGCCCCCAGTGATTGTGCAGACCTGGGACAAAGGGCCAGGAGTGGACTCTTGGCTGTGAGGGGGTGAGCCGTGGAGCCCTGAGGGCACAGAAAGAACTTGCTGGGTCAGGGAGTGGGGGACAAGAGGTGGGTCAGGGCTCTGGGGCCCCCAGGGCAAGGTGGGTAGAGACATCACACTGATGGAACAGGCACCTGCGCAGGTGGTTCAGCATGGCCATGTTGGCAAAGGTGTAGTATAGGTAGTAGGCGTAGGGTGGGTTGTCCTCCTCCACCCAAGCCTCGGGGAGAGGGCTCTCCAGGTTGAAGACGTGATTCTCGGGCTTAGACTCATCATCCACGCTGTCAAAGCCATCCACCTGGCACAGGTCCCTGGGGTCAGGCCCAGAGCTGTGGCTGCGCCTGAGGCAGGCCACCCCTTCCCCCTGCCCCCCCTGGCCTGGTGCTAGCCCCCCTCACGTGTTCCAAGAAGAGGTGCAGCTCTGGGTGGCTGGCAGGGTGCACGGTGGCCTCAAACAGTGGCAGGAAGATGTTCTCCAGCATCTCCTGGAAGTTGGCCAGCTGGCCCTTGGTGCGGTACACGTCGCTGCAGCAAGATGTGTGCACATAGTATGTACAGGTCAGTTGGCGTGGGAGCTTGGCCCGAAATCACGGAGGGCACTGGACACTGGGTGGGCCAGGCTGGGCAGGTTCCACACGTGGAACCAGGGGGTTCTCGTCTACTCGGAGGGCTCGGCTGGGACCGGGGAGGATCCGCCACCCCAGGTGGGCAGAAGGTGGGGCTCTCCCCTCGAATTCCCCCCCGCCCCACGGGCACCCCTGCTCCAAGGGACACTCACAAGAGGCGGGGCACTTGCACGAGCCAGCGCACATTGGGAGAGTGTACTCGGTGCTTCACGGCCCAGCAGGCCAGCTTGTCCCACTCATCCCTAGAGCGCCCGTAGATGGAGAGCCGCAGCTCCGCATTCTGGTATTTGCTCTCCTCCAAATCTGACATCACCTCCTGAAAGACACACAGGGGGTGATGTCACACCCACCCAGCCACAGCACCAGACTCCCGTGCGGCCAGGGGGAGGGCTGCTCACGGCTCACGCTTCCCCTGCACGCGGGCCTGGGCAGTGACTCCTCCTCACCTTGATAATGTGGGCAAAGTACTTTCCAGAAACCCTGTTGTCAGTCTTGATGAAGATCTCTCGGAGGACAGACTCCCCAATGGGGTTGTATTTGGCATTGAACTTGTCAAAACGATGGAAGGTGTTCCTGTCCTGGGGAAGACGGACAAGCCCAGGTCACCCCTGCCCCCGGTGTACCCAATGACCCAGTCCCTCGGCCCCTCCCCTGTGCCACCAGGACAGACCGCGTGCATGTCCAGCGTGTCCACACTCAGGTCATAAGCAGTGAGATTCATGCTCTCGAACACCTCCCGCAACGTCTGCTCGCGGCCCTGCTCCACATGCACGATCTCCTCCAGGTGTCGCTTCATTGCCCGTTTGATGAAGCGCAGCAGGTGCTTCTGGTTCATGCAGGACGAGGCATGGATGTGTGTGTCCACCTGGGGCAGGACAGGGTGGGCGGTTGCTGGGTTCCCTGGAGACTGGGAGGGCCCAGGGCTCGGGCAGTGGGACGAGAGAGGAACCTTCCACAAGGGAGGCCAGGCAGGGGCGCAGGGCCGGATGCAAGAGAGAGGACCCACCTTCCGGATGTTGTAGAAATCTCGGTGTGGCACCTTCTTCTGGGCGGCCAGCTCCTTCATCTCGTTGAGCAGCACGTGCATCTGGAATTTGGAGCTCAGGTACTGTAGCCGGCGGTAGCAGAAGGACTTTCTGGGCAGGGAGAGAACAAAGGGGGGGGGGGGGGCTCTGGGCCACACAGACACGCCTTGGGAGGGCCTGGGTAGCAAAGCAGAGGGGGGCAGGAGAGGGGTACACTGAGGCAACAGATGGAGGGAAAGTCTAGGACTTGGTGACCATGAAGGTGGTAGGAGGTGTCTGTGGCAGGGCTGGGGCTGGATGGGCCAGGAAGCCAAGTGTCTGGGACAGGCGGGGACTCACATAGGGCCATTGATTATCAGGGCCATCAACACATTGACATCTGCCACGAATTCCTGCAGGTCAGGGTACGGCAGCTCCACCTCTGAGCAACTGGCAGGTAAGCAGAGCTCGGTGAGGAGAGCAAGTCACGTCCCACAGACCCTGCTCAGCCAGTGCAGTCCCCACACAGCTCCCCTCTACACACCCTCCCAAGCCAGGGTACTCCCCACACCCGCTTACTGCTCATCGGCTTCCCTGCGGGTGTAGACATGCACCACGCCCTGCACCATGTGCAGACCCAAGCCCAGGTCCCCAGGCATGGTGCTTGGCTCACAGTACTCGTATGGGTGCTGCTCCAGCGCAGGGGGGTGCACCGGGGCATCTGCAGGATGGGGAGGGTGGAGTCAGGGCCAGGGATCTTCCAGGCCACCTGTTGCCTGGCCCAGAGGCCCCACGGAGGGTGGGAGTTCCTGCCCGTTTCCACCCACCATGTGCCGAGAGAGGTGGGAATAAGCCTGGGTGGGAAGCCGCAGGCACGGTGGAGGCTCCTGGGCACCAAAGCTCGGGGAGTCTGGGACAGCAGGGTACTTGGAGTAGGGCAAGGATGGGGGGTCCCACCAGCGGACACAGGGGTGTCAGGGCCCTGCTCGTAGGTCCGCGTCTCCAGGGGCTTCTCAGCCAGCTGCTGCAGGTACCGGCGGGTCGTGGGGCAGAAGCTCTGCAGCGACAGGGCCATGTACTTCTCCCGGATGAAGAGCGCCCGCACCACACTCTTGGCTGCGTCCAGCAGGTCAGTGAACGGCACCTGGAGACAAGGACACGGGGCTGCTTTCCTTGGTCTCAGCCCCAGACTAGGCTCACTTCTTCCCCCAAAGCCTGACCCTAGAAACCGTGTATCAACCAGTTCCCAGCCAGACCCTGTGCCCCTCCAGTTTTTGGAAAGAGAAATGCCTCCTCATTTAGCTGCACCCCATTCCCAGGCTAGGGGAGCCCACTGGTACACCGAGTCAAGGGGTGGTGGAGACCCAAGGCCCACACTGACCCCACACTTCTCCTCGCCAGAGATGGTGACCCGCTGAAATTCTCGCTCTAGCACCACGTCTCTTTCCCGTAGGCCCCGGTCGCCTTGCCCCTCACCCTTCTCCTTGTAGAGCCTATAGGGGGACAGTCCAAGGGAGGGGGCTGGAGCCAGCAGCAGGACAGGCCCCAACCCATCCCCCACCCCCCTCCGTGCCCCTCCGCCCTCCTCACTGGAGGTCTGAGTCACTGTCTGTCTTCAGGAAATCTTGCTTGGCCCGAAGCAGGATGTCTGGCTCCAGCCTAGAATTGAGAGGGGCAAGACGTCAGTCAGGTGACAAGGGATGGCCCCTATTCTCGGGGTCCTGCACCGTGCTGGCTGCTGAGCACATGTTGGTCCTCGTGGCTGCATGGGGTCACAGAACCCTGCACCCACCCTGCACTGTGGGTGCTCTCTTGCTCTACCTTAGAGATGAGAAAGCACATCCAGAAGGTGAGTGACATGTTTTAGGCCACACTGGTGGGTAGAAGACAGAACTGGAACTCAACAGCCTGACTCCAAAGCCTGCACTTCACACGACTGTTCTATGCTACCCAAAAGAGGGGGCAGGATGGGACAGGGACAGAGACACGGCTCTCAAAGTGCCCAGACAGAGACAGGCACTGGGCACTGTTCTGTGCCTCCTACCTGCCCCGCAGCCATCTGGCTGTGCCCCCTCCGTCCCACAGCTGCCCGGCCGTGCCCCCCCACCCCGCAGCCCTCTGGGTGCGCCCCCTCCGTCCCACAGCTGCCCGGCCGTGCCCCCCCACCCCGCAGCCGTCTGGCTGTGCCCCCTCCGTCCCACGGCTGCCTGTGGACTCGGGGGCTGGGGCCTTACTTGACATCCTGGCTGATCTGCCTCTCCAGGCGCTGCCTCCGCTCCTCCAGCTGCTCAATGGGGCTCTCCTCAGGGAACTCGTACGGGGCGCTGCGGAGCTCGCTCTCAGCCAGGGAGCGGCTGAACAGCTCCTGGGGGGGAGAAGGAAGGGTCAGTGTGCCAGGCACTCGGCCGCCAGGCCCTCCCTCGCAGAGTCTAGGGATGGGGTGAGGGCAGCAGGAGCCAGAGGTACCTGGGAGAGGCTAGGGATGAGGGCACAGCCAAGCGTGAAGTAAGGGGACGGCTGAGATGGAGGGGTGTGGGGAGCAGAGACAGGGCATGGGGACAGCAGTGGAGGGACACAGGGTGAGGTGTCAGGCGATACCTCGGCGATCTCCTTGCATTTGCCATCCATTGACGTGCGTAGGTCGAGTGGGAAGTGCTTGAGGCAGGGGGCAGGGCCTGGCAGGGACCGGGCAGACTGCAGCGGAGGGGCCCCCAGCCCACCCCGAGCCTCTGTGGAGACAGCGATGCCAGGGTCAAAGGGTGGAGGGCAGGGCCTGTGTGCACTGGGAGCCCTGGGCCCCTGCGTGCCCCAGGCCTGTCCCAGACAGAGGCTAGGGCCTAGAGAGTGGGCAGTCCCTCCTCGGAGGCTGAGGAGTGGGCCTGCACGTGGCTCCCAAAGGACCTCACCCTCACTGTCTGGCAAGGGGCCCCTCACCCCCTGCAGGCTCAGGAGTGGGGGTCCTGAGTCAGCCTCGAGGGCCAGTGGATTTGCTCACTCCAGAAGTAAGAATCTGAATCCTGGACTAGGGGCGCTGCCTCAGTGAGCAGGAGACCTCCTACAGGCAGACCCACGTGTACATGTTCGGGTGTGCGCACACACCGCACACACACCTTAGTGCTCACTAAGGACCTGGTGGCTGTGCCAGCAATGCCTAGGCCGCAGCTTCCAGGGCAGGCAGGCTGGCCGGCCAGGATTAGACCTGCTTCTGGCCCCAGCAAGCCTCCTCTCAGAAACCCAAGGCCTGTGCCCGACATCCCAGACCTGCAGAGACCTACACTGGCTGCCACTCGGCTCTGAGCTGAGTGCCAGCCCCCTGGGGCAGAGGAGGAGAGGAAGTGCAGGACCTGCCTGGCAGCAGGACGGCGACCTCCTCCCCAGGGGCGTGCCTCTCCCCCAGGACCCCAGGGCTGCCAACACCGGCCTGGCCCCAGCCTGCCCCTCCCACTGCTGGCTGCCCCTCCGAAGGGAGCTGCCACAAACAGTCTGCGCCACTCAGAGGCCCCAGGATCTGGGCCGGAGGCCCCAGGGAGGGCCTGGGGAAGGCAGGCAGTTTCGAAGCCAGGGTGTCCCCACAAGGAGGGCGGCACTCCTCAGCGGCACGACCAGGAGGCTGGCAGTAAAGGCCGTGCGGGTGAGGGTGCTAGTCTCGGCCGGTCCTGAGCTCCCAGCCACCGCAGACCCTCCCTGGGCTCCAGCCCCACCCTCCCGGCTAGGAAGCTCTCCACACCCAACTGGGCTCTCCCAGACTGCTCTGAAGGTACTCCCTTCCAGCACCCTCCTTTCCCCTCTCCGCCGGGTCTCGGGGCCAGGACTGGAGGCTCTGCCCAGGTGGCGTGCACCTTAAAGTCTGTGGGCTCACTTCACGACCCCCCCACCCCCGAGTTGGGTTACAAAGCTGGACAAAGGGAGGAGGAGGGGCCTGCCCTGGATCTAGGATCCAGGACCCAGCTCCCCCCACCCACTCTCCCTAGTGCCTGTCTGGATCCTACCTGCAGAGTTCGGGCGGCCCCAGCCAGCAGCCCAGGGCCCCCTGCCCTCCGGTTTGCTGAGTGAAGCTGTAGCCAGTCCCCCAGGACAGCTCAGGGGCCGGCACGGGCTGTACCAAGTGCAGCTGCATGCAGGGGAGACCCTAGGATGGCAGTGAGCAGGGGGCTAGGGAAGCCCAGGGGAGCCAGAAATCAAGGCAAGGAGTATCAGAGTTGGGAAATGAAAGGAATCTCAGAAGGGAACAGGGCCTTAACCTCTCCAGTACCAGAGTGGAGCCCCCAAGGGGGTGGAGCAGGGTAGGCCAATAAGGCCAGGGCAGTCTGGGGGGGGGGTCAGGCCTCCTCCAAAAGCACTACCCTGGGGACTGGTGAGCGGGTAGGGCCAGGGTGGCCAAAGGATGGCGGGGAAGGAGGGGGGTGAGCAGCCCTCCTGTGTGTGCACAACACTCCCAGGCCAGCTTCCCCTGCCCGGGGGCCTTGTTTTGCTCACCACTGTCCCCTGGGGCTCGGACTACGGGGTCCCCTGGGACAAAGCATCTTCCAGGGTGAGAAGTTGGCTGGCAGTGAGGAAAGTGAGTCGGTCCAGATAGAGACCAGTTGCTGAGCTCCTCTGCTGCCCATGGGGGCTGACTCACGGCTCCCCAGGCCTCCAACCTCCTTTCTAAGCCTATCGCCAGGAACAAACTGTCCAGGAGGAGAAGTGTGGGAGATAAGGGACTAGAATTTGGAGGACTTGAGTCTGAGTCGGACTCTATACCCACCTACTAACGGGTCCCTGCCTCCCGGAGGCTTCAAGTCCTGTCTAGAGTAGGGTGATAAGCAGGTCCTGCCCTGCCTAGCCACAAACTGCCGTAAGGCTAATGGAGATACGGTCTCCAAGTGGTCCGTGAAACACCATATTCTGGGATTGTGAACTCCTGAGACCCTCCAAACACCACCTATAGTGCCACCTACCAGGGAGGATGGGAGGTTCTGCACCCCGTGCCGGCCAGCACAAGCCAGCAGTGAAGGGCAGGAAAGAGAACTTGACACAGGCAGAGATGGGGGGAGGAAGGTGACACTATCTCATACTCAGAAGAGGGCAGAGCAGGAAGAGAAAAGAAAGATGGGCACCTACTCCACACCCAGGGTATAAGCCAGAGCCCAAGGTCCTCACCTGCCCAAGAACCTTGACCCTACACAACTCCTGGCTGCTTCTAGACCCCGGCGGGGCAGGGGGGGGGGGGGGGGCATGGCCCACAGACTTCCATGGCTGGTCTCAGTCAGGTCAGCAGGAGTTGAATTGAGGGTCCTATTTTCAACCTCCTCTCTTAGCAGAGTGACCCAAGATCACAGAAACGCTGGGGTGACCTGGACAGGTTCCAGCAGCTGGAGCCATTCCTCCAGGCCCCTGCAAAGGGCTGCCGGGTTTCACTAGAGGTGATAGTAGTAGTAGTAGATAGGCAGTAGTCTCCACACTCCCTGAGGCCAGGCCTAGAACACCCAGCTTCCTGCCTGCTGCTCCCTTCCCCAGAATCTATGCCACTGCAACACACGCACGCACACACACGCACACACACACACACACACAGGAGCCAGGGGAGACTGCTCCCTCCAACCAAGGTCTTGCCACCCCATCTACCCTCTCCCCAGGAGCCCCCCTCACCCACTGCCAGGACCACCTCAGGAGAGAGGCAGGGACGTGCCCAAGGCTTTGACCCATAAGTCTCAGATGCTCTCACTGGGTGACCACCCAAAGATGTACAGACCTAGCCCCAGGGGACACACTCTGGAGGGCTCAGACCTGGCACAGAAAACAGACCCTCAGGACAGTACTGACCTCTGGTCAGTATTTTCAACAGCAGAAGAAAATACAGGAGGAGGAGGATCTGGCTATAGGTATAGACAGCTGCTGAGGAGAGGGGGAGAAGACACTGGCTTGACCTGGTCACCAGAATGGAGGCGGTCCTTCCTTAGCCACGAGGCCTGGGGACAGCAGACAGCAGGTAGCTGGCCCTCAGCAAGCACACACTCCAGCACCCACCAGGCCCTCAGGCGGATGGACACAGCCCCACCATGCTGCCTGCTCCAAATGATGCAGACATGCCTCCCAGAGTGGGAGCCAAACCGAAGGGTGCAGGAGCACACACAGGCAGGCAGCCCACGGCCCGGCCTGAGCCCCTAAAGCAGGCCTGGCCCAAGGACACCCCGTACTGAGGAAGCCCACAAGCAAAACCATGAATAGCCAAACAGCAGATGATGGATACAGTTGAGCCCCCAGCCCCTGGATGCCTGGCAGCGGTGAGTGTGCCCTAACAGCAGACGCCCACCCCACCCCAGGAAGGGTTTTGGAGATCTGGGGTCTTAGGAAGAACGAAGCACAGGAGGACGCCTGAGCCTGCTGGGCAAAGACACAGCCGCCAGCAGTGTGACCAGCCCACGAGCCAGTCAGTCCCACACATCTCCCTCTCCATTCACACACGCTCCACATGCAAACAGTCTTAGCACATCCACACGCTGACACGTGTGCAAACACACCTCTTGCGGCACCCACACCTGCGCTCATTCCTCTCAGAGGCCAGCAGCCGCGTCGCTGAACCTGTCACCTCCCACTGTACCTCCGTGTCCAGAGCACCTCCCTAGCCAGCTGTCCCGGGCAGAGGACTAGGAGGGGCGCCGCCCCAGGCAGGGTGCCCCAGGCAGGGTGCAGGACAGGGGCGGCCCCTCCGTCAGGACCAGCGGCCCGGGGCCAGCCGCGGGGGGAGACCGGTGCCTGGGGCTGGGCAGCACTCACCTGGCACTGCAGAGGCGGCCTGCACGCTGGCCAGCTTCTTAAAGGGATATTTGGCCTTGGGGCTGCCGGGGCCGGGTGGGTTGGATGCCATGGCTCGCGCCGCGGGGACGGCGGGGGCACTCGGAGGCGCACGAGCGGGGCCCGGCCCTGCCACATCCAACCCCTTCCTCCGCCCCGCCCCCAGCGGGCCGACCGGTGCAGGAAGCAGAAGCCCCGCAGGCGGAAGAGGCCCTGGCCACGATTCCTGAGGTTGTCTAGGCAACCTCGGGAGGGGGCCTCCGTCGCCTCCCTGCGCCCTCCCTCGGCTCCGCAGAGCCCGGCGCGCCGCGACTGCCGGCAGGCGGGCGGGGGAGGCGGGGTGGAGAGGGGCAAACCGGGAGGGGCGGGCCGGCGCCCAGCACCGCCCCGAGCCCTCCGGGGCCCTTGCCCCTCGCCAGGCCCTGGCGCCCCGGGGTCCGAGTCCAGCTAGCTGGTCCGGCCGGCCTGGGAGAAGGAAGACCATAAACGGGAGGCCAGCGCGCGCCCCAAGCTCGGAGCGCACCGCTCGGAGCGGCGGGCCCGGGAAGCCAGGCCCTCGGGGGCGCCGGGCCCCTCGCTCCGCCAGCCTCCGGGCCCCAGGGCTGGTCCAGCTCCGCGGGAGGGGGAGAAGGGAGAGCCCCGGCCCCGTAGGGAGGAGCCTGTCTTGGGAAATTCCACTGGCCGGCAGAAGCTCGCCTCCAGGAGGGCAGGGAGGCCAGGGGCAGGGGCTCCTGGGGCGCTTGGAAACGGACCCCGGCGACGGCGACTCGCCCGTGTCTCGGCGCTCGGGCTCGGCTCTCCCAGGCCCGCCCGGGAGAGGGCGGCCGCCTTCCCCAGGCCCGCAGGCCGTGCGGAGACCCCCACCCCCGCGGCACCCAGGCCCGGCACTTCTCGGAGCCTGAGCCCCTCCCCCGACGCACGCGCGCGGACACTCACCTGAGGCCATGCTGCCCGGGGCCCGCGGGGTCGGGGGGCTGCCCCGGGGGGGCCGCGGTCGCCGGGGAGCGGGGCGGGCCCGGGACCCAGACCCCGGCCAGGTCGCTCCGAGGACCTCTGCCCTGGCGCCGAGATGGATGGACTAAGAGGGTCTCCCCAGATTGCCCGGAGGCGGGACGCAGACCCGGGCCCACCCGGCCTCGAAGACCCCCGACCCCCGCTCTGTTCTCAGAGGCGAGCAGCCCACGTGCTCCACAGAGAGCAGGACCCGGAACTCGTCTGGGCTTCGCCGCACGCTGCGGGTGTTCAGGGTCGGACGGCCGTCGCCGGGCCCTGGGGGAGGCACGCAACAGGTGCGACCCCACCGCGGGCTCTCGGCGCCCCGAGCCTCCCGCCGCCCCGGGCCTCGCCGCTCGGCAGCCCCGCCCCCACCGGGCAGGCCCCGCCCCGAAGGCCCCGCCCCCGCCGGGCAGGCCCCGCCCCCGCCGCGTTCCGCTTCCCCGCGCCACGTGGGCGTCCGCCCCTCCGCAGTTGGCCCCGCGGGTCTGGGCGAGTCCTGGGCGTCAGCTTCCTCCTCGGCGACCTGGGTGGGGCCATCGCGCTCCAGGGAGTCACTGTGAACGTGAAGTGTCAAGCACCTTTGCTCCGTGCCTGGCACAAAGTCGGTGGGCAATGAAAGAACTAGAATTGTCGCAAGATTCATTCACTTTTAGAAATCCTACCCTGGCATTCTCACTCTAGTTCCTGTTTTCTTCCGGCGGGAGCTGATAAGCAGGGTGTGCCCTGAACTCTGGCTCCCCTTCCCGCATTTACTTCTGTATTTATTGGTTAAAAGCTTAGACTCTATACCCAGAATGCCTGGGTTCAATTCCGTACTCCGCCTACTTTGTGATTGACTTGGGAAAGTTAACTGGACTCTGTGCTCTATCTCTTTTGGAAAATGACTGTAAGAGACCCTGCTTTGTATGGTGTTCGTTAAGACAAATGAGTTCATGTAAGTCTAGTGCTTACTGGGTATCTACCCCAAGGATACAAATATAGTGATCCGAAGGGGCACCTGCACCCCAATGTTTATAGCAGCAATGTTCTCAATAGCTAACTATGGAAAGAGCCCAGATCTCCATCAACAGATGAATGGATAAAGAACATGTGATACATATATATACACAATGGAATATTACTCAGCAAAAAAAAAAAGAAAAGAAAAGAAAAAAGAAATCTTGCCCATTCCCAATGAAGTGGCTGGAACTAGAGGATATCATGCTAAGCAAAATAAGTCAATCAGAGAAAGATAATTATCATATGATCGCACTCATGTGGAATTTAATAAATAAAGCAGGATCACGGGGAAGAGAGGAAAAAATAAAAGAAGATGAAATCAGAGAGGGAGACAAACGATAAGAGATAAGAGACTCTTAATCAACGGAAACAAACTGAGGGCTGCTGGAGGGGTGGGGGTGTGGGGTGATTGGGGTAACTGTGTGATGGGCTTTAAGGAGGCCTGACTATAATGAGCACTAGGTGTTATATAAGACTGATGATTATATACCTCTGAAACCAGTAACACATTATATGTTAATCAAATTTAAATAAAAATTTAAATGTAAGTGCTTAGAACAGTGCCCGGCCTGTAGTTACTACTCAGTTAATAATATCTGTGTCTTATTCTTGCTATGACCTTGGCCTTGGTTCCCTGCTGACAGCCTCCCGTGGTGATGATCCTCCTAGCACTTATAAAGAAGTGGAGCTGGGCTGTTTGGGGAGACTGTAGACACCCCACCCAGGCAGCACCCCCATTTCCAGGTGACAGTGAATCCTACCTAAAGGGAACTTGCAGGGGAGCCCTAAGACTTCCCTGAACATAATTAAGTGTATTAACAGCAATTAATCTTTTTTCTATTCCTCCACCTTGTGGGAGCCTTTTGTCCCCCACACCCAGTTGTACTAATGCTGTTTGTCCAGTTCCTCCCAGTTCTCACCACCCCCACAGCCAGATTCCTCCCCAAACTCTGCCTCCCCCACCTTTCCCCAAGCTGGATTCTGGACCCTGAACCCAATGATCCATGCGTATCTGGTGTCACCTCTATTGATCTCTGTTCCTCAGCTCTGGGCAAACTCAAAAAACCATGGCCTCCATACACATGGGGGTGGAGGAGTTCACCTCACAAAGAAGCAATAAAACCAGTCAGAGACCATGTTTACCCATCAAATTAGCAAAGATTAAAGGGAAAAAAATCCTAATGCAGGCAAGAGTGCGGTGAGATGGGACACATACACTACTGTTGGACACCAACAGCGACATAATCTTTCTGAAAGCCATTTGCTTCATAACTAATCAAGAGTCTTTAAAAAGTTCTTATTATTTGATCCTGTAATTCCACTTTCAGGAAACTGTTCTGCTAAAAAGAGCTGCCAGAAAAATATGCACAAATTTGTTCATTACTGCAATGTTTATCACATAGAAAGACTGGAAACATAAAGGTCCAACAATAGGAGGATGTTTAAATTTTGTCATATGCATGCAATGAAATACAACCATTAAAAATTGTTCTTGGAGAATTTCATGAGGTGGAAATGTTTACAATGTAAAGTTGGGTTTAAAAAAATGAATGTAAAAATCTGTACATACAGTATGGGCCTAAATATGTGACATATATGCATAGAAAACAAACACACCAAAAAGTTTACAAATGATTATCTGTGGGTGGTAGAATTGAGAATTATTATTATTTTATTTTTTAAAAAGATTTTATTTATTTATTTATTCATTCATGAGAGACACACAGAAAGAGAGACAGAGACATAGGCAGAGGGAGAAGCAGGCTCCATGCAGGAAGCCCGATGTGGGACTCGAACCTGGGTCTCCAGGATCACACCCTAGGCTGAAGGCAGAAGCTTAACCGCTGAGCCACCCAGGCGTCCCTTATTATTTTTTTTTAAAGATTTTAATTTATTTATTCATACAGACCGAGGGAGAGAGGCAGAGACACAGGCAGAGGGAGAAGCAGGCATCATATGGAAAGCCCCACGTGGGACTCGATCCAGAGCCTCCAGGATCACGCCCTGGGCTGCAGGCGGCGCTAAACCGCTGCGCCACGGGGGCTGCCTGAGAATTATTTTTTCTAAAGATTTTATTTATTTATTGGAGAGAGAGAGAGAGAGAGCACGCACACACACTCGAGAGACCACAAACAATGGAGAGGGAGAAGCAGGCTGCTCATTGTGCAGGAAGCCTGATGTGGGGCTCAATCCCAGGACCCTGGGATCATGACCTGAGTTGAAGGCAGTCACTTAACCCACTGAGCCACCCAGGTGGCCCAGAATTGGGAATTATATTTATTTCCTTCTTTATACTTATCTGCATTTTAAAAATTGCCTACAATCATATCCATTACTTTTATAATCAAGAGAATAGAAAAAAAAAAAAAACATCTGTAATAGGCTCCACCCCCCACCCCCAACAGACTCTCCTAGGTCTTAACCCCAAATTAAATGTCTTGGGATCTTTAGGAGTTTTGAAGCCATTGGGCTCTCAACAATGAATAACAGAAAATTAAAAATCAGGCAGTAGGTAACCATGTAGAATGTCATCTGCGTCCCGACAAAATGCAAATTTTGACATAGTTTTAAGGGGTGGTATTTAAGCACTGAGCCAAGTCTCATTAGGATTCCCCCATTCAGACCTACATACCTAACCAGCCCATAGGTGGCAATCCCTGCCCTCCACCTTACCCAGGCAAACCGGTTCACAAGTCCCTTCAAGCTCCTCCCTAGTCCCATCTGCAACACACCCTCCACCCAGTAACCCTCCCCTATTTCAGGCCACTTGGTACACCCTCCCTGCTAGGAAGTGTGTCCTGATTACAACAGCTACGCATCGATCTCCCCACCTACACAACACCAGCAAAAAAATCTCAGTGGGGTTCACTGTCGAGTAGAACAGTTTGGGAAATGAAAGAGTGAGTCATCCCCCTTGGCCTCCAGCGTCTTTCATGTTGGGTTCTAAATGTTTTCTTTGAGCCTCTGGGATCTTCCCTAGCTCTAAACTCAGCTTCCTCTCCTCCTACCATATTCACCAGATGGTTCCTTAAATGGCCCTCCCTGAACCCCAGGGCCCCAGTCAAGTGTGCTCCTTAATTCTCTGAAGAACGCTTGCTTCTATTAGCCTCTGGCCTGCAGCCCACGCTGAGGTCAGCCTCCCCCCCTGGGCCAGACTACTCTGCCCACACCGGACTGGGGAGGGAAGGCCGGCAGCCTCACCCAGATCCTCGGCCACAAGTTTCCCAAAGCATCCCCTATGCCTAGATCCTTCTGGAACCACACTGCCCAGCTCCCGTGCCTCAGCTCTTCCAAGCAGCCGCCCCGTCACCCCCGACCTATCTGCCAACTGTCTAGTCACACGCAGCTGTATCCACCTGTACTTATGTCTTCAAATGGTTTTAGCCACGCCGCCACCGAGGCCCTGGCTGGCTAGCCTCAATGCATTTGCTGTCCTCTCCCCGGGGCTCGGCTCGCATCCCGCATCCCGTTTCTCAGTCTTCCCTGAGCAGTTTGCGCCTCGGGCCTCCAAGCCTTCTCTCGGGCTTTCCTCTCCCCAAAATGCCTTACCCCCGTTTCTATTGTTGTTCTGCTTCTCTGTTGAAAGTCTGTTCATTTTAGTCGCTCCCTCCTTTCTTGTACAGAATTTTTCAGTCTGACAGTTAAATGTGTGTGTAATTGTCTTTTCTACCAGGGGTGGAGGTTAGGTTCTAAACAGCTCAGAATTCTCCAGCACAGTGTTCCTTTAATTAAACATTCTCTGTGAATTTGCCCCTCCTCTTCCTTTGCACTGGAAGGTCCTGAAGGCAGTTCCTCATTCATTTCACCCCCACTGCAGCCGGGATGAGGCATGAGGCGTTACCCACAGTCTCCAGCACTGAGGGGAGAACAGATCCTGAGATCTCCCCTCAGCTAGGCAGGCAGGACCAAATTTGTTGGGAAATGGTGAGTCTTCTGTCAAGCTGATTTGGCTATCAGGATTCCTGAGCTCTGGCTGATTCTGATACTAACCTGTTTCTTAGTGGGAGGATCATCTTTCTGAGCTGCTAAATGGGAACAGGACCTACATGTCTTCCCTATTCCACCAGGAACTCAAATGCAGTAACAAGGTACAACAGCTCAGGAAAAGCACAGGAGTTGAAGATGGAAGGCAAGAGGTCACTGGTGTCAAGATGGGTCAGCACACTTAGGGGCCAGGCGAGGGTCAGGAGCTCCCTTACTCAGCTTTAGTAGTGGGAGGGGGAGCCCAGCAAACTAGGAAACAAGTAGAAGCAGCCCTGAAGCTTGCAGAGGTGGTGGCTGAAAAAGGAACAGCTTGGGATCCCTGGGTGGCTTAGCGGTTTAGCGCCTGCCTTCGGCCCAGGGCATGATCCTGGAGTCCTGGGATCGAGTTCCGCATCGAGTCCCGCATCGGGCTCCCTGCATGGAGCCTGCTTCTCCCTCTGCCTGTGTCTCTGCCCCCCACCTCTCATTCTGTATCTCTCATGAATAAACAAATAAAATCTTAAAAAAAAAAAAAAAAAAAGGAACAGCTTGAACATTTTCCCCGTGTGTGGAACAAGTTAGTGGTTCCTTTAACAACGCAAGGGCTACTGTTAGCAAGGTCATGCATTTGACTTTTTTTGTCCAAGTATTCTTTACTGGCTGCTTATGTCCAGGTGAGAGAAAGAGCACCTGACTTGTCTGCTTATTATACTACATGACCTCGAACAAATTTCTGAACCCTCAAGTCTCAAGTTATCTGGTCTGTAAACTGGGGACAGAGTAGTTACCTTGAAGTTAGTGTGAGAATGAACTGAGAGGAGCCACATAACTTGTCTAGCAGTTCCTGGCAGTCCCCTGCTCTGAACAGAGGCAGCTTCGGCATAGCTCTGGCCTGCGTGTAGGCTACCAATATTGTGGGTAGGCTAGGGCAGGGCTGGGGAGGTATGATTACTCAAACTTTATAACGAAGATTCCAAGACAGTCACAATTTCAAAGACACTCTCCTGTTTTCTCTTAAGTCGAGAAGCACTTGCCAAGTTCTGATTGGGAAAAACATGATCACTATGGAAGGCACCTTGGTGGCTACCTATTTCTCCATCAGCCCTGAGAGGCTGGGCTCCAAGCCCAGAGGTTCTCAGCCAGATACTCAGATATGCAACTGAAAGGTGGTGGAAGGAAGAAGATGCTCAGCAGTGGCTCAGGCCACCTAGAAGGTAGGAGATCCAGGTGCTACTGCCCCCTTTCTCCATCCGAGTGTATATGGGCCACTGCAGCACATTTCTACTCGAAAAGGAAAGGAGCACATTAAACCCTTCGAACTCAAGTTAAATCCTCAAGTCTTTGGATACACATTAGAATCACCTGGGGAAATTTGGCTATCTTCATGTCCAGACTATATTCCAGACCAATTAGATCAGTAGGCTTTTTAAAGCTCCCTAGGTAAATTCCAAGTTACACCAAAAGTTGAGAACCACTATTCAAGATCTTTTCTTTTTTCAAACTTGCCACATGATGATAATCACCTATATTGGCTTAAAATAGCTTCTCAGTCTCTGAAATTAGCACCATTACCAGAACATAGTATTTCTAAAACACACCTCATTTTTTTTAAAGATTTTTATTTATTTATTCATGAGAGACAGAGAGAGAGAGAGAGAGAGAGAGAGAGAGAGGCAGAGGGAGAAGCAGGCTCCCTACAGGGAGCCCAACATGGGACTTGATCCTGGGTCTCCAGGATCACGCCCTGGGCTGCAGGCGGCACTAAACCGCTGAGCCACCCGGGCTGCCCTAAAACACACCTCTTTAAAAATATACAGGGTATCTTAGTATCTTTGAAATCTGAGTGATCTTCCAATCAGTGATATTGAAGATTTTATGACACACAGAAATCAGCATCTCAGGTGATCCTCACAATTAGGCAGGTTTGAGTAAAAAACAGTTCCCTCTACTTTCTAGAGAAGCACTTTGCAAATGTTAACATCCTTAGAGTCACCTGCAATCCTGTTACAACACAGGTTCTGAATCAGAAGGTCTAGGTTAAGGCTTAAGATCTTGCATTTCTAAGAAGTTCCTAGTTGATCTGTGCTGGGCCAAGACCATTTTGTGTCACATTTTGGGTAGCAAAGTTCTGAAATGTCTTCTTCTGAGGAGGCTCCACCAGCAACTCATTTAATTAAACTGAAATAACTGGTATAGAGAAATACGACCAATGGAGAGAGTCTTCGATAGGTCTGAGAGGCAACTGCTGGACTGCACTCTAGTATTTCTCCCCAGGAAGGGACAGCTGGGATGAGGACCAGAGCGAGGGCCATCCCGACGTTTGCAAAGCCAGAGTCCAAGTTCCCAAGGAAGCAGTTTGTTATATGAGGCAACATAGATCCCCACTCTAAATGCCAGCAGAAGTTCACTCACCAACTGAAATTGGGCCTTTAGGTGGCTTTAGTGGATTAAGGGGACGCAGCCCCATTCTCTGTACACATACCCCTTTTCCTTCATTTAGTCACCAAACCTTTACTGATGGTTCACTAACAAACTACAAGGTCTGAAGCATTCAAAGATGAATCAGATTTGGTCCCAGACCCGCAGGGGGAGGAATTCACCCTGGGGGAAACCCATTTGTAAAGTAAAGTACAGTATGAAGTTATAAGTGCTATTAACAGAAGAAGCACATACAAAGAGATGAGCCAAGAGAAAGGATGATAAGAGCTTCCTGGTGCAGCAGTCACTGGAGGAAACATTTATAATCTTTCCAGATAGGGCACCACCTTTAACAAAACCACCTTTGCCAGAACCAGCCTGGTATGATGGAGAGGGTGCTCTGATGCCTTGAAGCCCTTGAAACCAAGACCCTAAAATCTGGAATCTCAGGATGGGCAGAGCTTCCTGCATTTATGTCTTTAATCTCTAGTGCTAAGATGCAAGTGAATCCCAGGAAGGGATTTTTAGGGGATCAGCCCCTCAAAAGGATGGGTCAACTGTGATCTCATTCCAGAGAGCTTCAGTTTCCCGCATCCTATCCTCCTGTGTGAGAATCCAGCAGATCATTTTCCTAGTTACATAAATACAAGTCTCTGCCCTTTGTCATACTGAGCTCTTAATTGGCTTTGCTCCGTCACATTGCTAGATATAAAGCCTACAATCCCTAGACTAAGTAGACCTCCAGCTGGATAGGGAGTCTCGGCCAAGACAGGCAGGGTATAAGAACCTAGAGCCTGCTTCCTCACCGAGGCCCCTATAGACCAGCTTTTTAGGAGGACTACAAAAGGGATACTCATCCCATTTTATTTTTTCCTTATCTTCCATCTCACAGACAGGAAGCTCTAGAGAAGAAGCTTAAGGGCCAGAAGAAACAGCTGAGGAGGAGACAGCAAAAAGATGGGGAGTGGAGTCAGTGCTGAGGACAAAGAACTGGCCAAGAGGTCCAAGGAGTTAGAAAAGAAGCTGCAGGAGGATGCTGACAAGGAAGCCAAGACTGTCAAGCTGCTATTGCTGGGTGAGCAAGATGGGAAGATGAGCCAGAGAAGGAGAAGGTACTGCTCCTTCCTGCTTATCCTGGATGGTAGGTGGGTCTTAGCCCACCCATGGAGAGGGGAGGGATGGCAGGTCATTTTTCCTTTCCCCATCGGGTCTTGGTCTAGGGAATCAGGGCTCTAGGGCTGAGCACAGCCACCCCAAAGAGGTGCAGAATGCCAAAGCTACCCTGGAATTGTTCTGCTCTTCCTTGAACCAGAATTAGTGCAAGGGCTGGGGCAGACCTATCCATCTCTAAATCTAACCAAACCTAACAATTCACAGCTTGGCAAATACCGTGAACCCTAGGCTTGCAGACAGTTACCGAATCTCCAGTCAGAGCTCTGAGTCAAGGACTCAGAAGTCCTACCATATAATCAGTGCCATGTAGTCCCAGGGACAGGCCCACTGCTTCGTGCCAAGCAAACTGGTTCCTTCTCTTTGCTTCCAGTACACAATTCATATACATTTTTTTTTTTTTTTATTTATTTATTCATGATAGTCACAGAGAGAGAGAGAGAGGCAGAGACACAGGCAGAGGGAGAAGCGGGCTCCATGCACCGGGAGCCCGACGTGGGATTCGATCCCAAGTCTCCAGGATCGCGCCCTGGGCCAAAGGCAGGCGCCAAACCGCTGCGCCACCCAGGGATCCCTCATATACATTTTAGAACTAAGAGCCTGAGGGAGGAGGAATGGAGTCTTTACGGCGGTCCTTTCCTGGCTTTCTGTTGAGTAGTTGCCCTCATCAACATGATGAGCTCCTAAGCAGATCACAGGTCTGTGCTGAAAAAAGAAAAACACTTCTATTGGTCAGAGTAAGTGGTCACAGCTGTAAATAGAACCAAGACAATGAAGAGTTTGGGACACCTGGCTTAGAGGTAAAAACTCCAATGGTAGTACAAAGGTAGGCAAGTTGGAGCAGGTGGGGTCTGTGCAGCAGCAGATTAGCTGGCTCGGCTATTTTGAACCCATTGCACCTCCTCTTCCCCAGCTGATCTGTGAGCATACCACTATAAGCTGGAACCAGACTCCAAGGAGCCCAAGAACCTACAGAAGGGGAAAGAGATGGCAAGGCCACTGAGAGATCTTTTAAGCCTAAGCAGCTTTCTTCCACATACAGGATAAGCAGCTTAGAGGGAACAAGCAAGCACAGGTTAAGTGGGAGGGGGTTAACGTATCAGGGCAGTGCAGACAGGGGGAGAGGGTTGAAGGGCATATGGAGGGGGAGCGGAGTGTGAATGAGAGGATGGTAGGGCATTTTAGCCAATAAAGGAAAAAGCAAGATGATAAAAAAATAATATTTCAGTGAAATCTGCAATACTGCCCCAAGATCACTCTCCTGAGTAAAAATAGAAGAAAGGTATTAAAGGAATTCCCTTGAATCTATCAGTGGTTCTCAATGAAATTTTGCCATCACTCCCTGCACCTCCTTGGGACACTGGGAAATGTCTAGAGACGTTTTTAGTTGTCACAACTGGAAGGGAAGAGTGCTGCTAGCCTCCAGAGGCCGGGGAATGCTTGCTAAACACCCTACGATTCACAGGACAGTCCCCCACAAAAAAGAATTGCCCAGCCCAAAATGTCAACAGTCCCGAGGCTGAGAAACTCTGCTCTAAATCCATACTGAATGGCCTGAGCTCAAGGTGGTCAGAAATTGAGGGCAGCAATCAACCCTATGTGTTCTCCCCTAACAAGGCTCCCAAACAAGTTCTAGCTTGGACTTCTTACAGGCCGTCTACTGGAGGGTTGGGGAGAACTGGTGGAAATCTGAAGCATAAGCATTTCTCCCTGCAGGTGCTGGTGAGTCAGGAAAGAGCACTATCGTCAAACAGATGAAGTGAGTAGGAAAAAAGCCCCAGAGGACTGAGGTAGGGTGAAGTCAGAAGAGCCCATAGAAGCATGGAGGATGAAGGGCTCTTCGGCCTCAAGGAACCCAGATGTAAAGGATATAAAGAACCTGATCTCCAATGTCCCTCATCTATATGCCCTTTTCTCCTCACTCTTTACTTTGGGACAGCCATAGGCATAGAAATTGGGTTCTCATGACACTTTAAATCCTTCTAGATTCTCAATCCCTTAGGTCTGGTTATTCAGGTCCACTTAAGGGCTGGGTGTCTACTCCTTGCAGGATCATCCATCAGGATGGCTATTCACCAGAGGAGTGCCTGGAGTATAAGGCCATTATCTATGGGAATGTGCTGCAGTCCATTCTGGCTATCATCCGGGCCATGTCCACACTGGGTATTGACTATGCTGAACCAAGCTGTGCGGTAGGTGGTTAACAGTATGTGGTTAAGGGTGGGAGGAAAAGCTAATGAGAAGAAACAGCAGCCAACAAGCTATGAGGAAACATGGGCCAAAAAAAGTTTCATGTAACTAAATCCCACCTACTGAGCTTCCAGTTTTTACTTCAGTTCTGGAAAAGTGTGCAATCCCTACCTTACAACAAATTACAAAAATCTGCTTTCAGCTTCCTCTGCCTTTTTGTCTTATTTTACCATTTAAATTGCTCTCCTTGGGCTCCCTACCCTGGCCATGGAACTTTTACAAGCTAAATCCCTAGTTCCAGTATTGGCCTTTTCCTAAATTGGAACCACAGAGAGACCAAAGGTGGTTTCCTGTCTCCCATGTTGTCTATTTCATGGTCAATCTGGTTTTTATTTTTTATTTTTATTTATTTATTTTTATTTATGATAGTCACAGAGAGAGAGAGAGAGGCAGAGACACAGGCAGAGGGAGAAGCAGGCTCCATGCACCGGGAGCCCGACGTGGGACTCGATCCCGGGTCTCCAGGATCGCGCCCTGGGCCAAAGGCAGGCGCCAAACCGCTGCGCCACCCAGGGATCCCTCAATCTGGTTTTTAAATTCCAACCTTACTGTAGCGGAAGACCCACTAAAGTGGCAGTACCCTTTTAGACTAAGGCTGGAAGGTAGAAACACCAAAGAGGAAGCCCCTGGAACCTCTGTTTTCCCCTAAGCATCCCAGGACTGGATAAATTACCACCTTCTATATACCCGAAGCACATTCAAAATTATCAGTGTTTTCTTAGCATCTCCATCTTAGGCTTCAGTAGCAATGCAAAATGCGTTCCTTTCAGCAGTAGTCCCAGGAGTCTCCTGGAAAGCCATTACTCCTGTGCAGTTCTCAGCCAGGTCTTTGCCTTACAGGATTCTGGGCGACAGCTCAACAACCTGGCTGACTCTATTGAGGAAGGCACCATGCCTCCCGAGCTGGTGGAGGTCATCGGGAAGTTGTGGAAGGATGGTGGGGTGCAAGCCTGCTTCGACCGAGCTGCAGAGTACCAGCTCAATGATTCAGCATCTTAGTAAGACTCTGGGGAAGGGGTGGGATGAGGCGTAAGCAACCAGGATTTTCAAGAGAAATCACACCCAGCCTAAAATTTCAGGCACTGAAAGCTGGAGTCCCAAGGACTGAATTCAGCCTGGACTCCTGTTTAGGCTTGAGCAGTGTTCTACTATGCTTTGAATGTGATGCCCTTAGATGGACACTGCCATAGCTGTCACACTCTGTATTGCTTTACGCTGGCTCACTGCAGCCTACAGAGCTGAAGACCCCCAAAATTCAATCGAAGGTGCTCTGTTTAGTAGCCGTCAGACTGCTGTCCTCTTCATTAATTCATACACATAGCCTGTCCTTTAGAACCATGAATGCGAAGACCGACCTGCAGTCCTGCCACATGTTCTCCCAGGAGGCGCATGATTCGTGATGGTCTTTCCAGGGTGGAATTTTCTAGCTGGTAATCTAGGCTCTACTTAGGCCACTAACCAGAAACTAAAGCCTCCTTCACCCACAGCATCTCATGTCAGGGGGCCAGGGCACGGGACAGACATTTTCCGGGCAAATGAAAGGAAGTCGGTCAGGGGATTGAAAAGAAGCAACTTTGCAAGGCTGGTTCCAAAATGATAAGGTACACAGATGCACGTCAAGTCTACCTCTAACAACGTGGTCTCTATCCTAGATGGGCAGGAACTTTGCAGTCAAACAGACTTGGATTCAACCCCTCTTCTGTCACCTAATTCTGTAGTACAGTGATCATCTACCACCCACAGAGCACTACTCACCAAGGCCAAGGCACCACCAGGTGCACTAGGTACACCATCTCATTTGGTCTGCACAGTGAACCTTTGAGATACAGTAATTATTAGTCCCATTTATAGATGAAAAACTGAGGTTCAGAGAGATTAATTAATTTGCCCAAAGTCATATTGATAGATGGCAGCAGCTGGATTTGAATCCAGTTCTATTTGACCACTAAGCTGAAGGCTTTTTACAATATATCACATTGCCTCTTGACCTTGGACAAGTCATTTAACTGTTCTGAATTTTCCTTCATCTGTAAAAGGGGATATGAAATTAGGAAAGTGTATGAGGTTAAATGACCATTTAAAGGTGCAAATGCCTGACATACAGTAGGCACTTGTCAGTTTTCCTTCCCTTTTTCTGTCATCTCACTTCATATCTGCCTTCCTGTCTTTTTAAAATTTTTTATGGTAACTGTCAAACATATATGAAAGCAGAATATAGTGAATCACCTGGCTTCAACGGTTAACAACTCATGGCCATGCTTGTTTCATTGTACTTTCATCTCCCACTGGATTATTTTGAACGAAGTCCCAGATATCCTCTCATTACACCCTAAAAATTTCATTATGCATCTCAAAAAAAAAAAAAAAAAAAAGAGGCCCGAGGCCCGTTTAAAAAAAAAAACTGTAACATAATCATCACACCTGAATATTTAATAATTCCTTAATATCATCAAATATCCAAGCAAGTGCTAATTTAAGTTTCCCCAGTTATCTCAAATGTTTGCTCCCCAACTTGATTCAGGATATAAATTATGTTGATACATTGCACCAATTGACACCTCTTAATGTCTCTGATGTCTTTTAGTCTATTCTTAGGTCTTCACGGAACTTTTGGCACCCATTTAAACCACCAAATCTCACTGAGGGTCTAGAAAACCTTGTAGTCATGCAAAACTTAAGGAAAATTTACCTGAGTTGACTTATATGGGCTAGAACCCCATGCCTCTCAGCCCATCCCACACTCCCTTTTGTAAGGACACAAGGGGATCTGAAGGGAAGAACCCTAGGTTTAACAATATGGATTCTAGTCTTGATTCTATCACCAAGTTAGTTGTGTAGCTTTGGGTAAGACCCTCTACCTTTCTTGGCAGTGGCTGTGGAAAGTTTAATGTCATCAATTCCAAGCTCTCTTCTCTAGCTACCTGAACCAATTAGACCGGATTACAGCCCCTGACTACCTCCCTAATGAGCAAGATGTGCTTCGATCCAGAGTCAAAACAACAGGCATCATTGAGACCAAGTTTTCTGTCAAAGACTTGAATTTCAGGTGAGTACACAGTTCCCTAGGGCACTGCAGATACACACTTGGCTCCTGGGGACACCTCAGATACCAAAAAAGGGCAAGGGCATGCTTCCTGGCCTTCACTAAAGCCCAATCTGAATGACTATCCTATTTCTCCTCCTTTCCCATCTCACTGCCAAATGGCCCCAAAGTAGCCACCTCTCTAGAGCATGTGCTGTTTTTTCCCTCAGGATGTTTGACGTGGGAGGGCAAAGATCAGAGAGAAAGAAGTGGATACACTGCTTTGAGGGAGTCACTTGCATCATTTTCTGTGCAGCCCTCAGTGCCTATGATATGGTGCTAGTGGAAGACGACGAAGTAGTAAGTGGCCTTTGTACCAAGCAACTTTTGAGAGCTCCCCCGTGATCCTTCCTCTAAGCTTTATGTCACCAATTCTTCAACTTGGCTGCTTTCAAGACAGTCTAGCAGTCCTCTAGCACACAAATCAACGTCTCAGGCAGTAATTCTAGAAAAAACTCCTTTACAGGTTCCAGGTTAGCACTTTAGAGCTCCAAATTTACTGAGAGTGAGCTTGGTCTCAGATTTAGACATCCAAGAATAACTTGGACATCACAGAGCTTACAAGAGGAACTGAGTATTAAGGGGACAAGGAAACACAACTGGATTCGCAAAGCACAGGAGTTACACTTAGGACTTTCTCAGGCTGCCTACGGAAATAAAGGATAGGAGGTGAAAATGATAGAGCAGAAAAATAACGTATGATGTGTATCTTTGTGCAACAGGATAGAGGGGTTGGACTAACCTCACTTGGAAGCCTAAATATGTACTGTCAACAGGACTAAGGAGAAACTGGCAAACCAGATTTCTTACATGCCACTTAAATTGGCAGCTGGAAGACTACCTGAGACTGAGTCTCTTGAGCCTGCAGAGCTTAATCTGCATGCCAAGTGTCAGCCCAGCCAATTACCTTTGGAGTTTGAGACAGGGTATCAGGCATGGAAAAATGCTAATGGAGGCCCACAGCTCACCCACATCAAACAAAGCTACTACACTCCCATCTCTTGCTTCAGTTCTCCCTTCTCCCTGGTAGTTCAAGTTCACATTAGAGCTCTAAGAATATCTTCTAGCCAAATTTGATTTTTTCAAGATCTCTTCTGTCTTTAACCCCAAAGTCTACGAGGTTTTAAGGGGTTCTGCAGGCGTATTAGCAATGACAAAAGCCACAAAAAGTTGATTTCTTTCTTCATTAGATGAAAAGATTGAGCACAAGTCAACTAACAGAATACTTCAAACCCTCAAGGCCTGCTCCTTTTTTTTTTTTTAATTTTTTTTAAATTTATTTATTTATTTATGATAGTCACAGAGAGAGAAAGAGAGAGAGGCAGAGACACAGGCAGAGGGAGAAGCAGGCTCCATGCACCGGGAGCCCGATGTGGGATTCGATCCCGGGTCTCCAGGATCGCGCCCTGGGCCAAAGGCAGGCGCCAAACCGCTGCGCCACCCAGGGATCCCTCAAGGCCTGCTCCTTGAAAATAGGCTGGTCTGGGGCACTTGGCAACACCTAGACTCTCAGATACACAGCACCACTCCTCCCTCACTCAAAAGTTCCAATCACATGAGGAAATAAGGCAGAAGTACTTGTGGTGCGGCACTGAGAAATTCTCTGGCCCTTACCATTTGACACCAAGGCAATAGTCCCTATTATGTTCCTGCCCAAACTGAGATCCAGGACTCTTTAACAGAAGCCTATCAAAATCATCCTGGAGACACATATGGGGACATGATAACTCAGGCCTAGTTTCAACCCTGTATCAGCAGGACTTACAGATGTCGAAGTCCCTCACAGTACCCCAGCAGCCTAAGATCAGCATAACAGTTACTGTACACCTATATGCCAACCACTGTCATGGACACTACATACTTGATCTCATTGAACTTCCATAATAACCCTAAGAGATAGGGAAACTGAAATTCAGAAAAGCTCAGTTATCTGTCCCAATGACAGAAAGAGGATTAGAAGAGCAGCTGTATCTCTTTGGTTCTATCCCACCCACCAAAAGGAGATAAGCTGTTCCCCAACATCCCTCTTACATTCAGAGGCACTAATCTCTCCAAGGAGAAGAACAGGAAGTAGACACTACCCTGTTAGCTCAGTCTGAAATCTCTAATGGTGTTTCCTCCTACTAGAATCGTATGCATGAGTCATTGCACCTCTTCAACAGCATATGTAACCACAAGTTCTTTGCCGCCACTTCTATTGTCCTCTTTCTCAACAAGAAGGACCTCTTTGAGGAAAAAATCAAGAAAGTCCATCTCAGCATTTGTTTTCCAGAGTATGATGGTAAGTCTCAAGCCCCGGAGACAACGGTAATGCTTGCTTGGTAATGACTGGTGATTGCCTCATTTCCTATACCAAAGATACATAAAGGAACCTGTCTTTAAGAAGTACTAAGTGTATAACTCCTTTGCTTGGCTGGGTTGATGATCCCTTATCCCTTAATACTCAGTTCCTCTTATGAGCTTTGTGATGTCCAAGTGATACTTGGATGTCTAATCTGAGAAACCTGGGTATTTGGTCATAGGTTTAAATTCAGATGCCCCTGGAACAGAACAGATGTCAGATGCAGGAGAGCCACTGACTGTTCAAAGGATATCTACCAGAAATCAAGGGTGGGGACACAAAGATCCCTCTCCTCAATTTTGTCGTTCAACTCAAGTGATAAACACTGGAGTGCAAAAGAGGAGAGGATCCTCCCTCCAAAAACAGGCCCCGAACTGCAGCTGTCCAATACATTTTGAGGGTCAAAGTGGTCACCCAAAAAGTAAGTACGTAGCTAAGAAGGGTTAATTTATCCCACTTCTTCACTATTTTTTCTGGAAAACCAGGAAACAACTCTTTTGAAGATGCAGGGAATTACATCAAGAGTCAGTTCCTTGACCTCAACATGCGAAAAGATGTCAAAGAAATCTACAGTCACATGACCTGTGCTACAGACACACAGAATGTCAAATTTGTATTTGATGCAGTTACAGATATTATCATCAAAGAAAATCTCAAGGACTGCGGGCTCTTCTAATCCTCATCACTCCTCTTGTAAACATTCCATAAACAGGCTTGGAATCTGGCTAATTTCAAGCAGAAAAATCATAGGTCAGCATACCATGGCAGAAGAAAGATTCCATTCTCCCTTAGAGATGGACTTCTACATGATTGCAACTGTGTCCCATACATTCTTTTCAGAGTGGGATAGCTAGTGCAGTTTAAAGAACACAAGGCCAGAAGTCAAAGACCCAGTATAACTTACTAAAAGGTATAAATATTTCATTTCTCTGAGCCTTGAGTCACTCATCTATAAATGAAGATAACTTCTCTACTACTTCACAGGGTTACTCTAATGATCACAAACATAAACTGAAGGGAAGGAACATAAAAGCTGTGTGGTTAGAGTCACAGAAAGAAATCCTATATAAAAGCAGCCATTTATGAAATTCAAGACTAAGTTTTTAGATGAACTATCCTAAAGAAAGCAACAAACCTTCACGTTCTGCAAAAGAAAACAATTAAAAACAAGACCTCAGTAAATCTACCACTGTTTTTTACTAACAAACCTTAGCTCAGAGATCTGAATCACTGGATAGGAGATGTGAGTTTATGTTAATTTCTAAGGTACACATCCAAAACTGATCATCTTTATTAAGCAGACTATCGCTTTGCCCCCACAATTGCCATAAAGACTGAGTTTCCTAATTTATCTCTGTAAGTAACTGTATCAGGTATATAAGGCACTTTTTTTTTTAAGTAGGCTCCATGCCATGCATGGAGCCCAGTGTGGGGCTTGAACTCATGACCCTGAGATCCAGACCTGAGCTGAGATCAAGAGTCAGACACTTAACAGACTGAGCCACTCAGGTGCCCTTCAGATATATGACACTTTCTGAATAAACTTAAAGATTTCAACACACTTTCACTTGGAGTATTAATGATTTTATTGCTACCACTTCTCAATCACAGAATTTTTTTTTTTTGTTAAGTGTATTTATTTAAGCAATCTCTACACTTAACATGGGACTCAAACTCACAACCCCGAGATCGAGAGCTGCATGCTCTACCAACTGAGCCAGCCAGATACCCCTCAATCACAAAATTTAGAATAAGCAAAGCTAAAATTTGCATTTTAACTGCTACATGTTTCAGAACAAAAAAGGCAGCTGATCTTGCTTTAGGCACTAAAAATCTTTGCAGTTGAATCCATGGGAAGCCTGGCTGAAAACAACATCTCCCCCATACAGACAACAAGTAAAAATTATTTCTTTTAACTACTCTGAGGGGAAAAGAAGCTTCCATTTATCTTGACAGGAAGTGGTGAAGTCAAGTACAGATTTAGCACTTACAACTACTATGAGGAAACCTCGTGGCATCCAAGATTTAGTATTTAAAAGAAAGTGTCAATTAAAATGAAAATCTGTTCTTTGCCAGAAACGCACATTCACACTTAGGCTGCTACTAGCAATATTGATACTAGAGAGCCATATGAGCTTGAAATACACTTAAGAACAAATTTGCAGCTGTTAAAATTGGATTCATTTAATAGTCTTTGTGATTCCATGAAAAGAAATCAACTTGAGAGAATTACCAGAGAAATAAGGGAAAGTACTCTGACTACTGCTCATTAAAAATCTTCACCAAAGAAAAAACCTGGGCAAGATTTCATGCATCCAAGAGCTGTTCAGGGACTACATTCTAAATGGCATATTCCAATTACCACTAACCTGCTTGTTTAACTCACTATACAGGGGTTATAATTCTTTTTTTATCATGGATCCCTCTAACAGTCTGACAAAACCTATGGACCTCTTCTCAGAATATTTAAAAATGCATAAAATAAAATTCAGAGAATTACAAGGGAAACCAACATACAGGAATACAGCTTTATCTTTGGAGCCCGAAAGCCCCAGGTTAAGAATCCTCACTATAGCTAAGATCTTGTCTGTTCAGGCCCCAAAACTAACGTATCCACTTATTCCATCTTCTAATAGGATAACCCAACCTCCCCACAAATTGTACCAGATTGTTTGCTTTTTTCATTATCTTTTCCTTGATCTTTGACTCCAGGCAGGACTTGGTGATAGGCCAAAATATAAAAGCCCATCCCAGGCTTCTTGGTTATGGATGTTCATATAGAACCAGCCTTACAATCCTAGCACAAAAACAGTCAGCAAGTGGACCTGGTCTTCTGGCATTCTACTCACTCTTTTATTTTGTGCTTTTGTTTCATTTTAAATTTATACTATAGTGTCAATCTTATGCATCATCAGAAATTCTTTTTTGTAACAAGGTAGGTTAAGAAGCAGTTCAACCCTATTTTCATGAACCATAATCTTAATTCTTAGAATGATAAAACTCAAAGGAATTTTAAAATAGTTCAGACGCTGGACTATTCACTAGCAATTTATAGGTAAGAAACTGAGGCCCACGGAGGTGGAATGTCTTCATCAAGATCAAACTACTAGAGGGCAGCCCAGGTGGCTCAGCGGTTTAGTGCTGCCTTCAGCCCAGGGTGTGATCCTGGAGTCCTGGGATTGAGTCCCACATCGGGCTCCCTGCATGGAGCCTGCTTCTCCCTCTCCCTGTGTCTCTGCTTCTGCTGTGTGTGTGTGTGTGTCTCTCATGAATAAATAAATAAAATCTTAAAAAAAAAAATCAATATCAAACTGCTAGAAAGTAGGAGAATTAGAACTCCAAAACAGGTCTTCCAAATCGCACACCAGTGTTCTATATATGCACCATGCTACTTTAAGTCCACCATATACTATATAAAGTCCAAGTCAATTTTCTCATTTCCCTAAGCTCCTCCCATTCCCAAATTCTTGTTTTTAAATTATGCCATCTCTAAATCATAGATATTTAACAGTATTATCTCCAAAATGAATACAAATCAGTCTCAAATTTGAATGTGAATTTAGCATAAAACAAAAACATAAGCTTTAAGTTTGTTTGTTGAAGGTGTAATTAATTTTCTGTTCATATCTTCAGAAGGGCAGAGATCTGAATGCAGTTCCCTTACAGTACATTAGACACTGATGACAGTATGCCAGATGTGAATTATGTTACACTTGTGAATCTGGTGACAATTATTCTTTTTTTTACAAAAGTACAGTATGATTAACACAAAAGGACAAATATTGTATGATTCTACTTATATGAGGTATCATATCACAGTAGTCAAATTTATGAAGACAAAGTAGAGTGATGGTTATCAGGACCGGGAGGAGGCGGAATGGGGAGTTAGTGTTTAATGGGTAGAGTTTCAGTTTGGAAAGGTGAAAAAAAGTTCTGGAGATAGATGGTGGGTGACGGCTGTGCCACAATGTGAATATACTTCAGACCACTGAACTATGTACTAAAAAATTATTAAGATGGTAAAGTTTATGTTATGTATGGTTTACCACAATAAAAAAAATAGTGGAGAAATACAATATAATTGGAAATGTGCTTTTATGTTCTGTTGATAAAAGCAGCAAAAAAAATTTAGTCTTAAAAGCAATATAAAAGACATTTACTTGTAACAGTTCCTACTTGGATAAAAATTTCACTTACATGTACCCCAAATAGTCCAAATCAGGGTAGCCCAATCCCCAAGGTAAAAAATAACAGCATTCAAAACCCACTCTATAATTGGAGATGTGCCGTAGACCATAGTGTGCCGGCCATGCTGGGTGGAGAAGGTGGTGAAGGGTGAAGAGCTCTTACCTCCCACTGCCCTCTCTACCCGGCACAGCCCCCGGAGCACAGATTCCAGTAGGACTTCAGTGTTGGCCCAGAGACTGCAAGTGTGCCACAGCCACTGGTGTTCCTGCTAGGTAAAAGGATGAGGACATTTCTGTGAGGTCAAACAGACGAAGTGCAGACTGCAGAAGGGAAAGTTTCTGCCTTTTGGTCAAACGAGAAAGTAAGCACTGGTATGAACAGAAATAACTGGATTTAAACACAAAACAAAGCAAAGACCTTTCTTTTCACCCAGCTTGACAAAATTTAGAGCCACTTATAGTTAAACTTCATTTCAGGTGTTCAAAATGAGTATGGGAAAAGTGATGCTGAGAACACAGCCCCCTACGATGAATACATCTCCTGGTATTATCTTAAAAGATGACTTGTTTTGCTGTAAAGTATAATCTTGAGTATCATAAAGGATATCTACAAAGCACTTTTAAATGTTATTTCAATTGGATCAGAACCAAAGCACATCATAGCTGGAAGGAATAATTTAGTGCACCTCTAGGTAACAGATGAGGATTTTAGAAGAAAAAGATTTCATAGCTGTTTGGAAGCAAGGAAAAGACGAGAACAAGGTGTGACAACTAGCTCTCCATAAGATTCTAAAAGGTCTCAGGGACCTTTATACCCCATGAGCAAAGACGAAGAGTTAAAAAGAACAGGTAATTTCTCGTGTTTTGTTATGTCTGCTAGGAATCACTCTTACATTTAAACCAGCCTCTACGTAAAAAATATTTGGATAATCCAAAGGAATATGGGGGCAAGAGCCAGGTAGTAGAGAATAGGAGATAGATAAACCACATTGTACAGAATTTAATATTCCATCTGTCAAAGATCTTAAATCTGGATGCTAAAACATTGAGATGGTGTATCCCAACAGCGTATTTACTAGTACTGGATTATTTCTGCTACTACCTTGTTGATTCCCACTAAATTTCAGGAAAACATTAGCAGAGAGCACACAAAGATTTTTCTATTCAACTCCTCATTTGCCTTCCATACCCCTTCCCCAGCCTTTTCTCAAAAAGACTTCCCAGTCTGCTCTTTACCCACCAACTGTAAATGAATATTCATATTATTACATATATATAGTTAGACCTCTGTCACAGGATTTTATCTTTACTTTGATGTATCTTTCAATTTTCACTGAATAAATGCAGTAACACAAATGAACCAAATGTTTGGAAACTCTAAGTTTCTTGTTTTGTCTTAATTTATATAAAAACTAAATACTCTGTATCAGAAGCGTAGGAATGTTCTTTGACTAGACAGTTCTCATACTAATTTTTTTGGTGAAAGGCACTCTAAGGTCACATACAAAAGATGCTTCTTCTTTATTGGTAAATAAAATATGCCTCATTCACTAGTGACTTTATGGTTACATGTCTGTGTTGATCTTTTTTCTCTCAAAGATTTATTTATTTATTTATTTTCATTTATTTATTAAGGGGGGGGAGTATGAGTGGGAGGAGCAAAGGGGGTGAGAGAATCTCAGGCAGACTGAGAAGGGCTCAATCTCTGGACGCTGAGACCATGACCTGAGCTGAAACCAAGAGTCAGACACTTAAGACTGAGCCACCCAGGTGCCCCTATTTGTGTTGATTTTTAACACTAGGTCCTATTCAGTCATCTGCAAATGTTGGCCCAGGTTGGCTTCATCAGAACCACATAGGGAATTTATCTAAAATACATGTTCCCAGGATCTGTCTTCAATATCTCCATTTAGTACAGTTTAGCCAGGGGATCTATACATGTTAATCTTGCACCTCAGGTCTCTGCTGTTATTATAGCCTACTGTATTCTCTCTCATTCCTAAGAAAACTTCAGTCAAGCCAGGTAGGTAAGCCTGACACAGTATCAGAAAAAAAACTGTCCTGTCCTAACTTTTCTGGAGTATGTTCTCCTAGCAGAGGTAACTCATATAAGTTATGAGGAAATGGGGGGAGGATAGTTAAAAACTAACCAAAGGTAAAGGAACAAAGATCTTGACCATCCAGGAAGTCTGTTCCCCAGTGCCTCACCTACACCTTTTACTTCCTGATAGATGACAGTAAAGCTAACTTTCAATTTCAGGCCTCAATGCAGCCTGGTGTTCTCTTGTGCTTAGATGACAATACAGCTATGTGGAGAGCCATGACTGGTCCAGGTGAGAACTCTGGCTTGTACTATGAAGCATGAAGAACACAAAGATGACCTAGTAGTACTGGGAAACTGAAGTTACTTTGTTCTTAAAATCGGTATAAGATATGAAAGATTTCACAAGCAGTAAGAATGAAGAAAATTTGTGCTTTGCTAGGTATGTTTAAATGAGTAGAAGATTGGTTTTTTGAACATCTGGAAAGGGAAAAAGATCAACCAAAGGGATGTTTTTAATTGGACTGAAAGACTAACTTTACCTTATATGTAGCAGCCAATACAGCAACTAGCTCTGCAAAAGGACACTCCAGAACTATGCTAAACAAATGTGTATATATATATATGAAGTAACTAGTCAGGCTAGGCAAGCAATGTCCAAATAGAGTCACAGCTACAAATCAGAGAACAGTGGCCAGGATATAAGAATATAAGGTGGGCAAATAAATTAGAAGAACCAGCAGTTATTTTTAAATGCTCTAAAATGTGCATGTAATAAAACACAAATAGAAGAACACATAAGAGTAAGAAACAAGGCAAGAAGATAGTTTTTTTAAATTTGGTCGATCTATTCTTAGAATGCAGCACCTTGTAAAAAATAACAATCCATTACTGGAAATAATAATAAAATGATACACTGAACTAAAGATTTAGAATTCAAACTATCCAAAATGAAACGTCACCCCAAAATCCACTATATAAGAATAACTGTAAAAGTCCTTGGAATTTTCATACCAGGAGGTGAAATCTGTTACAAGTCTTGAACTTATATGCATAGTTGAGGAAGACTGGCTATTAAGAATACTTCCTCTTTACCTTTAGCCTAATGAATGGTATTTTTTTACGGCCCAAGATTTTAATCAGGTGGATGTGACTGTCAACAAAATAAAGCTATTGCTGCAGTCCTTCATGCTGGGGTCTATTTACTGTTCTTTATTCATTAAAATTTATTTTTCTTATATATGCTGGTTTCTTAGATGGTCCAGAGCCTGGCCACATGAATACTGAAATGTGGTCCATCACAAACCTCCAGCATTCTCCACAGAAAACACACAAGGCAAGTTTTAATTTCTTTGATTACAAATATCAATCCTTTTTCTCCAGGCTAGTACACGTTTCTTCACCCCCGCACGCTGACTCTCCTATTAGAAAACATCTTTTATTTCAAAATACAACAATGATTTGCAAAGCCGATAACCAGAATCACTTTTTAAAAATTATAGATCACTAGCCCACCAGCCAAGAGTTAATCGCTGAGATGGATCCTGATGATTTTGACTTAAGGCATATTTGAAAACCACTGACTTGAATTGTGTTCCTGTATCCTCAAAGACTGTGCATTTAAATAAGTTATATGGACTGTAGGGTAGAGGGTGATCTTCATGTAAATATAGAACAAAGGTAAATGGTATAAAGGCAGAATAGTGGAGAACTATTTTTCATTAACATTAAAAGCTAAAAAATGAACATATCAGACAGATGTATTCAAATGAAATTACAAAGTACATTTCAAAGTATAATTAACTTAGATTATTTGTTATTTTGGATTATCAAAACACCATCCTATTAGCCCTGACTATATAAAGACTATGGTTAAAACAATATTCCACTAGTTCTCATTTCCAGATGATCTTCTATCACAGGATACAGTAGGAAAAGATATATTCAAAGTGAACAGGAACTATCAACTTATGTGTGCATAAGTTAATCACCAATTGGAGCTGATCATTTTTAGATCCAATTTTCCCAACCCTAAAAAAAAAAGAACTGTTTAGATAATAACAGTTATACCATCTACATAGTTATACTTTCCCAAAAAAGAATAAAAATTCCAATAAAGGCACTGAACTGCTGTGGCTTGCTTTCTGAACCAGCTTTGATGATCAACTTTTTTTTTTTTTTTTTTAAACTAGTAAAAGGTCACTCAAAGAGGACACAGAATCCAATCCAAAAAGACTGGACCCCAAAAGGCACTGCTCAAACTGCTGATTTGGAATATTCAAAATACATTCTCTTCATCTGCCATCCCCCAAAGGCCCATTCAATATTTAAGGACATTTGCTGTACATTATACAAAAGGACCTGCAGGCTGATGTGAATAAAAGCTCTCCACAAAACCAAAATGTAAACCTGGAAAATGGATTATGACTACATGTCACTTACACAGATGGGACATAAGACCCTCAGTCAGGCCATGATTCAACAATACTATTACACCAAAGACTAGCCTAGCCCTTCAGGGAACCCTCCACCTACACCCATTCTGAGACAAAGGCCAAAGCACATTTAGCAGGGACAAAAAGAAACAAGAAAATATTTCCAGAAAGGACTAGTTACAAACAGGAACAAACCTGGACTCTTTACTCACCATTTTAATACTGCTGCCAACTATAACAGATTAAAATCTGTATACACAACATAGTGGAAAAAGTCCCAAAATGCAATCATTTCGGCAAAAGAAGGTACTAAGGATTACTACAATTAACATTGCTACAATAAAAACAATGGCAAACAGGGATTTGGCACCACATTTACAAAGTAAAAGCATGCACTGTTAATACACTTTAGATGTTTCCCAACAAAAAAGGCCATGGAAGATGGAAAACAAGGGGCATCTTTTACAGAACTCCCTATGACTGAGACAAACAAGCAAGAACCAAAGTGGTCAATTTAGTAGATCTGTAGCAGCAAAGTCACTGTTTCTGTTTGGAATTTAGCAATTTGCATTTCTAATCAACAGCTGCCCTGGGTGTGTCTGTATCCAAGAAACTAACTTTACATACTACATCAGCATTTACCTAGTAATTTGGTAATCAGCATAAACCAGGTTAACCTTAAACCATAAGCTTAAACAAAACTTAGCTAGAATCTTATAGAACTCTCCAATGTGATTACCATTTAGAAAACATAATGGTACTTTGAGCAGGAGAGTAACATAAATTTCATCCAAAAAAGCTAAAATCATAGCCCCAATAACCATAAAGAATTAATTATGGAAGTATTATGTTCTGACCATACCAAAGTTAGAAACAAAGAGTTCCTACTAAGAGGAATATTTTCAAGATGATCTGGCCACATCATGTGCATAGTTAAGGTTGTGTTTTAATAAAGATTCTTTTGCAAACAAAGAAATAAAATTTAGTCACATTATTCTCTTGGATGAAAAAAAAAACCTTTAAAAATGAACTACTGGTGGTTTGTTAAGAAGGAAAAAAAGAGTAAGCTACATATTAAAGTTCTGGAATGCAGCACCTCAACTTCACATCGGCCCTAAACTTTTGAGATTATGAAATCCAAGTGATGTCTTGATGATCAAATCATACTTTACAGTTGCTCCAATTCCAATGTCTGACTTTAGCATCTCATGTCAATTAAGAGTTCCCTAATACAGAAGATTGTGCTAAAGAGTGCTAATATTCTGCATGCTGCTGCCATTCCCTGGTCCCGTTCATGCTTGTAGCTGCCCACTGAGACAGCAAAAGAAGTCTGGTCTCAACACTCCACACTGTAATAACTAGAAAAGAAGAACATTCTTAATTAGAAAAGCTTACAATGTCAAGAGACATCACTATAGAACTAGAACTAAATTGTCTCAAGTTTTACCTTTTATTAACATCCAACCCTCTTCAGTAAAGTCCACATTCCTTTAAGTTGTTTTTAATGATGACATCTGTAACAGCATCAAAAACAAACTGCACATTCTTGGTGTCTGTGGCACAGGTGAAGTGGGTATAGATCTCCTTGGTATCTTTTCTTCTGTTCAGATCTTCAAACTGGCACTGAATATAAGCAGCTGCTTCTTCATATGTATTGGAACCTGAAGCAGACAACCAATATTCTCAGTTCAAATCCTAACAGCTGCCTGAATTCAACTAAGTCAGGCCATCACCTAAGGGAATATAACCCAAATGAATATAAGACAGATTTCTTTATTTCTGTAATCATTAGGTTATTCTACAATCATCAGACTTTTCTTGAGAGCGGACTAAGTAAAACAAAATTATCACAAAAAAAGATCTTGGGAAACAAAACCTTTTCTTTTCCTCCTTTCATTTAGATTTTTCAGCTAAAAAACCTAGAATGCATAAAGGAGACTAGGGAAGTAGGAGGACACATTGCTAGAACACAATTGTTTAAAAGGTCAGAGAGGGATCCCTGGGTGGCGCAGCGGTTTAGCGCCTGCCTTTGGCCCAGGGCGCGATCCTGGAGACCCCAGGATCGAATCCCACATCGGGCTCCCGGTGCATGGAGCCTGCTTCTCCCTCTGCCTGTGTCTCTGCCTCTCTCTCTCTGTGTGTGACTATCATAAGTAAATAAAAAAAATTTAAAAAAAAAAATAATAAAAAAAAATAAAAGGTCAGAGAGCCCGTGCTCCTCCGAGTGATCTTCAAACAATTCAAAACAGTTAATCATGCTTCTTTTCAAAATCATACCAGTTTTAAGGGGGCTTTAAAAAAGGGGGCCAGGGCTTAGCTTCAGAGCCTTTCAGCAATAACTTAATGAAAGGTAAACCAGTACATGTAAAAGCGAAAGGGGCTTGAATTTACACACTTTAAAATGTATTTTTGTGACATATAAGTTACATCTCAATAAAGCTATTATTTTTTTATAAAGGGGGGAGAGACTCAAAAGTAAACTTTATTTTCAACATTTGTAATTAACACTCATTACCACATGCTTCCTACACCATCTCATCTACCTGTGAACCTTTAGAATAGCCCTAGAAACTGACTAGAACAGGAAACCTCAACAAATACAAGTCTTCACTCCTGTAAACTAGAGGCTGTTTTCAACAAATAACATCTATGAAATTAAGTGATATTAAGCATGACAACAAATGCCAAAAGCGAAGTGTTTAAAAAAAGACTAAACAAAGAAAAACTTAAGAAAGAAAGGAGTGTTATTTAAACAGAATACTTAGAGAAACAAAGGAAGATAGGTTGGTAGGTGCTTGAAATAGGTTTCTTGAGATGAGCAGAACTTCTGTAAATTCAAGGAAAAACAGCACTGAGAAGCGAATTCTGTCTGGCAGGAACAGACAGTGATCCTTGGGCAATGAGGACTGTTAAGACTTCTTAAAAGAAAAATGAAGTCAATGGAAAACAGGCTTGGAAGGTCGCCCCCTCTACTCCAAAAAAGGATATGACACTGAGGGCTCTTTGCTTTGTGGAAGATTCTCAGTCAGAACACTGGCAATCCTCTTAAGTAAGATTTCTCTCCGCTTTAAAACTTGGCTACTTTCTATGAACTCCCCTAATTCTCCCCTCCCTCCAGATTCTGGCCACACTGCCAACTTCCCTGAGAAAACAAGGGCCAGGGGCTTAAACTATACCTCGACTCTTGAGCCGACCACCTCACTTAGAAGTCACCTATATCCCCACATATTTCTACCTTTGGTCTTACAGTGGTCTTCCTTCCAGTTCAAAATTTAACTCCTCTACCAAGATTCTTTTAAGCTGAGGTGAAATTAATATAACATACAATTTTAACATGTACAATACAGTGGCATTTAGTGTATTCACAATGTTCTGCAACCACCACCTTTCTCTAGTTTCAAAACTTTTTCACCAACCCAGAAAAACACTCCATTCCCATTAAGTAATCATTCTTCATTCCTCTAATTCTATGCTCCCCCATCTCCCGCTAACCACCAACCAATCTGCTTTGTCTATGGATTTGCCTATTTGAGGTATATCATATAAAAGGAATCACATAAATGTGACCTTTTGTGTTTGGCTTCTTTTCACTTGGCATAATATTTATGAGGTTCATACAATGTATCAGTACTTTATTCCTTTTTATTATTCTATTGTATGGAATTCCACCTACTTACAAATCTTGCTCCATTAATTACATCTACTTTTTACAACTTCTCTTGTTATAAAATCTTACCTCTAAGCATATGAACATTCTTTTTTTTTTTTTAAATTCATAGAGACAGAGACAGAGAGAGAGAGGCAGAGGGAGAAGCAGGCATCATACAGAGAGCCTGACGTGGGACTGGATCCGGAGTCTCCAGGATCACGCCCTGGGCTGCAGGCGGCACTAAACCGCTGCGCCACCGGGGATGCTCACATATGAACATTCTTAAATCTTTCCTTCTCCTGTAATCCAAGCTGCTCAAGAGTAGGCTACACCGGTCTTCATTTCTTTACTTCCTACTCAAAAACTCACTGCCCTGGCTCTGCTCTCACTGACACTGCTCTCAATAACACTCACCATCTCCTGGACCACTAACTTCAGAGGGCATTTTTCAATGTGTATCTTACTTTGTCTGCACTAAACATTACTGACCACACTTCGCTTCTTAGTTTCTCAGTTTTTGATAATTTGGCTCTCCTGGTTCTTCTCTTTGTATCCAATATAAACCTTTCTTTCTCTCCTGCCAATAGTCTGGTATTCTCATTCTTTCTGTGGTCTTTTCTGTCCTCATTCTGTATCATCACCCCATGTCATTTCATCCATTTCCATGTTGTAGTTATACATGATCTCCAATCAATATATCTAAACCCCAATCTCTCATAAAAGCTCCAAGGCCACGTATGTATCTACCTATTAGATACCCCCATCTGGATTTTCCACAGATGCTTCAAAATCAAGATTCCTAAATATCAATTCAGATCATAGCACCAGCAGCCAATCAAGGCAGAATTCTACGAGTACTCTTCCCACTTCCTTACCCTAGTGACACTCTTCTACTTCATTACAGAAAGCCTTTACAGGGTCTGCTCAGCCAACATATGTTCTCCTTCCCTGAAAACACCCAACTCTGATCTAAAGGTTATAGTGGTGCAGCCCGGCATTCATATTTGTGTCCCTAACTTTGATTGAATGACTGGGCTAAGGATTTTTGCCTAAATTAATACTGGCCAGAATCTCTCTTCTAGAAATTTGAACTTGGGGCCAGCCACTATCAGTGTACCCTGGTCTTCTTTTTTTTTTTCTTTTTAAGATTTTATTTCCACATAATCTCTACACTCAATGTGCAGGGCTCAAATTTACAACATGAGACCAAGAGTCGCATGCTCTACTGATTAAGCCAGCCAAGTGCCCCTAACCTGGTGTTTTGAATACAGGAGAGATACTGTGGCAGGGCCATCTTGTATCACATAAAGTGAGTAGCACAGAAGGCTGGTAAACAGAGAGAAGAATAAAGATACACAGAGAGAAGGAGAAAAAAAAGAGACAGGGAAAAGGTGCTTCCAGAGTCCTTGACAGCTTTCTATTTCTTAGTTCTAAATGCATTCCTCTTTTTTAAAGGAAGAACTCCCTTTAAAAAAAAAAATTCATTTATTTGAGAGAGAGAACACACAGGAATAAGGGAGAGGGGCAGAGGGAGAAGCAGACTCCCCACTGAACAGGGAGCCCAAAATTGGGCTCAATCCCAGAATCCTGGAATCATGATCTGAGCTGAAGGCAGACACTTAACCAACTGAACTGCCCAGGTGCCCTCTAAATGATTTTTTTTTAACATTTTATTTATTTATTCATGAAAGACACAGAGAGACAGAGACACAAGCAGAGGGAGAAGCAGGTTCCATGCACGGAGCCCCATGTGGGACTCGATCCCAGGACTCCAGGATTACACCCTGGGCCGAAGGCAGGTGCTAAACTGCTGAGCCACCCAGGCATCCCCCTCTAAATGTATTCTTTTTTTTCCTAAATGTATTCTTAAGGTATGTCTGCATTCTTGCCCTTGGCTTCTAGGATATATCCCTGTATCTTCACCTAAAGTTTTTATTTGCATCCTAAGAGACTCCTTACTAATTCAACTCCCTACTATCTTTATTGCTATTTACTGCTTATCTTTCTAAAGCACAGTTTCCACTATATCATGTACCCCAATCAAAATCCTTCAATAGCGCCCCACCATCTCCATATGAGATACAAGGCCCTCCATGAGCATCTCTGCCTATCACTCTAATGACTCTTTCCCATCACATTAAACTCTGGCAATATCAAATTCTTTCTAGGTTCCAAAAACAAAAATTTTTTTTAACAAATTTACTTACTTTTATTAATAAATGCAGGGCCTGAACTCATGACCCTGAGATCAAGAACTGAGCTGAAATCAAGAGTCGGATGGTCAACCAACTGAGCCACCCAGGCACCCCTCATGACATTTTTTTTTACCTCCCTATTTTCATATACACTATTCCTTCTTCCTAAAAAGCTTTTAATTCTCTGTCTGCCTAGTGGTCTCTAATTCATCCTCTCATTATCTCACTCCAAATGTCATTTCCTCTAGAAAAAAGGAAACACACCAAATTTTTATTTTTATCTTTCTCTATTTTCTTCAAAAACTGAGGACAGAAATGTAATATACATAGTAAACTCAATTATATCTGGAATAGCACTTTAGACTTAAAGGGTCTTAATCACATGCTTAATGCTAATATCACTACCAGTGAACACTCTCCATAAGGACATACATACATTGTTCAAAATAAAAGACAAATTTAACAATGTCACTGAAGTGTTGATCTAAGATGTGTACCTCCAACAAAATCATTCAGGATCCCTTACCTGTGTATTCTGGATAACAGATAGTTAATGGACTCCTCTTTATTTTTTCCTCAAAAAGGTCTTTCTTGTTGAGGAAGAGAATGATTGAAGTGTCTGTAAACCATTTGTTGTTACAAATGCTGTCAAACAGTTTCATACTTTCATGCATTCGGTTCTGAGGGGGGAAAATGATGTCAGTAGCAAAAGGTAAAAGTGCATGAACTGTTCATGAAAAAAACAGACCAATAAGTTTTAGAAGAACTGAATGGCACTCATGGAAATAAGCTAGACACTGATAACACAAAAGCTAAGTCAATCCTCATTTTCGTAATCCCTGGAAGTTGGGAAGTGGGAAGAAGACTGGCTAACAAGAGGCCTTAATCCTGCCCACATACTCAATGTGCTGTCCTACCTCTTAAAGAATAAGAAGGGCATGGATCAATATTTTAAGTCTAATCTCACTGACAGGAAAAAAAAATTAAGGAATCAAGATTTGGTTCAATGAGCAAATGAATGCACATCTTCCTACGAATTATTTTCTACTTCCTGGCTACATTAAACAGAAGATCCACATACCATCTCCTCATCCTCAGCCAGAACAAGGTCATAATCACTGAGGGCCACACAGAAGATAATTGCTGTCACTCCCTCAAAACAGTGAATCCACTTTTTTCGTTCTGATCTTTGGCCACCTACATCAAACATCCTGAGTAAAGGGAAAGAATGCACAAATTCAGCAAGGTCACAAATACACCTCTCCCTAAACTGAAGTGGTTAGAGAACTTCCCACTAATGTATATTCAAAACTCCATTTATAATAGAAAAGACAAACAAGGAGCAGATAAAATGCAGTCAAACTAATACTGTGGTTAAAAGTAAAAGAGAACAACATGAGAAAATAAAATCTAGGAACAATCAAAATCCTCGTTTTAGGTAACTAGTTGCACTTCCTTTAAGTTTGTTATCAGGAGTGCCAAAAGTCAGCAGAAAAAGCACTGAAATGGACTAAAGGAAGGAGGGGGGAAAAAGGACAGGAAAAATAAAGAGCTAAATAATACAACTTAAGATAATAGTAACAAAATATTAACATTTATTGTTTACCATGGTACCAAACATGATCCTATACATCTTAAGTACACTAACTCCTTTGACCCTCACAACACTGCTGCTAGTACTATTGTTTCCAGTGCACAGATGAAGAAATTGAGGCACAGGTATGGTAAATAACTGGGTCTAGGGCACACTACTAGCAAATGGGGACTGGGACTCTGAACCCAGGCACTCTAACTGCAGCACCCAGGCTCTTAGCCGTAACACCATTCGACTCCCCAAAATGGTTTACCTCTTCAGTCAAAGAGAACAATAAAAAATAGAAATATCCAACTTGCATTCTGCTTCCAGAAAGTTTGTTTTCCTTACTTTTTAACTTTCTTTTTTTTTAACTGAGGTATGGCTGAGGTATGTTTTCCTTACTTTAAGGAAAAAATATTTCAGAGATTAATTACGGGGGGAAAGTAAACTGTTTTTCAGGGTAGGACTCTTAAGAGCCCAATATAACCACTATTTCCCAACTCTATGTCCTAGTTGAATCTAATCAATAATAACAAAGCCTCAGCTGTTCACAGATTTTATGTTCCACTCCTGATTAGTTTCAGTCCACCACTCCCTTCTGGGGGGCTTACTTGACATCCTGGCCCACCTACTGCACTTCTGTCAACAGTGTCCTCATCTACCTCCTACAGTAAGAGGAACACCTGCAGTGCTCTACCTCTAGCTAGTACCAGCATCTGAGGAGGTATGTATACAAATGATTAGATGCTCTGAAGATAGATGTTTAATGACAAGGACAAAATTTTAAAAGGTAAACTTTGCCAAGCTGGTTTAGTATGCCAGATCTAAAGTGACTCAATGTCTATTTCCAAAGACTTTTCCCCTGAAGATCAAGAGAAATAAGACATAACTGAGTTTACAACCCAGTCTTTTCTTGTGGTTGATCTAGCATAGGTTTTTTTCAGCCTTTGGACATGACACTTGGAATGATGCAATCACAAGTTGGCTTTAATACAAGATCATATAATAGGTTTTAGGAAAGCAAACATCACATATGCCACAGAAATCTTTCAAGGAGAGACACATGCTGGTACAGCAATAATTTCAGTTTATCCCTCTGTTGTCTTCTACAAAGTCCATAAAAGTTGCAGAATACCATGACGTCCCAAGGGTGGGCTTTTAGCACATATAACATTTACAATATAATTCACTAACAGATCAACATGTTATAAACATTACCTCATAACTGAGAGGCAAGTAAGCAATTACACAATGCCTTGCATATAGCAGATGCTCAATAAGTGTTTGAATAAATGGATAGTGGTTTTGCCTAGAGAGAAGAGGAAAAGGAAGAAGTGATAGTACTTCATAACAAGATCTCTATGCCAATAATAAAGTGGGTGTGGCATCTTAACTAGAGCTGGCTACTGATTCTGACACAAGACCAACAGGATTTACCCAACTAAAGATCAACCCATGTCAACATCAACAAGAATGTTTCCCACACTAAATAAAGTTCACCACATTTAATTATAAATGGATTACTGATCTTGTAGTACACAAAAAGACATCTCATTCTTATAGGTTGCACAGGTGATAAATTCATATGGCCTTTGCTACTCTAGTTAAATATATCAGTCCTAAAAAAATAAGCAGCTCTTCTATTCTACTAATATTCAGCTGAACTATTTTCCTGCACCATGTTTCAGATCTGTTTTGGTTTATTAAGATTTCAAGACCTCAAATGGTATCTAGTAATACCTGAACTCTGTAGATTTCACAAATCCTGTGAAGTAACTGTTTTCAGAGAGAAGAACATGGAGAAGCTCTCAGCTAGAAATTACAATTTTGTGCAAAAGTGATGATTATCACAGACTACATACAAGTATAATGAGGTAGCTGGAACAAACATCATATATTGAAGAGAAGTTTATTCCTAATCTTAAAGGTCACAAAAGCAGAAAACGGGAACCAAAAAGACAGTTATTTACAAAAGACCATTAACACAGAGACAAGATGAAGCCTATTTTAGAAAGACTAATGCTAATGAGAAAGTCCTTTGTATTCATGTACTAGAATTCTCTCTCTCTAAAACCACTTTTTATGTTATCATACTTTACCAAAATACCTCTATGTCTATATCAATTTTCCATTCATACTACATTAAGAACTTAGTTGTACATGACATTATGCACAAATCAGTCCAAGAGCCATGACAATATTAGCTCCATTCCATTAAACTTAAAGGGAAATGTGCTTTGGTAAGGAAAGATCAACACTGGTGAGTAAAGCATTTCTATTTTAATATCAAAATGGCAGAACAAAGCCACATCACTAAGTATCTATACTTAGTATTATTGTTACCCCTTCTAAACAACAAACATTCAATACCTGTTTTGACGATTCCAACAAAAAAGCAGCTGAAAAGACTAAAATTAAAAATAAAATAAATAGATAACCATGTGATTACTTTTATTGATATTTACAACTTAATTTTGAATTTAAATTTCTCAAATAGACAAAGGTATTTGATGCTATTTGGAGAAAGAAGAAAGGTTTGGGCCCTCATTCAGTTAAAATTCAAATACTGGCTGATGAATATGATGGTTGGTTAGTTGGTTGTTTTGATGATAGGTTTTTAAAGCAAAGAATATGGCCTGGAGAAATTTTACCCTGATTAAAGATACAAACTAAAGGAAAGATATTTGTAATTCGCACATCTAGCAAAATAATGACTTACTTGAAGTATAGGTCTTTGAAGGTGAAATGAGTTTCCACAATGCCTGTGGTCTTCACTCTTGTCCGCAAGACATCTTGCTGAGTTGGAATGTAGTTGGTTTGGGATATCCTATCCAAATCATTTAGGTAACTAAATAAAACACACATTTATTTTAACTTGGTGAAGCTAACCATGTACACACCAAATCAACAACCTAAACTAGTTCCTTGCCAAAAGTAGATTCTAAACCTGTCACTAAAGTGGCAGAACAAGGGATCCCTGGGTGGCTTAGCGGTTTGGTGCCGCCTTCGGCTCAGGGCATGACCCTGGAGATCTGGGATCGAGTCCCATGTCGGGCTCCCTGCATGGAGCCTGCTTCTCCCCCTGCCTGTGTCTCTGCCTCTCTCTCTCTCTCCCTCTCTCTCTGTCTCTCATGAATAAATAAATAAATAAAATCGTTTAAAAACATACAAAATAAAAAATAAAGTGGCAGAACAAAATCAGAGCTTCGGTATCACAGAAATGATGAGGAAAAAAATGTGAATCTAGCATAGGACAATTAATGTAGGTTTTATAAATGCCACACAAAGGGGGTTTTAATTCTACCACAATTAAGCTGTGAAGGCCAATTAGAAGGAAACAAATATGGAAATGTCATTCTTATTAAAAAAGATTTCTGGGGTGCCTGACTGGTTCAGTCAGTAGAGCATGTGACTCTTGATCTCAGGGTTTTAAGTTCAAGCCCCAATGTTGGGTGAAAAGATTACTTAAAAATAAAAAATTTTGGAAAAAAAAAATCGAGAAAAACCAAAACAAAAGCCTTCAGACATTTAAAGTTAATAGGTCATTTGTATGTTCTGACATTTGATGGGACATTAGAGAATGGTGTTTGAATTACTAAAATTAAAATGAGAACTATGTTCAATAAGAATATTTTCTGGTTTTATTCAGGAAAAAAAAAGTTGTGGGTTTTTTAAAATCTAAGTCAAAAATATTGTAAATACTTCCAAGAAATTTATTCAGGGAATTAATTAAAAGACGGCTTCAAAGCTAAGTTAATTTTTTTTAAAGCTAAGTTAAATTTTTGGTAATTTCAGATTCCTAAAGAGTTTTTAGCTAGAAAACTAAAGAACAGGTAGCACTATTATAAGTGAATCATTAATGAGCCTCTATAAAACTAAGTACTACCATCAATGTTAAGGAATCAGGCAAGTCTCAATCAAATATTATGGAAAAAAAATTATTTACTTTTATATTTTTATTTAAAAGATTTTATTTATTCATTCATGAGAGACAGACAGAGAGAGAGAGAGAGAGAGAGGAAGAGACACAGGCAGAGAGAGGGAGAAGCAGGCTCCATGCAGGGAGCCCCACGTGGGACTCGATCCCGGAACTCCAGGATCATGCCCTGGGCCGAAGGCAGGCGCCAAACCGCTGAGCCACCCAGGGATCCCCAGGAAAAAAAATTTATAAATCACATGTTCTCTGGTGTAGTTGAAGGATTTAGAGCTTAATGAACGTATGATAAAAAATAATAACAATCTAGCTTTCATGACTACTGGGAGAATTATTGAAACTACCAACATATGCAACTAAAAAATATTAAAAGGTGGGCAAGATTAGAAATGACAAATACCCACCATTTCTTCGACATGGATGGAATTGGAGGGTATTATGCTGAGTGAAATAATTCAATCAGAGAAGGACAAACATTATATGGTCCCATTCATTTGGGGAATATAAAAAATAGTGAAAGGGAATAAAAGGGAAAGGAGAGAAAATGAGTGAAAATATCAGTGAGGATGACAGAACATGAGAGACTCCTAACTCTGGGAAACGAACAAGGGGTGGTGGAAAGGTAGGTGGGGGGGGGGGGGGTGACTGGGTGACGGGCACTGAGGGGGGCACTTGCCGGGATGAACACTGGGTGATATGCTGTATATTGGCAAATTGAACTCCAATTTAAAAAAAAAAAAAAGAAAAAGAAAAAGAAAAACGAAGACAAAAACAAAAAAAAGGTGGGCAAGAATCCTGAAATTTTTCTAAGGTTAAGTTTTCATTTCAAGATAACTAAGTTTTTCAAATATAATTTAACTTCTTCCTACAACAACTTAAATAAGAATGAAAGATAGGAAAATGTGAATATTGGAGAAAATACCTTAATACTTAAAAGTGCCTCCAATTAGAACAGAGATAGATACAGGTACAAAGAACTCACCAAGTTTCCAAAAGGCACATTAAAAACCTACATTCAGAATATAGATCTTATATATACACATGTTGTATAAGAGGCAAAATCAGCACATCAAAGCCTCACACAAGTATTAATTACACATTCTCTCAAACTATTTAACACTTAACAGAATTCCCTTGACAAACAGATGCTTTGACTTCTTACTAAGACTCAACATTCTCTGTACAAAGTCTACTATTGTGATCTGGCCAAAGATTTATTAGTGGTGACCAGTACCAGAGAAATCCATAGTGCAGGCCAGCCACAGAGTTGGATGCATAAAAAGGGATATCACATTTCTAATTTCCCTCACTAGCTGGCAATTAATGCAAAGTCCTTATGCAGAAGGAACTGCATTGGAAGAGATCCAGGATCCAGCTGCAAAAGATTTCTCTCCTCTTTCACTTACTTATTATAAACTACCATGGAGCTACTTTTCATGGTACTAATTCTCCCATTTACATTCCAAGAGGCAATGTTGTTCTCCAAGTCATACAAAATGACGAAGGGCTTGTAATTACCCTAACCTGAAATCATGCAACAGACTTCTAAAAGTGTCTGTTACTTAAGGTTTTGTCAAGGACAGACTCTGAACTTTCTTAGTGTCACCAAATTATTTTCTATTATGGAAAAATTACTCACTATGAAGCAGAATCATTGAGCTGATACTCCCTGGATCTGCTGAAACAAGCTTGCACGCCACCGTCTCGCCATAACCGTTTAATCACTCCTGCTAGTTCTAGAGTCATGACTCCTTCTTCGGCACTGCCAGCCAAAACAAATAATTGCCGGGCATCATCCTGAAGAAAGAAGTTAAGAGACAGAATGCTTCTCCGCTCCTTAAAGAACTTGACACGCACATTATATGTTTCATTATTTTAAGAGAAGTATTGAAGAGATCTTTCCAGGCAGGGCTGTCTGAGAGAATTTACAATGAAGTCACTCCCCCTACTCATTCCACTGTAGTTAGAAGTGCAGAGCTGAGCTGAGGAATGATTTCAGTCCCCCCACCACATACCACTATCTCCTAAAAAGATCTCTTCTGAGTGGCTTACATATCTCCACCCTGCTTACTCATAGCTTTTTGACAGAAAAAACCTGGTCTGTGATATAAACACATGTAACACATTACCATTTTGTTAACAAACCTACAATAAAAATAGAAACAAAAAAACTAGCATGTAAGAGGTAAAGTCTAAACACTTCAGAGCGAGTAAAACATTAATGGAGTTTAAGGAAAGTGTTCTCTTCTTCCTCAGCTCAGACAGAGGAACAGGAAGAGGAGACTGAATTATTTAAGAAGTCTAGAAGCCTAGGGGGGAAAATAAATCCCTGGGGGCAAAATTCAGTTTGTAGATTCCCCAAGGAATAATAATCCTTCAAATAAGAGAGGGGGGGGGGGAAAAGAGCAAGAGGAAAAGAAAGTTACAAAGAGATGTGATCAAAACTCATGAGTCAAAAAGCTTTATAAGTGGCTAACGTTTTTAAACCTAAAACATGAACTGTAAAGAGGACAGAAAAGGGCTATGAGAACTCTGATTATTTTGCTTTATTCTACCTACCCTTACTTGTCAAATAGTTTAAAAACAAACCCAGGTCTCAATCTTTAAAAACAAGATAGAAGAGAAAGGAACAGAACAGAACCTGGCGCCTGGCTGGCTCATTCAGAGCATGCGGCTTCTGATCTCAGGGTTGTGAGTTTCAGCCCAACACTGGAGATAGAGATTACTAAAATAAATAAATAAAATCTTTAAAAAACCCCATATACTGAAATCTCATGGGATGCTCTCCCCACCTCAAATCTCATATTTATCTGCCTTAGGAGAGTTCCAAATAACTATTAAGATGCAGATACTAAAAAAATACCCATACTTACTGGGTAAAGGAAAAGTAAAGAGGGAAAAGGAGCAATTGGTTGTATCGTAAGTGGTCATTAGGACAATAAACTAGCAAGCAAAAAGCATTTCAGACCAGAGGTGAAATCACAACCCAAAACTCCTAATACTTGTGTGTTTCCAAAACTCATGCACCCAAAAGTATGCAAAAAACAAGACTAACCATTGTGAACTCCAGTTAATGCTGTCAAACTCAAGATCTTCAGCCAAGTAATAGCCCTCCTCTAGAAGCTGCCTTTCTTAATAATAACACTTTATGCCCATCCTTCTCTGAAACTTCATCTAACATCTATATTCCCCTCTTCTCTTTTCAAAGATAAAAATTTTAAATAAAGGAACAAATGACAGAGGAAAGTTGAAAAATTACACAAATTGGCAAACATACTCAATATTGAACATGTCCTTCTATGTCTAATGCTTTAACATGTGAAGACTTTACAGTCCATTCTGAAATTTGAACTATGCTCATACAGCTATTCAAAACCTCAATAAGCATTACATTTTACTAGTGCAATTCTAATTATAAAAACTTTAAAAGAGAGAGAGCTATTGCTACATATTTCTGCTGTCCTGCCTTTGTAAGGACAATTTTGAGCAGAATCACTTTCCCCTTACCACTTACATCTCCTCCACTGACCTACTCTTGCTTCTCCACAATAAACCCTCTTTAGGCCTTTAAGGAGGCCCCTCTTTACAATGAACTTCAAACCTCCACCTTTAAGCAGATATGAAAAAGCAACCTACCCCTCACCTGGCTCTATTCTTGTCCATTCACTCTCTAAACAGCCGTAAGAAACTAGATAAAGAGAAACTTCAAAAAATTACATAGGGTTGCAGATTAGGATGGGTAGATGGTGGAAAACTAAGTGATTCAGGAGGCCTAACAGGAATGAAGGAGATGTTGACCGCATCTGGTGACATAGGAGTGTTAGGACCCAAAGAGGAATGACACTCATTTGATAAAGGGAAGGAACGAAAGGAGAACAGATGCTGTGGTCTGAATGTTTGTGTCCTTCCAAAATTCATATGTTAAATTCCAATGCCCAAAGTCATAGTATTAGGTGATGGGGCTTTGGGGAAGTACAACTACAGTCATGAGGGTGGAGGTCCCATGAATGGAATTAGTGCTCTGATAAAAGGGACTCCAGAGAGCTCCTTTCTCCTGCCATGTGAGGACATAGTGAGAAGTCTGCAACTGAAGAGGACCCTCACCAGACTTCCCATCTGACCTCAGACTTCCTGCCTCCCGAAGTGTGCGCAATAAATGACTGTTGTTGATAAGCTACTAAGTCTGTGGTGTTTTGTTACAACAGGACAAAGACAGAAAATGTCAACTGTATTGGTGACAAAGTAGTGTGAGGACCCAAACATTAATAACAACCAATTTGACAAGGGAGAGACAAGAAGGGAGAGGTTCATCAAGAGATATAAAAGAAGACAGTGAAAAATTAAAAAGGAAGGAATGAAGAGAAGACATAAAGAACTGAGATGGAGAAAAAGCCAACAAAGTGAGGGAAAGGACTAAATACAGTAGCATCGACCAGTTATAACGGATCTGGCAAACAAAACAGACACGCAGAGCTGGGTGACAGGAAGGGATAAGAAAAGGGAAGAAAATAATACTGGGGGGGGGGGGGGGGGTAGTGGCCAGAGGGAAGAAAAGAAAAGCAGGAGGCAGAGAAGGGACAGAAAGATGTAAGACAAAAATGCATTGTTCATTCTTACATTCACAATCCCATTTTCCCCTCAGATGCTTAGAAAAAGTCTCAGGATGTTATGCTATGACATCTTTTGTTACAAAAACATAAAAGTTGTGCCTCACATATTTCCTTGTCCCCTCTTCTGCTACTCTTCTTTCCAGTCATTTTACAAACTTAGCCCAGCTCCTCTTCCCTTAGGTCCACTTCTAGTATCCCTAATCGAATACCAACCAATTACAACTATCCTTTAGTGATTTTTTCCCATCAACAATTTCTCCACTTATTTACTGAATATTAATTTGCATTTATAATAGCTTGTTAATGGATAAATCAAGAGCAGCTAAGAGTTCCTAAGCTACTTCACGGACACACAGGCTTTGCCTTTCCAGGCAGCCTCCCCAAGTCACCCCCTTTTGTTGTCTATAGCACTCTGAACACAGCTGATGAGTCCTTTAGTTCTAGGAAATCATTCTTAGGATCAGCGTTCTCTCAGTGCAACTAGATATAAAAGATCTCCTGCCTTCATTTTGGCCCTCTTCCCATTGCAGCAAACATCCTAATTCACAAATGAGAACTTCATGGTGCACCACGTATTATGATTCATCAACACAACTTTTGAGTATCTGACATGTGCAAGAATTGTCCTAGGACATGCAATAATCCAATTGTATAGGTTACAGTCCAACATAGTACAGTGATATAGTATTTTTGAATACCTAAAAATTGTACCTAAAATTTTGACTTAGCATTCATGTCCTTCTCAAGTCTGATATTTGCCTTTTATCTTTACGCCACAGAAAGCAGATCTACCTCTTTTAGATTATTTTAATTTACTAGTATTTACTACTTTAATAAAACAGTGCTATAAAGAAGCAAATAAAAAAGATCTGTCACAGAAACCTACAGTATATCCACACAATTACATTTCTTCAATTCTTCTTTCTGGTGGTAATCTAGTATCTCCTAAAGCAGATTGCTAATACTTTTCAAATGGGCACACAGTACTTTGCTCCATCTTATCTTGTTGCTTAAATTCATTTCCCTAAAACACGAAGAAAATTTTCCTTAACTGAATCTACTAAAAGAAAGCAAGTGAAGAGGAAATGAGAAACACTTACTGCTCTGGCAGCTTCCCCAAAGTCAATCTTTAGCCGTCCCATGGCTCTTATGATCGCAATGATGGACTGTATAGTATTGCTGTAGACAACTACTTTATATTGTTTACATTCTTCCTCTGAATAGCCATCCTCATGAATGATTCTTTAAAAAGAAAACCACAAATCATTACCACAGACCTAAAAAGAAAAAGATACTATGGGCTTTTGTGCATTATGAGGAACTGTAGTTTTACAAAAGGCCATGTTCCAACTTACTTCATCTGTTTCACAATGGTGCTTTTACCAGATTCTCCAGCACCTGAAAGAAAAGAAAATCAGACTTTGAATTCACCTGTAATCAAACACAAAGTATGAAATCAATGTGAGTGCTAATTCTAGATTAATGGAAACCAAGGTCCCAGGGAAAACTTAAGTGAGGCTATCTAGCAAGAAAAATTACTAAGCTTTGTTATCAGAGTTTTTCACTTTAGCGTAATTCAGCGACCAAATATAATTCCCTAAAAGTAGCCCAGACGCTACTTGATATCATTTGTGTCAAGCAGGCATACTTAAGGAGATATGGCAACATAAACACCTCTAGGAACTCATCCTCTACATGGAATACCATGATACAGAAACTGAACATAGGCAAAAATGAAATTATTTGTTCCTGGCCTATTTGCTTTTATTAATTCCTCTGTCAGTATCTTGTGGATCTGAGGAAATATTCCAAGAGTGATCCATCCTCTCAACCATGTGACTAGAATTCAAAATAGAAGCAGAGGAGGCGTCGTCCCCACTTTTTAACTATATATGCTCTCAGGACCACATTTCCCTTGTCTGTCAACTGGAATCACTTTAGTGGTCACCCATGTCAGATCAGCCCTCTAAGAATTCCTTAACATTTCACTGGCATTTCCTTAGTCAATTCCTTCTCCCACATTACAAGATGCCTATTTCACACCATTTCCTTTCTCTCTCAAACCTTACAAACTCCTTCGCACTTCTGACTTTCACCAGATCATCTTGCTTCTTTTATTGGAAAAATTAAAGCACTCAAAAAATGATCTCATTTTCCCATAACCAAATCTACCAATCTAACTGTACTCCCACTAATATTCTCTACCTTCATCAATGGGTGAAGGGTTCCTGCCAGCATCTAAGACTAATCTTTTCAATTGTGTCCTAAACCCACTGATTTTACCTATTCAAGGTCTTGGCTACTGCCACTATCCATGTCACTCACATATGAAGTTTTCTCTTCCCACTGGGGCACTCCCATCAGTATACAAACCTGTTGCACTTTTTTCCATTTTAAATCAGCATATACTCCTACTCCAACCTTTCCTTGACTCCACACATATTCCTCTGCCACTCTAATTTCTCTCTTCCTCCAAGTAGAAAAACCCCTCTAGGTTGTTGATACTCATATTCTCCAGTTCTGTACCTCCAATTCTTCTCCTTAACCCACTCTTATCCACCACTCTAACTGAAACCACTTCTCATGTTTTCCAGCAACTTCCAATTTAACAAGCCCACTGATCAATTCTAGGTCTTTGAGCAGAAATGATCCAATGATGACTTCTCCCCTTGAAATATTTTCTTCACTAGGCAGGCTTCCAGACCCCACATCCTCCTGGTTTGACCCCTATGCTCACTCCTCAGTCTCCTCCCTCCTGTCTCTGAGTCTTAAGGTTTGTACAATTTGAGTACTCCTTCCCTGGGACCTTTTCTCCACCTACATTCATTCCCTAGGTCATCTCATCTAATCTCCTGGTCTTAAACACTATTCATAAACTGATAGTAATAGTTAATACCTAATGTGTACTGTGTGCCAGATGCTGTTCTAAGCACTTTGCTTTTATTAATTCATTTAATCCTCACAATAACCCAGTGAGGCAGACACTTATTACCTCCATTTTATAGATGAGGTAAATGAAACAGAGAGATGCCAAGTTAACTTGTCCACAATTAGTAACTGGCAAAGCTGAAATCTGCATTCACACAGTTTGGCTCCAAAGTTGTTATATACTGCCTGTATGCAAATGATTTCCAAATTTGTATCTCTAACTTTGGCTCCAGAGTCATGCATCTAAACCACCTACCTGATAACTCTCTTTAGATTTCTAACAGTCATCTCAAACTTAAAATGCCCAAAAGTGAGTTACTGTTTCCCCACTGTAAGGGTGGGGAAAACAAAACCTGCTCCACCCTGTTTTCTCATCTCAGTAAATACCAGCACTCACCTAGCTGCTTAGGCCAAAAATGGCAGGTCACAAACAAAATGTGGGTGCCAGTACCAATATATACATCAAATATTAGTAAAACTTAATTTTTAAAAAATAAGTATAAATATAGTTGTAACAGTTTCTTCCTGGATCATCATGAACACACTAAAAACCATAAGCCTAGATTACTATTAAAGCTTCCTGAATGGTCCACTGCTTGAGACCTTGCCTTTCCTACAGCCAGTTTTCCACTAATAGCTGGACTGAATTTTGTGAGATGTAAATCAAATTATTTCACAACTCTGCCCCCAGGTTTGGACTACATAGGTCCACTTATACATGATTATTAAAAAAAAAAAAAAAAAACACAGTACAGTACTATAATATTTTTTCATAATAGTTTCTTTTCTCTAGCTTACTTAACTGAAAAAATGCAGTATATAATATATATGGCAAAGTATGTGCTAAGTGACTATGTATTTTATCAGTAAGACTTCCAACCAACGGTAGGCTATTAATAGTAAATAGGTTATTAGTAGTTAAATTTTGGGAGGAGTCAAAAAGTTATATGTGGATTTTCAAGTATGTGGGGTGGGAGGGGGTGCTGGCACCCTTAACTCTATACTGTATGTCAACTGTACACTCAAAATAAAAATCCATGGGCAATAAAGGTCAAACATACTCCGGCCCCTGATGCTTACCACTTCCTACCACTTTACCCTCAATTCCTATCATTCTCCACTTCATTCTCTCCACTCTTGTCAGACCAGCTTTCTTGCCTTTTCTTCCAACATATCAAACTGGTTCTCAATGAGCTAGATCCTGACTCATGCTCTTTGCCATTTACTATTCCTTCTGCCTGGAGTAAGTTTTTACAAAATTTTCTTATTCCCTTAGAACAGCCTTCCCTGACTAATCTATTCCATCTTATTCTCTCTCCTCACTCTAGGTTATATTTTCACAAAGCACTTATCACTTCTTCACATTACAGATTTGTTCATTTCCTATCTCACTAAAATATAAACCCCATAAAGGATTATTCATCCCTGTATTCCCAGGGCCTACAACTGGGCGTGTCATAAATTAGCTAGGCAAATAAGTACTGTTGAACAGATACATTACTAATGCTTAGTTAAGCATGATCCCTTACTAAATATTTCTCAACTCTATCAACCAAAGCTGTTAGTTAAAATTCAAATAATTTAAAAATCCAGACAACTACATTTTTACACACTCAAAGAGGACATTTCTATTTGACTTTATTTCTGCACTTATCATCTAATGATAATCAGGAGTAGCACTAAATATTTACATAACACACAAGGAACTTTTAATGATATTGTTTCTCCAGGGGAGCCTGTGTAGCTCACCAGTTAGCTGAGTGGCCGACTCTTAATTTTAGCTCAAGTTCATGATCTCAGGGTCCTGGGACTGAGCCCTGCATCCCGTCAGGCTCTGTGCTCAGCAAGGAGTCTGCTTGAGGATTCTCTCCCTCTTCCTCTATCCCATCCTGCCACTGTCCCCCCAATCTCCTCACTTGCCTGCCTGTCTGCCTGCTTTCTCTCAAATAAATCTTCAAAACAAGAAGTGCTTTCTCCCATGCATATCTACAAAAAAAAAAAAACCTTTTTTTATTCTGAAGAAAAGAATACAGAAATATAATACTAGCTTAAGTACTAGTTTAAAACAGAATTCCCAGATGATTCCATGTTAGCACCAGTTACTAAATTAACCAGGAAAAGCAAAGATTAATGAAGTAATGTGCACCATTCTTCTACATATTGCAAACAGGATTTCTACCACTTACATTGGACTAAATGAAATAATCAACGAGTCCATTATCCTCAGAATCAATTTCTACTCATCTCATCAAGTTCCATCCTATGAAGGTGATTTCAAAGGAGTATGTTGCCCTGTGTCTCTCAAGTTTTTTCAAGGTTCCCTGATAAGATGTCCTTCTCTTTATTTTCAACTACATCTATTTACCCAAGGTTTTACTAAGCATCCAGTTCCTCTCCTTACAAGCACCTCTTACGGACTACAGAACTAAATACAAATATAAGATTTATCTTATTAAGTGTTCCAGGGCATTGTACAGAAATAAAGAATGAAAAAAAGAAAAAAGAAAAAAGAAATAAAGAATTGGAAAAAAAAAAAAAAAAGAACTGCTTTATACCAAAAGTCTTTGACCCATTCAGCTTCCAGATCAGAAGAAAAGTGCCACCATCTTACCTTTCTTCCAAGTACGAAATCTAAGAATCATCTGGAACCCACTCACTCTTCTCTCCTTACATTAAGCTGTAACAAAATCTTTCTTCTTATTCTTTTCTCAAAGTAATCCTTTCTATTCCTCAAATGGCTGATGTTGTGCCTACTGTATGTTACTGCTGTAATTTTCTCAACTTATAGCTCAAAGCCCCTCTTCTTTCTTATCATTTCTAAATGGCACTAATAATTCTCTACCATTTTCTATAATCTTTTCTTATTAGGTCTGAATTCTTCATTTTTACTTCAATCCTATGTTTCATCTCCCACCCCCAATATATGTGATGTTTGGAACTTCCTAGTTTTGTTTACATCTTCTAAACTATCTTCCTTCAAAATTTATCACAAATTTAAGGAGAGATTCATTTGTCCATCTTCAATCTACCAGGGTAATAATACTAAGGAAACAAATAATGTAATGGATATAAAGGAATTGCAAAGAAACAACCTATGGTTAGGAGAGGAAGAAACTGAAGGTGACTCTAGGCAGGAGGGAAGGAAATGGGTGGGGGATAGGATTTTGAGAGGAAAAAAGTCTGAAAGTTCCCAACAACAGGAGGGGATGGAATCATCCCTAAAACAATATACATCTAAAGGATGTCTTATATAAAGAGGAAGAAAGGACTAAAGGGAAGCCACAGAGATTTTTGAGAGAAAAAGGAGAGAAAGAGCCAAGGCAGGCAATCTGCAGAGGATAAACAGGTAGAATTAATTTTGAAAATCTCTTATTAACAATCAAATAAAATGAGTAAGAAGTATGTGTGGCAGTTAAGTTTGATCAACCAACAAGGTCAGATGAAAAGTAATTCACCAGCACATACTCTACTGTAAAATCAGTATATTTACCTAAAAACATCCTAAGTTTTATTTTTAAGGAGCTCCTGGAAAGCAGGCACCATCACATGTTCCCTCTATTTCTTCCCATAACATATACTATATTATGGGTATGTAAAACGAGAGATGATGATAACGTCTTTGCAAAATTTTTATAGGCCAGTGAATTGGTAATCAAATAATTATCATGAGTAAACACATTCAACTCACACGATTTTAAGAATTAACTCTAAAAGATGGCTGATACTCAAAAACATTGTATCATCCAATAGTCTTCTCTTTTCTTTCACTTTGATTAAAAGAAAACTTAAAGCCAGTCTAAGGAAGTACATTATACCTGCGCCTTCAGGTACAATGAATTTCCTTATCTGCAAAAACAAGGGTCAACAGGAGATGCTTAGAACAATAGCTGGCATATAGTAGATATTCAATAAATGTTAACCAGCTGGCTATTATTTGGGAATGCTGTTTTCACTGTTTGGAATACCAACAAGTCATGTTAGGTCCCCCAAAGTTGGGGTACCTGGATGGCTCAGTGGTTGAGCATCTGCCTGAAGCTCAGGTCATGGTCCCTGGGATCAAGTCCCCCATCCAGCTCCCCACAGGGAGCCTGCTTCTCCCTCTGCCTGTGTCTCTACCTCTCTGTGTCTCTCATGAATAAATTTTTTTTAAATCTTTTTTTTTTTCCTAAATCTCTTTTTTTTTAATTTTATTTATTATTTATGATAGTCACACACAGAGAGAGAGAGAGAGGCAGAGACACAGGCAGAGGGAGAAGCAGGCTCCATGCACCGGGAGCCCGACGTGGGATTCGATCCCGGGTCTCCAGGATCACGCCCTGGGCCAAAGGCAGGCGCCAAACTGCTGCGCCACCCAGGGATCCCAATTTTTTTAAAATCTTAAAAAAAAGAAAAAGTCCCAAAAAGTTTTATTAAACTCTTTGGATATTGATGTTGGTTCAAAATCCCAGCAGAAATGGTATAAATACTTATCAGCTAGTTCACAATAACAAAAATCTAGATGGAGTCTGGATTCACACACTAAAACAGCAACTTAGAACCTAAATGCCACAGCAAACTATGTCAAAGCATTAATCATTTTTTCCACCCCACCATGAGGAACAAAAACACTCTCTTCCTCAAATATATTTTCAGCCCCTAGATACTCCTAACTACCTCCTCTCCCACACTTCTCACCCATCTGTACGTTCCTTGAATGTTCTTCAAAGGTTTTTGTACCACTATCATGTATACTAGCAGTTATTCCAGTAGCAACTGAAACGTCTCCTTTTCCTTTTAAATACTAATTTCTGTGGAGAAATCTTGAAACTTGTAAAAGTGCACATTATAACTAGGACAAAGCCCTCTTTCTAGAGGTCTGCATAACTTAAGTCCCAGTTTAGCACTATTTTTAGATAATGCTCTAGCCAGGGTTAGACCAAAACACTCTTCTTGGTCTTTCTACAGCCCATCCTTCTCCCCCCACCCCTTCTCAGACACTTGGGCACATATGACTAAAACAGGCATAGACAGCCTTCCTCTCACAGCAGGTTAAAAGTTTGATCAGCATATATATTTGATTTTTCTAACTTCACTTAAAAAGATTTTCTTAGTTAATGATACCATATAGTAATAAATTCAATGGAAGAGTAGATTTTATTCCTAGCTTTACCATGACTAGCTGTGTGACTTGGGCAAGTCACCTAACTTCACAATGCCAACCCCCTAAATATAAAATATGAAAGACTTTGGCCTAGATGTGCTCTTTAACATCTCAGTTGCTAACATTCTATGACTACAATTATAAGGCTAAAAGCAGATTAAATCTCTACTCCTGACACACAGAGGCTTCAAATCAAACCATGAATCCGTATCTTCCTACTAACCCATTCATTCAAAATAGCTACCATAATATAATGACCAGCATGCTCTCCAATCATGCACTCCTGATCAACACAGAGAAGACAAAGAAGTAAAGAGTACCACACTGTAAGGAAGTAAGAGTTGTCAGGAAGCCAACCTTCTATATTCATGCTTGAGGGTATTCTATAATTACACAGTCTCAAACTAACAGAACATTCAAGTTAGATTGCTATTTTTAAGAAAAAATGTATCTCTAACAAAAGGTCACAGCAGCACAGTTTATGCTATTTCCAATAATAAGCTTATCTATTGCTCCTATTGATTTGTTTACTGACAGGCATAACTAACAGAGTAAAAATTCAGATTAAAGTTAAAATGACATTTCAAAAAAAAAAAATGACATTTCATTCAAAATGCTTTTCAAAGTACCAGACTTAATACAAAACCAGTTGCTCCCTAATTCAGTAAAAGAAAAGGTTAGCAGAATTATAGATGTGAAACACATATGGAGCAAATTAAAATTGTTATTCATTAAAAAAAAAAGTCTCTTGTATGTATCTGGAACCGCTAGACACAAATACAAATAAGGAATGTGTGGTCTAATGATGATGTTAGATCTATTTTATGTGTGAAATTATCAAGTTTCCATAGCCTAAAATATCAGAACAATTGCTTCACCCAGCCCACTGCCTCTTTAAGCATGCCAAGTCTCTACATATGAACATCCTTGAAAACCTTATTTAACTCAAACATCAACTTCTTGCTGAAGCCTTCTTCATTTCCTCTCAGCGGAGATATTACTGCCACTCTGATGGCTAATACAGATTCTTCCCTTTCAGCCTAAATCCTAGAGATTAATTTCCAAAACTAAGTCCCAAATTGTCCTTCCCAGGCTCTTTTTATCTCTAGCCAGGTGTGGCTACTCTAAAAAGAACTTATTTGACTGTCTTCCAGATCCTAATCTTGCTTTACATAAACTGCTAACTGGTTTTCTTGATTTTGATTAAAATGGTAATGAAACTCTTTCTAGTATGATCTGAAAACCCTTCCACATCTGTGTACTTCTCCCTCAAGGGCATCCTGACAAGACTCAACTTGGCCCTATAGTTTAGTGTCAAACACCATCACACTAATACTTAGTCAAATTACTGTAATTACTTGGGTTTATACCTGTTTAGGACTCCATTAGTCCTAAACTCAAAAAAGCACACTCCTCGAAAGCACAAAACAGTGCCTTCTTTTTGTGTTTCTACTACCCCCACCCCCCGCCATATCTAGGACAGAGTGCCAAGCACATAATAACTGTGGGATGAATGATTTGAGTTTCTATGAGATTCAGTAGTTGCCTAATCACATTTTGTAAATGCCAGCTGCAATGAATGGAATTTTCAATGTGGGCAGTTAATAGATTTCCATTCCTCTGCTATCTTTACTCAGCCCCACATCCATTCCTGGCTAGGCCTTCAGCTCTCAACCCACAACCATACCTGTAAATTTGGACTCATTCACAAGTCTCCTATTCACCTTATTCCCCTCTAAACCTCTCAAACCCTGTCACAGCTCCCATGCAATTGCACCCACCACCTACTTCAGTGAAATAAACTACAAATTTGTCCTGAACATCCTGTATCCTAAAAGAGTACATGAAACATAATGAGTACTCAAATACCTGTTCAGTGAATGAATAAATGAATGAATATATTAAAGGTAAAAGATGGCAGTTAGTTGTGATTGACAGATTATGGGTCTCTTCTGTGAAAGAGTTTTCTTCTTTGGGGGGAGGAGCGGAGCAGGGGAGAGGAAGAGAGAGATCTCAAGCAGGCTACAGGCCATGTGGAGCCTGACTTGGGGCTGAATCTTACAATCTTGGTATCATGACCTGAGCCAAAACCAAGAGTTGGATGCTTAACCGACTAAGCCAATCAGATGCCCCTGAAAAAGATTTTTCTAGGAAGCAATCACATACCAACAACCAAAAAGGCTTAAGACACATATAACAAGTTTTTGATAAAACTTTGCTGATATACAGGTGCCTAGGTGGCTCAGTCAGTTAAGAGTCTGACTTTAGGGCAGCCCTGGTGGCACAGCGGTTTAGCACCGCCTGCAGCCCAGGGCATGATCCTGGAGACCCTGGATCAAGTCCCACGTCAGGCTCTCTGCATGGTGCCGGCTTCTCCCTCTGCCTGTGTCTCTGCCTCTCTCTCTCTCTGTGTGTCTCTATGAATAAATAAATAAAAAATATTAAAAAAAAAAGACTGACTTTAGCTCATGCCATGATCTTGGGGGTCTGTGCTTAGAGGGGAGTCAGCGTCTCCCTCTGCCCCTCCCCCAGCTAGTGCTCTCACTCTCGCTGTCTCCCCTTCTCTAATAAATAAACAGAATCTTAAAAAATTATATTACACTGATACATTAAAATAATTAACTGATATATTAACTGTTTATATTAGACATAATTTCAGAATATATGTCTGCCCATAACCTCTAGAGAAATCCCTACTTCCTTTCCTCAGGGCAACTGCCTACTGAGCCACGCCCCTCTCTGTGATTGGATCAGGATACCTGACACAGGAATCACCCAGTCACAGGCTGACAGGGCCTACACCCTGTGTGACCTAGCTCCAAAAGATGGGTAAAAACATGCAGATTATCGAGGAATCTCCACTAGAAGATACAGAAAAAGTCTTAATAATTACAAGATCAAAATGTTTTAAATCCTAGATTAAGAGGGGGAGGGGGGAAGAGCAACTCACTTAGCCTCCTCCAAATGTTATCACTTGAGAATATGAAAAAGGTAACTTGAGTGTTGCTAAAGATCATGTGTACTCTTCTGGCAACTGGCCAATTAAGAGGGAGAAGCAGGGTTTCTTCTTCACCTTTGTGGAATATAAAAAGAATGCTTAAGGGAGCAGTCATTTGTGAGCAAGGAGGGAGATTATCCTCTGGGGGCCTCAATGTTCTAATTTTGGCCCCTGGTAAGTTTGCTTTTATGTCTTCAAAAGCAGGGCAACAAATAGCCATTTTGATGCTAACACTAAATTATATAGTATGTACATAGAACATGACTGAACACTATTTTTGCAAAGATGTGTTTCTTTCTAGCTCTGCCTCAAAATTTTCTTGTGAGACAGAAATGTAAAATACTCAGTTTTAACCCATACAAATAAATTTTTATATGCAACGGAGATGTCCTCCAAAGGTAACTGTAATGTTACATCCATTCACCAAAATCCATATATCCCCAAATTTTACACTTAAAGATGTTAGAAACAGGGCAGTCCCGGTGGCCCAGCGGTTTAGTGCCGCCTTCAGCCTGGGGTGTGATCCTGGAGACCCAGGATCGAGTCCTGCGTCGGGCTCTCTGCATGGAGCCTGCTTCTCCCTCTGCCTGTGCCTCTGCCTCTCTCTTTCTCTGTGTCTGTCATGAATAAATAAAATCTTAAAAAAAAAAAAGTTAAAATCATATCCCTAAGTCTCCCAAACACTGATGGCAGCACATAGCACTTTTCCACAGGTCTATTTAATTAAATGCAAATACCACATTTTGAAAATTCACAAATAGCAAAACATTATAAATTGAGTTGCCAGATCATAAGGATACCTACAATTTCAACTTCCCTTACCTTAGATATTCATCAATGCTGTAAGTCAAAACCCAGAAAGTTTGGGGTTCATACCTATATTTACTTTTACTAACCTTTTGTGACAGCATAAATTAGTATAGCAACTTAAAAAAGGCAGTTAAATACGAGGGAGGAGAATACAAAGTCCCCAGATGATTTCCCCCAAATTATATCTATATTTATCTCTGTCTGTAAACTAAAATAGGGCTGAAAAGACAGCTACTAAAAATTCAAATCAACACTCTCCAAATCCCGTGCACACCTTTCCAGCCTTATCTCCCACAGTCCTCCTATACCAACTCTTCATTTTAGGCCAATCTATTTGTTCATATTCCTGAGCCTTTATTCCCTGCCTGGATGCACTTTCTTTGTCTTTGTCTTAAGAGTTCTATTTATCCTTCAAGGTCCATCTCAAATGTTGTCTTCTCTGGGAAGACTTCCTGAGGTATTTCTTTCTCCTCCTCAAATTGGCTACTCCTGTAACCACATTCCACATACATTAGAATGCACCAATATTGTGCAGTGTTGACAAATATACCATAGCTATGTAAGATGTCAACACTAAGGGAAACCAGGTGAAGACTATACAGATACTCTATGTACTATCTCTGCAACTTTCTTATAAATGTGAAATTATTACAAAATAAAAAGCTTATCAAAAAACCTTGTAGGGGCACCTAGGTGGCTCAGGTCATGATCCTGGGGTCCTTGGTTCAAGCCCTTTATCAGGTTCCCAGCTCAGCAAGGAGCCTGCTTCTCCCTCTCCCTCTGATGCTCCCCCTACTTGTACTCTCTTGTGCTGTCAAATAAATAAAATCTTTAAAAACAAAACATACGGGATCCCTGGGTGGCTCAGCGGGTTAGCGCCTGCCTTCAGCCCAGGGTGTGATCCTGGAGTCCCGGGATCGAGTCCCACGTCGGGCTCCCTGCATGGAGCCTGCTTCTCCCTCTGCCTGTGACTCTGCCTCTCTCTCTCTCTGTGTCTCTCATAAATAAATAAATCTCAACACACACACACACACACACACACACACACACACACAAACTTGTAGGTAGTCTAGAAAAACTCAAAAAACTACAAATACTGAAGAGGATGTAAATTTTAGTTATAACCATAACAACAAAAATGCAAGGATAAGAAACATACTTCTCAGGGTGGCTGTGGCTCAGTTCCTTAAGCATCTGCCTCAGGCTCAGGTCATGATCCCAGATCCCTGGGATGGAGTCCCGCATGGAGCTCCCTGCTCAGTGGGGACTCTACTTCTCCCTCTCCCTCTGCCCCTCCCCCCACTTGTGTGCTCTCACTCACTCTCTCAAATAAATAAAATCATAAAAAAAAAAAAAGAAAAAAGAAATATACTTCTCCTCTGAGAAGTTGAGGAAGAGGGGTACCTGGGTGGCTCAGTTGGTTAAATGTCTGCCTTCAGCTCAAGTTATGATCCCAGAATCCTAGGATCAAGCCCCATACAGCGTGTCCTTGCTCAGCAGGGAGTCTGTTTTTCCCTCTGCTCTCCCTCAACTTTTGTTCTCTCTCTCAAATAAATAAATAAAATCTTAAAGAAAAAAAGGAACAGAGGAATGAAGGAAATTAGTTTTTAACAACCTGAAATGAACCAAAATATGTAAGTAATGCTGAAAAATGGTGAGAGAAATTTATGTTATTAAACTGAAGAATTCGGGATCCCTGGGTGGCGCAGCGGTTTGGCGCTTGCCCTTGACCCAGGATCGAATCCCACATCGGGCTCCCTGGTGCATGGAGCCTGCTTCTCCCTCTGCCTGTGTCTCTGCCTCTCTCTCTCTGTGTGACTATCATAAATAAATAAATAATAATTAAAAAAAAAGTTTAAACTGAAGAATTCAATTTCTATTTTCAAAAATAGAGAACACTGAAATAACTTCCATGGAAAGTTTAAAACTGCATTATCCTAACACATACATCAGAACTACATTATATGTGTAAATCATGGTAGTGATTTTATCATTACATCAAACAGAACCTGGTTTGTTTGTTTGTTTGTTTTTTAAGATTTTATTTATTCATGACAGAGAGAGAGGCAGAGACACAGGCAGAGGGAGAAGCAGGCTTCCTGCATGGAGCCCAACATGGGATCCCCATCCAGGGATCCCTAATAGTTGGATTTTAAAATTAAAATAGTATTCCATTAAACTCTAATAGCTTGGGCAGCCCGGGTGGCTCAGCGGTTTAGCTCCTGCCTTCAGCCCAGGGCATGATCCTGGAGTCCCGGGATCGAGTCCCACATCGGGCTCCCTGCATGGAGCCTGCTTCTCCCTCTCCCTGTGTCTCTGCCTCTCTCTCTCTCTCTCTCTCTCTCTGTGTGTGTGTGTCTCTGGAATGAATGAATAAAATCTTTAAAAAAATAAAATAAAATCCAACTATTACAGGAAATTATAAAATGACAAGAATCAAACTACCTTGCTAATTAATTTTAAAGAAGTCTTATTTATATGGTCCCCATATCACCAGAGTAATAACTATAAACAGCAGGCCACATAAACAAAAACAAGAGAGGAGCGCCTGGGTGGCTCAGTTGGTTAAGTATCTGCCTTTGGCTCAGGTCAAGATCTTGGGATCCTAGGATCAAGCCCCACATAGGGCTCCCTGTTCAGTGCAGAGGCTGCTTCTCTCTCCCCCTCTTCCCCCACCCCCTGCTGTGCTCTAATAAATGAATATAATCTTAAAAAACAACAACAAAAAACAAAGTCACAAGATACAAGCACAATTTAAACACAAGAGTATGTTTTAATCATGATGAGACACACCTGACTAGACAGCTGTAGATTTAAACAAGCAACTAGAAAAAAATTTAGATTATCTACTTCAACAAAAATTTTTCAAGGTATAAAACATTAACAATTACCAAAAAAACTCAGTCTTTTTATACAAATATTAAAAACATTTACCCATTGTGAATTAGACTTGGTGACAAAAAAAAAAAAAAGACTTGGTGACAAAAAGAAGCCCATAACAGCAAAACAGTAATGGAACAATGAACATACTAATGTCATCAATAGCCCTTAACAAATCTTAGACTTTTAAGTATCTTCCAAGTCCAACTTGAAAAATCAAAGGAAATCCACTAAAGACTATACCCTCTTGAAACTTGTTTCTAAGATTACCAGGCCGTTATTCAGGTACAAGTCAAACAAATTTGGTCATTCTAGTTCTTCTTATTCATTTGTTACAACTTACTAAATATCAAGACATGAAAAATAGGGAGAGCACTGTATCAAAACTGGGACAATTAAACAGTGCTCCAAAGACAATGTTATTCAGCTCAAGCAGCTTGAATTACAGATATGACACAGATGATTGCTAAGCAGGTAACAGAATAGCCTGGAGAGATAAAGGTTTAAAGATAAACTCTAACTTGCTAAACACTGAAAAAGAATTTTACTAAAATGAAGACAGTTGAAAATCAAACACTACAACAGTTACTTTTCTTTTTATTCTCTTGAACATTTACATTATGGGCACTTTACAAATTTATGTCTTTCAAGCCTTTTAACTATCTTCCTAAACAGTTTTATTACATTACACTAATTTCAGCCAAACTAAAGAATAAGAGAAATAACAACACAAAAGCAGCCCTCTTTATAAACCCTGCTAAAATATTTCATCTGGTTGATAATATTAACATCATAGACAAGAGACCCCTGAAATCAGACTTCATTGTACAGATACACAAAAAATGAAGCTCAGAGATTAGAACAAATCCCCCAAGTTTCAGCATCTTTGCTCTTTAATCCTATACTACATGGGATCTCCTATTTACGAATTAAGTTACCAGTTCAAAGAACTGTCTTTCATTAGTGCTAGTCTACTACATTCTTTGACTAGAAAACAAGTTTTTTGTTGTTGTTGCTTTTTTTTTTTTGAGTTTTTTTTTTTTTTTAAGATTGTTTATTTATTCATGAGAGACAGAGAGGCAGAGACATAAGCAGAGGGAGAAGCAGGCTCCATGCAAGGAGCCTGATGGGGGACTCGATCCTGGGATTCCAGGATTGTACCCTGGGCCGAAGGGAGGAGCTAAACCGCTGAGCCACCCAGGAATCCCAGAAAACAAGTTTTAAAACAAACTTCAGTTACCTGAACAAATTTAGTATCCACTGCTCTAAATAATTCTTATAAGACCCATATTTTGGGGGATCCCTGGGTGGCTCAGCGGTTTAGCGCCGCCTTCAGCCCAGGGCGTGATCCTGGAGACCTGAGATCGAGTCCTGCCTCGGGCTCCCTGCATGGAGCCTGCTTCTCCATCTGTCTCTGCCTCTCTCTCTCTCTGTGTCTCTATGAATAAATAAAATCTTAAAAGAAAAAAAAAAAGACCCATATTTTTATTCTTTGGTCTTTACTGCTAATATTCTAGTTCCTGAGGACTTAAAACATCTTTTCCTCCCCACCTTCCCTGACAAGCCCATTCCCCAATAAAATAAAACTAAGCTAAACTAAACTAACTAAATATAAGACAGAACATGGACAGCCGTAGGAATAATTAAAAGGTCACATGCTGGGCAGCCCAGGTGGCTCAGTGGTTTAGCGCCACCTTCAGCCCAGGGCCTGATCCTGGAGACCCGGGATCGAGTCCCATGTCAGGTTCCCTGCATGGAGTCTGCTTGTGTGTCTCTGCTGCTCTCTCTCTCTGTCTCATGAATAAATAAATAAAAATAAAAAAAAAAAAGGTCACATGCTTGTCAAATCTATTAATTACGAAGACCCTATTCTATGGTCATCTCTGTACTTCAGAATTAGCATACTTAGGGAAAATCGCAATATTGTAATTCCTGAAAAGGACCATATTTTCAGACTAAACAAGTAATGACATATATACATTTAAGAACAAAGAACAGTTAAGTGCAAATAAAAAACAAATCTATCTTTGAACTGTGACTTATTTTTTATGCCAGTTCATTTTCCCCCCAGACACAAGATGCATCTTCACAAGAAATCTAATAACTGCTTATGAATCTTCTGCCAAATAAATGGCAAACCTTAAAGAATATCATCCTATAAGAATTTAATTTAATCAATATAATAACAGTATTATTGTTATTACTAAGGCAAAATGAAAGCAATAGATTATAGGTATTATAAAAAAATCAAATTAAGAAGCTAGTATGGGCTAAATTAAAGGAAAAGTTAGGTATTATAACTCTAATTATCAAAAACTCTTATTTTTTTTTTAATTTTTATTTATTTATGATAGTCACAGAGAGAGAGAGAGAGAGGCAGAGACATAGGCAGAGGGAGAAGCAGGCTCCATGCACTAGGAGCCCAACATGGGATTCGATCCCGGGTCTCCAGGATCGCGCCCTGGGCCAAAGGCAGGCGCTAAACCACTGCGCCACCCCAGGGATCCCAAAAACTCTTATTTTCAATAATAAGCATATTCAGCCGGTAAATACTGATATTTATATATGAGTAATAAATTGTATAAGATTTTTTTTTTTAAGATTTTATTTATTCATTCATAGAGACAGAGAGAGGCAGAGACACAGGCAGAGGGAGAAGCAGGTTCCATGCAGGGAGCCCGACACAGGACCCGATCCCGGGTCTCAATCCCAGGTCTCCAGGACCACACCCCGGGCTGCAGGCGGTGCCAAACCGCTGCGCCATCAGAGCTACCCAAATAGTATAAGGTTTAAGTGAATTAGAGGATTCCAATCCTCTGCATGCAACTTAATTTTTGCCATACCACCACCACAAAATCCTAAAGAACAAAGCGTTAAAATTATTTTGTATAATAATGTTTTCTCAAGATCTCCTAAGGGGAATTATCAAGAAATAAAAATCTAAATATAGGGATCCCTATATCCCTATATAGATGTGGCGCAGCGGTTTGGCGCCTGCCTTTGGCCCAGGGCGCAATCCTGGAGACCCGGGATCGAATCCCACGTCGGGCTCCCGGTGCATGGAGCCTGCTTCTCCCTCTGCCTGTGTCTTTGCCTTTCTCTCTCTCTCTCTGTGAGACTATCATAAATAAATAAAAATTAAAAAAAAAATCTAAATATAGCACAGGAGTAAATCAATAACTTATAAAATTAAATTATAATATTTAATTCCTTAAGAATCTCTGAAAAGAATATATTATTTTATTTTTAAAGATTTTATTTATTTAAAAAAAAAAGATTTTATTTATTTGAGAGAGAAAGTATGAGTACACCTGCAAGCAGGAGGAAAGGAAAACACAGGCTCCCCGCTGAGCAGGCAGCCTGACATGGGGTTCCTCCACCCAAGGACCTTGAGATCATGACCTGAGCCTAAGGTAGATGCTTAATTGAGCTGCCCAGGATCCCCAAGAATATACTATTTTAAAAAATCAAATTACTGGTCAGCCCGGGTGGCTCAGCGGTTTAGCACCACCTTCGGCCCAGGGCATGATCCTGGAGACCGGGGATTGAGTCCCACGTTGGGCTCCATGCATGGAGCCTGCTTCTCCCTCTGCCGGTGTCTGCCTCTGTCTCTCTGTGTCTCTCATGAATAAATAAATAAAGTCTTTAAAAAAAAATCAAATTACCTGTCTGAAACACCCTTGAAAAAAGTAGCTAAATGATAAGCTTTCACAGACATTATCATAATAAAAGAAATTACCAATACTGAATACTTGTTTGCTAAGCATTTTACATGTATTTTCTTATTGCAATATTATAAAATAAGCATCATCATGCCCACCTTATATATATGAAAAATTAAGATTCACTGGCTAAGTTATATGCTCTGGGTCTCACAGCTAGTAAGTGAAAGGGAACTGAATCTAGTTCTATGATACTCTGAAAGCAGTGCTCTTATCCATTCATTAAACCAATGCTTCCCAATTTCTGTCACATGATGGCCACACTGAAAAATGATATTTGTAAGGCTTACTAAGGGAAGCTGGCAGGCTTGGTAAAAATAATATATATTTTCTTTATATCACAAAATTATGACATGAAAATAAGATACAAAGTATTGCAGATGATATTAAATACTAACTGGCATAAACCTTCCTAATAAAATATTTTCAACTACCATCTTCCCAAAGTTTTTTTTTTTTTTTTTTTTTTTTATTTTTTTTATTTATTTATGATAGTCACACAGAGAGAAAGAGAGAGAGGCAGAGACACAGGCAGAGGGAGAAGCAGGCTCCACGCACCAGGAGCCCGATGTGGGATTCGATCCCGGGTCTCCAGGATCACGCCCTGGGCCAAAGGCAGGCGCCAAACCGCTGCGCCACCCAGGGATCCCCACCATCTTCCCAAAGTTTAAAGAAATCGTACTAAAAGTGTTCAAATATCATTTCAACTGTTGCAAAATTTTGAAAAGTTATGAAAATGATTTAAAATCTCAAAAATATAGGGGTGCCTGGGTGGCTCAGTCAGTAAGCACCTGCCTTCAGCTTGTATCACAATCCCAGCGTCCTGGGATGGAACCCCTGCACCGACATCAGGCTCCCTGCTCAGTAAGGAGCCTGCTTCTCCCTCTCCCTCTGCAGCAACCCCTGCTTACGCTCTCTTGCTCTCTCTCAAATAAATAAATAAAAATCTTTAAAAAATAATAAAATTTCAAAACTACAAAAAAAATTACAAACAGCATACTTGTATGCCATCCTATGCACTGCATTCTGGTTGGGAAGCTTTGCAATAATATAACTTTGTCTTTCCACCTACTATTGTGACTAAACATTACTTTGGCATTTTCAAGATCTTCTCAAAAACATACCTAAAGGAAATTCAAACCAAAGGTAATCAAAAAATTGTAACACATAAGTATTCCTTAACTAATTTATTTTTTTTAATGATTTTATTTATTTATTCATGAGAGAGAGAAAGGGGGGGGGGCCAGAGACACAGGCAGAGGGAGAAGCAGGCTCCACGCAGGGAGCCCCATGCGGGACTCGATCCTGGGTCTCCAGGATCCCGCCCTGGGCTGAAGGCAGCGCTAAACCACTGAGCCACCAGGGCTGCCCTCCTTAACTAATTTAATTAGAATTTGAAACACTCTGACTTCATAGTCCACCTTGTTAATCACTATACTAAACTGCATCTCTCCAAAAGAGAAAATACAATACACCTATTGTGTGCCAGGAGAGACAAAGGTAACCAAATACATCCCAACTTAGACAAGTTGGTTAGTTCACAGAGATGAAGTAAAAACTTGCATGTACATCAAAGGACGTATTCTATAGCAAAAAAAAAGGTTATCTGTATATTGTGATGAGTGTGTTCTGCTTACTGAAAATAAGGGGTAACTTTAACTTCTGTGCATTATGATATGGTTCAAGCAAGAGCATCTGTGTTTGCAACTATTTATATTTGTTGACTTGCTCAAGAATATTAAAAAATCTTACTTAAAACAATGAAATTGATAAAAATTAAAAGCAAATGTCTTAGTACTTTGATTTTTACTTACTGTTTTTGAAGTTCGCTAAGTCATGTGTTTAATTTTGTTTTTAATTAAATGCACTATTTATAAAATCCCAAATAAAGATTTTTTTCCAGACATTTGCTTGCCTAAATTCTCCCTGCCAAATCCTGCCATTTGGAAGAAAACCTCACAGTTTACAACTGTACTACAATAGGCTAATGTCCTGAGGAGATCTCTGATGGTCAATGTAATTCAAAACATTTACAGAAAATGAAAATACACCTTTAATTTCATAACCAATCAATCAATACAGACATTAATGCCTTGAGTATTATATAATGGTTTGTATTAAGCATCCGAAAGAGCCCCAAGAGCAATGTCCAACATTAGGTGGTTCATGCTAGTAAATATGTAAGAAGCACCTACTATGTGCCATGGACCATGCTCATCCACAAATGATACTTGTTAAACAGAGAGTGGCAGTCTAGAACTACAATTCAAATTCTTGTGTTATGAATATCACGTTAGATATTCAAACCAAAAGCTCAAGCTCCAATGCATAACTTTCTTCCTATATCCAAAGAGTTATTCCTAGGGCTTCTGCAATCTACAAACCACTAAATATGCTAACATGAAGAGACTAGCATGGGCACCCAGCACAACCCGGAGTACAAAATAAGCCTTGGGTTATGGTGGTGTACTCTGTCCTCTGGAGCTTTACACCATGAAAATTTGGCACTTCTCCTAACGTGACTTGTTTTTCCCAAAAATTGTTTTAAAAAAGAAAAAAAGGGGGGGGGGGCGCTTTGTTGCTTACAAAAACTATTACTCCTACATATTCTTCTCTAACAGAACTTTAGAAAATACTAATAGTAAAGAAACAGTGACAACTAATTAGTAAGCTGATGCCAGGGTACTTTATATGACTTACTGAGCCTCTAGAAACTGGTCTCAAAAATGCTTAAAAATCATGCTGAGTGGGACGCCCAGGTGGCTCACCGGTTGAGCGTCTGCCTTCGGCCCAGGCGGTGATCCCGGGGTTCTGGGATCGAGTCCCACGTCGGGCTCCCTGAATGGAGCCTGCTTCTCCCTCTGCCTGTGTCTCTGCCTCTCTGTGTGTGTGTCTCTCATGAATAAATACATAAAATCTTTGAAAAAAAATCATGCTGAGTAAAACGCATCTGACTGTACCTAAAAGCTGCTCATAAAGAATGTGGGGTAAAAAAAAAACAGTAATTTCTGAAGCCAATATTTTTAGTTTGGAGAGACAGCTCACCAGAAGTTTGTCACAGCTTTTATAGTGTGTCCAATTCCATAATCTATCCTAAGATAACTCCATTCCCACTGCACATCATCCCTAGCAACTATTCAGCAACTCCCAATATGTAATCTACTGTCCACTGTATCTTTGACCACAAACCTCAAACCAGCCAGTCCTTAAATTTCCTCGGCTCACAAAACCTCCCCCTTTATATAGACAAGAGGAGTTACAAAAACTTTCAGAGAGTAAAAGTGACATAAGGCGGTGAAAAAGTATACACAGCCCGTGCACGCAAGCTCTTCTCCTTTGTATCCAAGAACGTGTCATGGATCCCAATCACACACCTTCGCACTCCTGGTTAATCCAGGGTTCCTCTGCCTTATCAATAGTTGAAAACGCCCACGTGCTAATAAAGGAGAGTCCTTACACCTCCACTCAGTCTCAGACCCTGTTTACATTACTCATTCGCGCATCCCAACTCCATCCGGTCGAGGTATCGCTCCAACTCCTAAGCCATCACACGAGCCTCACCCACACTCTCCCGTCCTCTTCGCTATCAACACGCTCCAACTCCCTGCAAAGCCTTCCCTACCATCAGCTCTCCCTTCATGAGTCTTTCCCGGGTCCCCAACACAGCCTCCACGTCCTCCTGCCCAGCGCCGACTCCAGCACGGAGTCACGCCCTCCCCGCAGCCTTATTCCTACAACCCCAAACCCCACCCCTTCCTCGCGCCCGCCGGGCCTCCCGCCCCACGGCCGTCACGCCCCCAGATCCCTCCGGGGTCCTTCCAGCCGGCCGGGCCTCCCCCCTCAGGGCTGCCGAGCGCCGGGGCCTCCCGCCCCCCCGCCGGCTCCGCCAGCCCCGCCCTCAGCCCCTCACCAAGGAGCAGCAGCTTCACTTCTTTGGCCGCTTTCTCCCCGTCCTCCCGCAAGTTGCGGTCGATCATCTTGCTCCGCTCCACCGCCGCCTTGTCCTCGGCGCTCAACGTGCAGCCCATGGCGGCGGCGGGAGAGGGACCGAGGCCGGGCTCACTCACACACCGCAGAGACTGCGGCTCGGCGGGCGCAGACGGCGTCTACTGCTGGGCGGCGGCCCTCTCCGTCAGCTCCTTGAGCGCCCGAAGCAACCGGATATCCGGCGCGTACGACACTTCCGGCGACGCCCCACGGCGGTGACTGCTCCGCGTCTCCCGCTGGGGCCGAGGAGGAGCGATCGAAGGCGGAAGTGCGGTGCCCGGCGGGCGAGGCGTCGGCCAGCCCCGGGGACGCCGCTAGGCTTACAGCTTCTTCTCCTTCTCGGCTGCTTTATTTGGATAAATGTAGAAGAACCAGGGACTGGCTTCCCCAGTTCGTGGCGCCCTCCTGAGTCCCAGCCGGCCTTGGAGGGCGGCGGAGTTCCCAGGAAGAGTCCGCTCCCCGCACGGAAGTTCCTGCTGAGGGCTTCTCCCCGGCCTGGAAGCCCCTGTGGCCCCAGGCTGTGGGGAGCCCGAGCGCCCTCCCGAGGGTGCCCTGTCGAGCTGTGTCGGCCCGGCCGCGGTGGGAGCTCGCCGCGCACCCTACCCCCCGCGCCTGCGCCCCCCCGGGGCCCGCCGCTGCCCCGGTGGGACCGCCCTCCTGGACGATCCGGTGCTTGTGCTGCTACCTGCGGCTTGCGCGGTGCCCGCGCCACGTCTCTCCAGTGTGAGCCAGTTGGGCGCGGATAGAGAGGATCCTGCGTTAGGCGCCTCGGACTCCTACCAAAATCAGTTAACCTCAGGCCCACGCCCCAAAACACACCAGCGCATCCTGTCAATCTCCCCGCTGAAATCTCCTGTTGTAGTACCACACAAAAAGGGAAGTTCTGGTAGATTTGTCTTTCAGCTCCTGCGTCACCTGAAAACAAACCTCTATGAAAGCCCTCGACTTTTCACTCCTAGTTCTGAGTACTACCTTCAAAGTGACTCTGAATTACCTTGATGGCTAAATAGCTGCACAAATACCCTCCACCCTACATTCTAGAGATGAGAACTCTTGTGGTCCCCCAAACCTTTGCCTGGGATTAAAAATTATTTCCCTAATAGAATCTCAACCTTAGCGTATAAGATCCAAACAGAAAGGTCTATATGGCGATGATTCATTCATTAGAGGGATTTCTTGAGAGCCACCTTAAACAACTTCATCCCCTATAATTTAGTAATGCCAGTCCTTCAAAGTTTGAAGAGACTCCTACTCATTCCCAAATGACTGTTACAATAAGAATGATGGCTTTCCCGTAATCGGTACTTATGGGAGAGGAGGGCAAGAAGAAAGGGAAGAAAATCCAGTATTTATGGAGCACCTATTTGCCAGGTATGGCTAGGTGCTTCCACGTGCTCATCTCTTAACCCTCACAACAACCTGGGAGGTAGGTAATATCACCCCCATTTTTTTTCAATTGAAAAAATAGGCTCAGAAAATTAAGCATCTTTCCCGAGTTCACACAGTAAATAGAGGTCTGACTCCAAATTCACCTCTTTCCTGCCATGCCGCTGGAAGATGTTACCTGGGGAGACCTGACAACAGAAAGTCGTCATCCAGGCTTGAGAGCTACCGCCCAACACCACCAGGTGCAGGAAAAGTAACTAACAGGACGGCTGTCTCAACCTGTTGAGTCTTGCGCCCACTAGAGAGGTCAGATTTTATCCAGGAACAGCTTTCCCAGCCAAGGATTACATAGCAGACTCTACCAAGCGACCCTGATGACTAGAAAACAACTGGAAGGTGGTCACGGCAGAAACTATTGGGAGAATACTCAGCATAATAGAAATTTTTATTTCCTTCATGATCCCCGGCGGGGGGGTGGGGGGGGTGGGGGGGGTGGCAAATTGAACCAGCATGTGTCAGATTCTGTAATCAACGCCAGTGAGATCACAGTGTCAGGAAATTTCAGCCTGAATTAAAGATACCCTTGCACTTCAAATTTTCTTTTTTGATGTATGTGAAGGAAGGGTTGGAGGGCAAAGTCAAAGGAAAAGCAAAGTAAATGAACAAAATGGCTGCCAGGCAATGTTTCCAGTCCTCCCCTCTCCCCACTCCCTCTCCCCACCCCCAGGCGCGCACCTTTCCGGTTTCCACTGGACTCACGCTGCCACCTGCTGGCAATGCTTAGGGCCTACGAGCTGATCCGCGGTACTTGAGGAAGAGTTTCCCCTTACCTAAGAATGAGATGCCTCCCTTACGAGTTAAAAGGGAGGAGAGCAAGAAGAACATGTTTCTCAATCATGAAAAAGATTCTCCTTGGTAGATATACTAAGGGATTTCCTCAGTTTAATAGGTTCTAGACTAGAGTAAGTCTGATGGTAGGAAGACGGAAACCTATAAATTTCCCTAGATCTAAAGGGGGAAAGCTATTTGCCCAGTTTCAATTAACAAATTCTTTTCCTGGACTAGAGTTGCATCTAAGACCCTCACACTTTCCACAATCCCCAGAAAGCTTCCATGTAGGTATTGCTGCAATGGACTGAGCTCCAATATATTTCTCAAACATTCCTTAGTGCTTTACCAGATATAAATGCTCTGTAAAAATACAAGGTACCTGATCGAATTAGACAATTCCTCAAAGGCAGTGACTCTGTGTGGGCCCCGGAGAATACTAGGTCTTCAACTATTATGCACTGACTTGAACTGAAATAGTAAATGTTGATATCAGTATAACTTTTTATAATAAAAAGTATTTATTGGCCATTCAGAGGGAAACTATCCCACTCCCACCAACCCATCTTACCCTTTAATGTTCAATGAGCCAGGAATTTCTTCACATACAGATCAGAACACCCTCTGGTCCTGCCTCATCCCTTTAATATTACTTGATTCAATTGAGGGAAATGGATGGACAGGGAGTCCCAGATGGGTATCCTGTCCAGTTTGCAACTATTCCTCTTCCCTTGAAAATACCACCACTGATACCAACCATCAAATTCCTACAGCCTCAGTCAGTGAACAGCTGAACCCAATTCCTGTGCCCTCTCTCCACCCCAGGGCTGCAGATAGGAGAGAGATTTAAGTCTTTGTCACTGAAGCTAATTTTGAGAGCGATGAATGGGAGTAGGGAAGCATTTAATGGACCATGGAAACCCCACCCTTCCCATTCCCAACCTTAGTCTCTTGTACCCGATTGTCCAGGGGGCTGGAGGTGGGTCACTGCCATGAGGAGAGATTATCAGGGAGGCCAATCCTGGGAAGAAGAAGAAAAAAAAATTTACAGTGTTATTGGTCAAGGTGATCATCTGGCCTGGCCTCTGTATCCAACCATCTTAGCAATTCAAATGCTAACCCCACCTTCAGCCATCTAACCCCAATCTTTTCTACTTCTTCATTCTAAAAAATAAGGAGAAAGAGCCATCCTGTTGTATCCTTGCTTTACTGAGATCAAGCTTCCGGGAGAGAGACTGCAAAATAGAACAGAAGGGCTGTTCCCAGAGGGTGGGAGAGAGCTGCAGTCAGCTTTCCTGCCTTCTACTCTTTGTACCTTGCCTACTATTTCCCCTTGCTTCTGGCCAAACTCAGGAAAGGAATATACTCAACTGGCCCTCTCACTTTAAGGAAACATCATGTCTAAAACTAAAAAAGACCCATTAACCCAAATGGAAACACTTAGCTGTGTTTTATTTAGTTCTTTTTAAACCTAGCAAGGAAAGGAAAAAACACAGGTCATTTTCTTACCTTGCTTGGGTGCAGTTCCTGCCCTGAACAATTACACTGAAATGAAATATCCTAAAGGATCCCTGAGATAACTCCAGACCTGGCCTGCCGCTCTATATCCCCCAACTCCTACCCATAGAGTTTCCCTGCTTCCTGAGGCATGGAAGGTTCACTGGTTGAAAGGCATCATCTCACCTTCGTGACCCTTTATTCTCATTACCATTTCACCAGGTTCCCTCCCCCAGTAGTCAAGGATCAAAGCCACGTCCAAGGTTTGTGCCACACGTTCATCCCGTTGGCATCGTTCCTGATCCAGAAAACACTAAGCAAAAGCCATGTGCAGAGACCCCAGCCCCAGCCCCTGCTAGCCGGGAATAGGTGACCCCACAAGGTGTTCCTTCAGTCACAAGCAGCCCCGGCCCCATCTCCCTCCGGGTGTCCAGCAGCCCAGTCACGATTCCCGTCGAGGTGAGGGGGCCGGATGGAGGTAGCTGTCCGACATGATGATGTCGCTGGTGAGTTGCTGCTCCAAGAACTCAGAGGTCTCTTCAGCTATCTGGCCTGGAATTCTAAAGTCTACAGCAGGAGTCTCCTGCTTGGGGCTGGGGAGGGGTCGGGCAGCCCAGGACTCCGTGGGACAGCCGGTACCCTGGAGGAACTGCAGAAAGTTCTCCTCGATGGAGCCCTCCCGGCTGGGCAGCCTCAGCTCCTCCTCTGGAGCTGGCTTGAAGAAGCAGACAAACTGCTTGCTGAGCTCCCCCCTGATCTGTCGATTGAGACACCCATAAAAGAAAGGGTTGGAGGTGAAGCAGAAGTAGCCGATCCAGGTCACCACGTTCTCCACCTGCCCAGTGGAAATGGGCTGAGCACTGAGGGCAACGTAGAGGTGGAAAGAGAAGTAGGGCAGCCAACAGAGCAGGAACTGTCCCCCCACAGCCAGCAGGACCACTGCGGCCTTCCCTCCCCCGAACGTCCGGTGCGGGGTGGTCTGGGGAGCCCCGGAGCTGGTGACCATGGTGGAGCGGCTGCTGAGGGACTCCGAGCGTTGGCGGGGCGTCTCCATCCAGGTGGGCAGCGGGCCGCGCTGCAGGGCGGCCACCCGGGCCACCCGGAACATGCTGCAGTAGACCACGAGGATGAGGAGCAGAGGCAACAAGAAGTAAAGGACGGCGAAGACCACCACGAACAGCTGGCAGTAGGCGCCGCGGCTCCAGTGCAGCGAGCAGCCCGGGGGGAGGCCGGGGGCCCCCTCCTCCCGGGAGGCCCGGCCCAACACGGGCACGGAGGCCATGGCCAAGGCCTTCACCCACACCCCTACCAACACGGAGGCCACCAGCCCCAGCGTCATGCGCACTTCGTAGCGCATGGGGTGGACCACGTAATAGTAGCGCTCCACGTTGATGGCCGACACCGAGAGGATGGCCAGGCTAACGAAGCATATGCTCAGGAACAAGTAGAGGCGGCAGGCGACCTCCCCAAAGAGGTCGTGGTCGAAGAGGGCAGAGCTGGAGAGCATGGCCAGGGGCATGAGGGTCAGCGCGGCCAGCAGGTCCACCAGGCAGAGGTGGAAGACGAAGACAAATTTTCGGAGGGCGGGGGTCTTGGCAATAACGGCCATCACAGCGGCGTTGCCGGCCACGGCGATCAAGTCCAGCAGGAGCATAAAGAACAGGGCCACGGACTCTGAGGCCACGTCCTGCAGCCCCACCTCCGGCACCCCGCTGGCAGTAGAGGGACCTGGGGTCTGAGGGACCCTCCCCAGAGTGGAAGAGTTCCCTGATGACTGGGGGATGGGGGAGGACTCCATGGGGCCGAAAGAGGACACCCAGGGCACCTCCTGTCACAGGCCCATCCCCCATCCTAGTCCGGTGACCCTGGGATGGCCAGCCCAGGCCCAGGCTTGCCGAGTTCGAGTTCGTGCGTGGGGATGGGGGCAGGGGGTGCCTCCTGCTGGAGCCTGCCAGGCAGGCTCTAATCGCCAGCCTTCCAGGCCGGGCTGTGCATATAAGGGAACGGAGGGCTCAGCAGCTCATCTCTCCTCTCAGGCAGGAAGGAGGTGGCTCTGATCTGCCTTGGTGACCTCAAAGAAGGAGACGTGAGAGATGCCAGAGCCTCACCCACTCAACACTCCACCTTCCGAGTGGTCTCCAGCTCCTTCTTTTGCTTTTCCTTTCCACTGTCCTCCATGCCCTTCTCTTCTCTCAGGGACTGTTATCCAGAGATCCTAAATCCTCTGTCTCCCTCTCCTAGGGTCCCGCTGAGCTCCGGGATCGTGCCCCAGTTTTCAAGTAGCTTATGTAAATTTCTTGATTTCTTGTCTCAGAATGGCAGGAGCTGTTGGGGTGCAGAGGCGACACAAAATCTGGTTTCTAGTCCTAGGCCTGGGAATGATGGACTCTGTGACTCTGCTGGACTTCAGTTTCCTCATGAAGGCATCTGTAAAATGAAGGGAACAGCAGCCACTTCACAACTGTGTTTGGAGGAGCCTGTGAGACTTAATAACAATACCACCCATATGTAGTAACATGTTTAAAGATGCTTTCCAGGTGCCAAACCCCGTTCTAAGCACTGTACCTAAATATGCTCATTTTAGTGCTCACACAACCTATGAGTATTACTCTCATCCCCATTTTGCAGTTGGTGAAACTGAGGTCCAGAAAGATTAAATAACTTACCAAAGGCGGCAAGGTCCAGGTAGGTGCCCGTGTGGTCCGGCTCCAGGGTCAGTACTCCAGCCCACCTGATGGTGCCCTCTACAGCGACTGGAATGCAATAGGCATTCAATGGATAGTTGTTGCATCTGAATCATCTCCAAAAATGTCTATTAGTGCTCTGGGGCTACCATTGGGAAGAGATCACCTGAAAGAGGGAAGGACTGTGTTTGGTGTCCTGTGACATCACCACCCCCAAGATAAAGAGCTGCCATTTGGGGAGTGTTGAGGAGGAACCGTGAAAACAAAACATTCCAGCTGGAAGGAAACTGGGATGCTAGCCCATTCAGGCTCCACTGCCCCCCAAACCAGAAGGGCATAGGTCACTTGAAAGCTGCCCTTCTTTACCCACTCATTAGCTTTTCCAAGCCACCATACCCCTGCAGGTGGGGGAGGAAGTGCCTAACCTTCCACTCCCGGGGTCCTCAGATCTCTGATCATTGGAGCAGATCCCCGGCCCAGAGTCCTCTTGATCCTGGACCATTAGCACATTCCAGAGCTAGGAGGGAGGAGTAGGTGTCTGGGGGGTGGGGGAGGAGTAGGTGTGAGAGTGAGTAGGTCACTGTGATGGTGGAAATGGGTGAGCATAAAGCAGAGAAGACAACTGGAAGGCATTGAGAGGGGAAGAAGTCTGGGGTTTCAGCGTCTCTCATTTCTCCCGGCCAAATGGCAGATCAAATGTTGTATGTGTCTCATTATCCACATTAAGTTTGCATATAGTTGAAATAATAATGCCTTTAAATTTTTCATTTCCGGGATCCCTGGGTGGCGCAGCAGTTTAGTGCCTGCCTTTGGCTCAGGGCGCGATCCTGGAGACCCGGGATTGAGTCCCATGTCAGGCTCCCGGTGCATGGAGCCTGCTTCTCCCTCTGCCTATGTCTCTGCCTCTTCTCCCTCTCTGTGTGTGTGACTATCGTAAATAAATTTAAAAAAAAAATTCATTTCCATATCCTATTCTTGCAGTCCAGTTTCTCCCAGTATAATATAGAAAGGTATGCAAACTCAAGGCAAGCTATAGATACGCCAAGTCTGTAGCCAGGTCACAAGTTCTCTGGATCACGGTTTCCTCATCTGTAAAATGGGAAGATTGAACTGGACGACCTCCAAGATTCCCATCTCTGACAACATTTGATGACTCTGTGAGTTCCTGGGCTGCCAAGGGCTTGGTGGTGGCTGAATTTAAAAACCCATCATTTCTCTGACTGCAATGATGTGGACCACGTGGGGCAGACCGTTCCCATTCCCTCTCCGTAGTTACAGCCTTACAACCACCCTTGGGTTTTGGTAACCACCAATAGTGTATTCCTTTAACTTCAAGCATGCCATGCATGCAATGGGTGCTCAGTATAACTTTGTGAATTGTATCAAACTCAAACTGATCTGTTGAGTCCCTGCCCCTTAGTACCTGCCCCTGCCCCTTCGTACCTGCTCCAAGTACACTCAGTAGGGCAGCTGCGTGCCAGCCAGAGGACTCTGCTCTGGAAAGGGTAACCTGGTCTCCTGGACTTGGCACAGCCCTAACTTTGGACAATTGCCTAGGGATTTGCCTCTCCCCAGGGATAACAGGAAGCTCATTTCACAGTTAAAATGGCCACATTGACCCAGGGTCTATAGAGAAGGTAGGTGGAGATGGTTCCAAAGTGGAGACATCAGCTTCTCATAAGACACTACCAGGAAAAATGCAGAAAGCAACGCTAGGGAAGGCATCCTTGCCCCTTACTTTCCATGCCGGGCTTCATATCTTTCTCATCCCTTCTACCTGGGAGTGGAGGCCTGAAGATGTGGCTCTGAGGCCCCGGGAGCTAAAGGAGTGAATGCCCTCCATGTCTGCATGAACATCAAGAGTCTGCCAGCAAGGCCCACCCAGGGCCCCAGACCGAGGGAAGCAGACATGGTTTCCACGTGGAGATGGAGGGGGCACTGTGCAGCCATGACGGAGCCCTAGGCAAGAAGGCACTGGACGTTTCTCGTTTCCACAGCCCCCTCGGCCTGGGCAGGATCTCCACACTGACTCCTAAATGCCAGGATTCCAGTTTCTGTCCTAACAGATGGACCAACGTGCCTGCTCCCCAGCACTCCCTACTGATGGATGGGGGTCAGGGAGGGCAGGGTTGTGCATCACAGTGTCAGAGGGGAAGCCCAGAGAGCCTCACTCCACTCCTAGCTCACAGCATCATGCCTTCTCACTCGCTCTCATCTTGCCACTGCTTCCTGACAGCAAGCCCTCCCTCACCTCCAGGACCTCTCAGCACCTGGCAGGCTTTACCACCATAGGGGTCAAGGTCTGGCCCCCTGGCCAGGGCATCGTCAAGTTACAAATATCTTTGTTTCAGGATGCAAGATGTGCATAAGTGCCCACCCCAAGGCCACAGAGATGTTGCTGGGATTCGAATGCACCTGTTTCCTAAATACAGAGCTTCCAACCCAAGGACCCCAGCACGGCCTTCCTTCAAACAACAGTATGTCCCTCCTAAGCCAGGAGAGATTTCCAGGGGGCAACCACACCTCTTCCCAGCAGAGTTGCCCACGCCCAGGACGCAGAATTGCCCATCAGCCTACATGCCAAGGGACCCATTCCTAGGATGCGGGGGACCCATCTCTATGACATGGAGGAAGACAGATGGGGAACCCTGTCTGCCTGTAGGATGTGGGTACTCCCTCTGGCAGGAGATCAACCCCCATCTCTAGGCTTCAGAGGTGCCCACACCCCAATACCTGGGAGCCCATCCCTTGACGAAACTGCCCACCATAAGGTAGGGTGGGCTGGTCCTGGGGACGCAGAGCTACCCTCCTGCAGAGTACCTCAGCACTCACCATCAGGCCCTGGGACAGGCCCCTATTCCTGGCCTAGTCGACAACTCCTACCTTTGCTGAGCAGCTCCCGGCTCCCATGTGATAGCTCCTCTCAGCTGATGCTTCTCCAAGGCTGCTGAAGCCTGAACCACTGCAGTGAGTGGTGAGAGGCAGCAGGCAGAGCAGGATGCTCCAAGAGCTTCTGGGTCCTAATGGCCTCCTGCTTCCCACCCAGCCCCTTGGAGCCACTTCTGAAGCAAGGAGCCAGGCACCAGTGCCCCCACAGAAAATGCTCAGGGGTGGTTCCAACCCCCCTCACTTCTCTTGGATTGCTGGAGTGGCATCTCAAAACCTTCTTGGGGCAGTGACCATAGTCAGGGGAGACTCTCCTGGCCAGCCTGGTGAAGTATAAAGGCTACTCAGAATCAGAAAATCCCAGTTTAAGGGCTGGCTCTGGTACTTATGAGCTGTATGACCTAGGGCAAGTCACTTCCCATTTCTGGCCTTGATTTCCTATCTGTTCAAAGAGAATATAGGATAGATGATCCTGAGGCTCCTGACAGCCCTGCCATCGCATGCTTCTGTGTGACATCAGAACCAAGATGCTTTTGTAGCAGGTTGGTCAATGCAGACACAGAGTACCAGGTTAGGCCTGGCAGGGGCCAAGGTTCCAGGGTCAGCTGCCAAAAATGTACAGGGGATAGGTTCAGGAGTGGCATTCAGGTTCGACAGGGAGCTAAAGGCCTTTTCCTAACTCTGCATTATCCCTCAGGAGTCACATTACTATTGTTTTCTTAGATTGTATGTTTATTTGGTGTGGGCTTGTGAGAACCGATGGAGGTAGGGGGATCTAACATCCCCATGAGCCACCATAGTGGTACCACCATAACACTGTTCCCTGAAGACAGAGTGGGCACCAGGAACTCAGGAAGGCTCAGATTGCTCTGGATCTGTAGGACTGGACTGAGCTGCAGGACACCATCCTTACAGCGTCCAAGGCCATGTGATGAGCCTTTGGAGGCGAGATGGAGGGGCATAGCCTCCCACTATAAAGAAACCCTGCTCCCCTAGGTACATGCCTGACACCCAAGGATAGGATCCTAACACTGCAGAGTTGAAACACACCCCACAGGCCAAACTACCCATGTTTCTGAGGCCCAGAGAGGTGAAGACATTGTCCAAAGCCACACATGGCAGAGCCATGAGCCTAGGTCAGGAATTCAGGCATGATACCTACTCCCGAGCCCTCTGCCCTGAGACTTGCCCATCCAGAAATTCTTTCTGCCTCCAAAAGGAAAGAAAGACCAGACTCAACTGAAAGAGCCATGAAAACACTGAGTTACCCAGAAAACCCAGAGAAGTCAAGGTCTGCCCTGTGCCCCAGGTTAACTGTGAAGAGGCCACTGACCAGCCCAAAGCGCAGAGTGATCACCAGTATCCCCAAACACATTTTCTTGAGCTCTTACAAGTGCCAAGTCCTTTATATACTGTACCTTCAATCCTCACATAAATTCTATGAGGCAGCCTTTATTCACCTTATTTTATGGATGAAAATATGGGAGCCAGAGATTAAGGGACTTTCCCGAGATCACACAGAGAGGAAGTGCCAGAGCCAATATTTGAACCCAGGCCTGTTTGAAGCTAAAGCATTTACTCCTTCCTCCATGCCCCCATGGCCTCTCTGGAGACCTGACATGGGACTCTGGGCTGAAGCCCTAAAGCCTATTCCACAGAAGTGGCCGTGGCTTTCCAGGAGACAGCCTGAAATAAAACACATATGTTACTTAGTACAGGGAAATCAAATTAAAATATCAAATGTAAACCTGTAAACACCATCCTTACAGCGTCCAAGGCCATGTGATGAGCCTTTGGAGGCGAGATGGAGGGGCATAGCCTCCCACTATAAAGAAACCCTGCTCCCCTAGGTACATGCCTGACACCCTGTAAACAGCAAAATGATTTTTTTCTTTTTCTTTTTTAAAGATTTATTTATTTATTTTATGATAGACACAGAGAGAGAGAGGCAGAGACACAGGCAGAGGGAGAAGCAGGCTCCATGCCGGGAGCCCTGACGCAGGACTTGATCCGGGGACTCCAGGATCGCGCCCTGGGCCAAAGGCAGGCGCCAAACCACTGAGCCACCCAGGGATCCCAGCAAAATGATTTTTATTAAGCCCTGTGCTGACATGTTGGTAAGATCATCTTGAGATCGGCCAAACCCTCTGGGATCAGGTAAGGCATGATCAGCACCCGCATGCTTCCTGAAAGGAAGCCAATGGCCCCTTCCAAGGACTGAGAAAGAACCAGAGCACACACAGGCTCACCAGTACAGGATTATCCAAAGGGCACTGGATTGGGAGGAGAACCTTGGTTCTAGTTGGGCTCTACTCTACTGGTTGGTGGTAAGCCCTTGGCCTGTGAGTTGGCCATCTGTGCCTCAGTTTATCTACCTACTATAGTTTTTTCTATCTCTAAAATTGGCAAAGATTCACCCCTCAGTTTATCGAATAGGGATAGGAAGCCTGCAACCCAAATATAGTCTTATTTTCCGGCTTGGGGGAGCTCGTACAGTTTGCCCAAGCAACTGGCATGATGGCCAGTGGGCCAAGTCTCCAGGTCCCAGAGAGCTGTTAGGAAAGGTGGCTCCAAGCAGCCAATGGATCCTGGCACGTCCTCCCAGTTGCTGGAAGACATTTTTGCTTGGGAACATGGAGTGAGAGAAAACCGCCTATCCTGGCCTGGCGGCAGCTGATAACAACCATGAACAATAAGGGCACCTGGGTGGCTCAGTCGGTTAAGCATCCGACTCTTGCTTTCGGCTCAGGTCATTGATCTCGGGATCCTGGGATCCACCACCATGTGGGGCTCCACACTCAGTGGAGAGTCTGCTTGAGGAATCTCTCCCTCCTTTTCCCTCTGACACTCCCTCTGCTTGTTCTCTCTCTCTCTCTCTCTCTCTGTCTCTAATAAACAAAGAAATATTGTTTTTAAATAATAAAAACAGTACTGGAGATGATGCCAGTTTTTGAGTGCCTAGCCTGGGGAGGCACTTCTTACGCTGTATCTCGTTAAATGATCTCAGTCAGGGTTTGAAGTAGCTATTGGCACTACATTCCCCCCACCCGCTCTGCCAATCCCTCCTTTCAGACTTTAGTGCAATAGACGATGTGGGAGACGGAGGTAGAGAAACTGGGGTGGCCTCACAAGCCACATCAGAGGTGCATGGCCCACCATGCCGCGCGGAGCCCAGGAGGGGACTCCTGTCCACTGGGGCAGGGTGGCGGCCCTCCCTCAGTATCCTGGTGGGGCCCCTGGTGCTGAGGTCTGATATCTCCATCCTCAACTTGCTCCTCGAGGTGGCCCTGTCCCTCCCTTGCCCACCAGTGCCTCTTGACAGGGTCACGTCCACCCCCACCCAACCTCTCCCACCCCCTCAGGAGATCAGAGCTAACCAAGTTTATCTTCCATCCATCTGTCCGTCCATCCGTCCATCCATCCACTTATTCAATAAATATCTCTCTAATGCCTTTTAGGCTCCCACAGCACACTCCCGGTAGCCCCTCACCTACTTAGTGGCACCCATTGCCCTCCTCTGTTGTCTCTGCCTCTGTCAAAACCTGCTGTCAAGGAAGAGGCTGATAAAGCCACTCGCGCGGGTAGCAGCTAATGTGTTCTGTCTCCCAGGGATTTTAACAATCTAACAGGGAACAAAGGGAAGAAGCTGAAGGCTGGGATTCCAGCATCCACCAGGGGTGTCCCTGAGATCCCACGACACAGACTGTGGGTTCAACCGTCGGCTCCCCCAGCCTGGGCTTGCCCCCAGGACGCCAGCATTGCATCCTCTGCACCCCCTACATCCGCATGGACACCCAGCTCTCCTCATGAGACAGCGGCCTCACAGCAGGGCCCTCCCCACCGCAGCCCCGGCTGTGCCAGCACTAGCCATGCCTGCTTCCAGGCCCCCACCCCCATGCTCCCCATCTGGGGGCCAGGCTGAGGGGCTGTGGAGGAAAGCAGGGGTGAGAGCCTTTCCATTCCCTTTATTCCCCCACAGTCTGGCCTACACCCCCTGCCAGGAGCCAAGATCCAACGGTATATTCAGCCTGCAGCTGCCACTGGTCATGTGAGCCCATTGCTAGGTTACAGGGACCCAAAAATAAATCCTTCCCAACCAGATTAGAAACTGGGGGCCTTGGATGAACCAGGCTCAAAAGAGTGGCAGGAACACCCACAGTGTGTGTGCAGGCCAGGCCTGCTATGAGACTGGGGAGCCTTCCCCACACAGCCCCCGCTTCATCCACCAGCTGGGGCTCCATGCCGGACCCCCAAAGAAAAATAGAGAGAGCTCCAGGCTCCTTAACGCAATAAGTCAATCTACAGGGGAATGGGCCTTCCTCACTAGCAGTAGGGGTTTGCTTGGGCAACAGCCCTCTCCGTCTTCTTCCCAGACACACTCCCCACCTTCAGCCTAGCCCTCGGAATGCCCCACCCCCAGTGCACCTGCAGAGCACTGTAACCCTTGGCCCTGGGGCCTGTGAAGCAATCTGTATCAATTCTCCTTTTGCAGACTCAGAAAGGGAGATCCAGCAGGAAGCACGGTACTGGGCACTTACACAGAGTTTCTCGACCATCTTCCAAGTAACCCCATTCACAAATATGGAAACTGGGGCTCAGAGAGGTTAAGTGATTTTCTTTGAGCCACACAGTTGAGTAGCTGGGCTCCGACTCCAAGATCTATATTTTATGAGTGCGGGGTTGTGGCAAGGAAGAGGACAGAGAAGCACAGCAAAGGAAGGGGAGTCCCTGAAAACCCTTCCCTGTGGTCTGATAACTGGCCACTTGACTTGCTCTGAATTGGGCACACTGTCTTCCACCGCCACCAACCTCTACAGCCTCTGAGTCAGGCCACAGCTGTGGGCTCTGTCACCTTCTCCGGGACTATCCAGGACTTAGGATCATTCCAGTGCTTAGGCCTAGTGGGAAAGAGGGCATGTACACCCTCCCCCACCCCCCCATAATCAAAGGGTCACTGGAAGTCAGGTACCTATTTTACAGACGAAGAAGCCCAGAGAGGAGAAGCAACTTGCCCAAGGCCACCCAGCTGACCAGTGAAGGAGACCAGGATCCAAGCCTTTGGATTCCTACTCCCTTTTCTGCCTGTTATTAAGGATGCAGACAGTTGGGGTCCATCAGATCTGATGCTGTGGTCAACCTGTGGTCCCCTATCACCAATGCCTTTCTCTAACCCACCGCATCCCCAAGACCTGCCCTATTCTCCTCAGCAAAGTGCTCCTCTTCTCCACCAAGCGTCTGAGGGTGCCCAGACTCCCCCCTCACTTCCCCATATAGGTGCCTCCCCATTCTGAACACATTCTGATGGTCTCCTAAAGCTTCAGAGCACCCCATTCCTCAGCTCTCAGCAGCCCAAACAGCAAACTCCACTCCACCTAATACAAGAAATGCGTATTGAGCACCTACTATATGCAAAACTCTGTTTGGGGGGGGGGTGTTAGAGAGAGAGGTATGAGGATGAAAGGAATACAAACCCTGACCTCTACAATCTAAGGTGTTTACAATCTAAGATGGGGATGAAGCAGGCTGTAAGCTTCAGCTTCCAGTCGTCGTGGAAGATTTAAAGGAAAAAAGGTGAACTTACTCCCTCAGGAAATCTGGGCAGGCTTCATGGAGGAAGCAGCATAGGTCTTAAAGGAAGGTAGAATTTTGACTGGCCATAAATGAAGGGGGTTGGGGAAGAGAAGAGTCAAGAAGGAAGAAGGTGGTCTGGAAAAAAACATGGAGACAGACAAGCTTAGGGAATATCAGGGCACTGTGACTTAATCCACGTGTAGGGAAAAAGAATAGAGAGGTAGGTTGGCAGGGCTGTGGGCAAGCCAGTCTGAAAAGCCAAAGCCAACACAGCAAAATGTTTTGGGGGGGGGGGCGCGGATGAAGGGCCTCACTCCCGGGACCATCCCCTGTCTTCTGAGTGAGTCAGTCAATCAGTATTTACTGAACTCTCGAGTTCCAGAGTGAGAGGTTGAACTCCAGGCTGGGAGTTGTCCTTGTCACTCAGGCCTGGAGGGAGGAGGGAAAACATATAGGTCACCTCAAGGACGTAGCGTCTGTGAATATATGACAAAGTCAGCTCAGAGAAAAGGGGGGGTCAGAGAAAGCAATGAACCCATATGGCCCTTGTGCCCCGGGGGGCGTTCTCAGAGCCACCGGTGTGTCCATTCCACGGGGAAGAGGCAAAGGGTGGAGTGCTTAGGTCATTTGAGAGCCTGGAAACTCTCTCCTCGAGATTCACGATGTCCTAAGAAGTTGCCCGGCCTGATGTGCAGAGACGCAGCACCCTGGGCCACCTGGCCGTTCACACCTGTGGGAATGACATCCTCCGCTCTGGCCTGAGAACAAAGAGCTGGGCTGGATTTCCCGACTTGAGCTCCACAGAGCAGACCAACTGTGCCAGGTCTCTGGTCTGGGGTGGAGGCGCCCCGATTTACATTTCTGGGGCAATTCCATCTAAGAGAGGGGCCCTCACCCCACCAGCCCCCTTGAGGCCCCAGGCAGCCTTCCCTTCCTTCTGTAAGCGGGGCACAGAGATGCAGGCTCTGAGGCCTCTTTCCCAGACATTCTCTTTTCCTACAACGTCCTCCCCATGAATTTCTGATCCACCTAGACACAGGATCCTCCCCGCGTTCAAGTCTTACGCCCCTCAGTCCAAGGAAAGGCCAGGACTCCGCGGGGATTTGGAGAGATGGCTTCTAAGTGCCTCCCCAGAGGGGGTGACGCCCGCCTGAGGGCCCTCAGCGCTGTGACAGCTCCGTCTCCCCGAGGCCCAGGCTGGAAGGACAGCCCTGCGGCGGCTAAGTCGGGCCCGCCTGAGCCCGGTCCGGCGAGGGGGCACCGGCCGGGAAGAGGCCCCATCCCCAGGCCGCCCTGAAGGCTGGCGGCCGCAAGAGGGCAGTGTCGGCCACAGAGACCGGTCTCCGGAGGCCAGGCTTCTACTTGGGTCTCTCCTGCGGGACTCACTGTCCCGTGGGTCCCGATCTTTTCACCGATCTGACTTCCCACAATGTCTGCTGGGAGGTCCAGGCAGGAGCGCCAAGCCTCCAGGAGAAAATCCCTTCTACTCCTAGGAGATGCCGTGGGAGAGATGGACAGACTGGCGTCCTGGAAGGAGCTCCCAACTCGGGAGTCCAGGAGCTGCAGGTGCGCAAGTGAACAGCGCCCTTGGGGCTACCCTCGTAACGTCTCTGAACCTCAGTGTCAAAGGAGGGCTTGGGAGAAGCTTGTAGATGCCCAAGGTCCTCTGCAGCTCTAGACTGAGTCTGAATCTGCAGCCATCCCTGAGTGCGGCTTCTCTGGCCCGGGCCAGGACAGCTCGAAGGATTCAGGGCCCCAGGGCCAGCGGCAGTGGCCGGAAATAGCACTGGGCACTCCTACTCTCCACAAACCAGGCCATTCCTCCGGGAATCATAGTCAGGAAGAAATGCAGTGCTGGCACTGGGAAGGGGCACAGGAAGGCTGACCAGGGTCAGCTGGGCCCCAGAAAGACCCCTCCTCTAAGCAGGTCCAGCTGACGATTTGTACGTGACTGTGTGACTAGTAGGAAGGCTGGAGGCTGCCTGAACGATGTCACCTGCTTAGGCCCAGGCTACCCAAAAAGCCTTGGGGCAGATTGGGCTGCCTACAGTGGAGGCTGGAGAAAGCCTAGATCCCTCCCTCCCAGGCCTTTGCACACCACACTCCCCAGTAGTCACCTCCTCCCTCGCCGAAGTTGCTCTGACCTCTGCTTCCAGCTCCCTGCCCACACCTTCCCAGCCCCAGAAAGCAGAGCCCACAGCCTGGATTCTAGGGGAAGATCCTTGCCCAGCCCCAGACAAGCCCTGTTCCCTGTGCCTCTTTGACCCCAGCCATTCTCACAACGCCTGTAATTTCACACCAGGCACCTGGACGCAGGGACCAGACCAGCACCTGCCCTGATGGGGCATCTGATCTGGCACCTGGGGCCTGACTCCACCCAGTACAGGGTGTGTCCTGCTGCTTGGATCCCATCTCTTTTTTCCCCCATGGCCCCATTTCTCCCTTTTCTCTCTCTTATTTGGCTTCCCTCTTTTGATCTCTCTTGAGAGTTCACTCTCAGCTCTTAGGACTCTCCAAGTCCCAGGGCCTCTTCACCGTGGGCCTCACTGCCCACCTCTCTGTTGCTTTGCCTCAGTGAACACCTTTCCCTTTCCATCTCCCTCTCCACCCTCACTTCCTCCTCTGCAGTGAGCACATTGAGAATCTGATCCATCCTTCCCTGGACCCAGGGTATAAATAGCAGAGGGAGGCCAGGCCAGGAGCCAAACTTGCTCACAGCCTCTTCCTCACGGCCCCAGGGTTGGGCGATCAGCACCAGTAGTGGGGCGGGTCCCAGGCAGGATCTTGGGGGCAAGGGGCTGGAGGGTTGGGACTGAAGGGCACTGTACAGAGTGCCAGCCCCTGATGGAGAGGGGGTGTGACAGTACACTGGGAGTCCGGAGCTTCCCCTGCAGGCCCAGCTCTCCCCGCGGCGATCCACCCCCCCACACCTGACACGGTGAGAGAAGCTTCTCCTGCTAGAGAGGAGTCTGGGTCAGAAGACTTCCCAGGGCCACTGGAGGGCCCGGCCCCTCCTCCAGGGCGCAGATGCGCGGGGCCCTGGGGGGGGGGGGGCAGGTGGCTGCCAGCAGCCAGCAGCTGGGGATGCAGTGGAAGTGGTGCCCTCAGGAAACAGGCCACACTCTCACCCTAGCCAGCTCCCTGGCCTAATTAGACACCGGAACGGGCATTGATCGTCCCTGAGCTCATTATGTCACAGCTGGGGAACAGCTGGCCAGTTTTTTCCAGGCCATTAGCTGCACAAGGAGGGGGGCGCAAGCAGGATCAATACCCGGTCTGTCTGTGGGGGAAGCGGCCGGCGGCTGCCTCCGTTGGCACTCGCCTCGGCTCTCTCTCGGGGCTGAGCTGCCAGGGGCTGAGCTCCTTGGAATTCTCATACAAAGCTTGTCTCCTTCCTGCCTGGAGTGACAGACCCGTGGCTCCTGAGCTGACCCTGACCTGGCCCACAGGTACCCTCTGAGTCTTCTCTCCCAGGGCCTTAGTGGGGCAGGGAGGAGGTTCGGGTTACGGGCGTTGGTCTCAGAGGACACCTTCAAAGTCCAGCTTCTCTCCACCCCCACAGCAAGATGACACCTCGTGCAGCTGCTTCTGCTGGCCTCAGGCCCACCTCTCTGTGCCCCTGGGCTCAGCCAGCGTTTGGTTTCCCGGGAGGTGGGGAGATGGCAGGGGATGCTCTGATCCTTAGGGGATTGGGAGGGGATTGGGAGGGGGTGGGAGGAGGGAGGAAAGAGGTGATAGTTCTCATTCTCTTTCTCTCTCCTCCTGGCCCTGGGGAAGCAGGTCAACTGGGTGGCACCCAAGCAGGAGGAAAACTATCCACACTGCCTGACCCCAGGAGGCCCACTATCAGAGGTGAGTTCAGGGTGAAGTGAACTGGCTTTTTATTTATGGACTCATAGAGTGTCAAGTCTGGAAGAGACCTCCAAAATATCCTGAGCTACCCTCCAGAGGCAGGAAGCAAGCTCTAAAATGCCTTAAGGTCTACTATGCCTGGCTGACTGCTGACAAGTGGTGCTAGTCCCCTCGGTTCTTCTGTTTGTTCTATACTGTGCTCTAACCTACCCCAAGGTCTCTCTGGGCTTGTCCTCAGGCTACCGGTGGAGGCAGCACTCACCAGGAGAGTTGTGAAGACTGCTGGACTCTAGACTCCCCTCCACCCTGCCTCCACCCCTGCCCCTAGCCTCACCGCACCACCACACCCATCGCTGGAAGTCCTGTTGGGTCCAGATGCTGAGTTCCTGGGCAGTTTCCCTGCTCCACTCAACAGAGGCCAGGCAGTGCCTTCTGCTTCCTAAACATACCACAGTAGCCTTGCTTTCCAGAATTAGCAGTGAACAGAGCGTGAGAGTCAGAAGTTCTGATTTCCAGACCTGAGTTCCTTCCAGCCAGGCTCCAGCCCTGAAGAGCCTGCAGAATGATACTAACCAGAAATACTGAAAGGCCAAAAGGGCCCTTAAAATGTATTCCTCATGTTACAGATGAGGAAACTGTCCCAGTGTGGAAAAGTGATTTGCTCAAGGACGCCTCACTGGTTAAGGCAGATCTGAGACAGGTTTGCCAACTGCCAGGTGGTTGGTATTGGTTCCATTCCACCACAGGGCCTGGTCTCTAAGTTCCAAAAGTCACTGATCAAGGTCTAGTGGATCACCCATGACCCATCCAGCATGTCCCAAAAGCCCAACAAGTCTGTCTAACAAACCCAGAGTGCACCCTCTTTCTCAGGGCTCTCAGAACACAGAGGGCACCTGAGGCCCATCAGAATGCTCCTTGGTCACACCACCACCAACAGAAGTAGCCCTTTCTCCTGTGAGCCCCCATCAAGTCAGGAGCAGCTGCTACTCAAGGGATCAAGCAAAGACCAGCTGGGCTCTGCTGTGTCTGATGTTTGTCTGTCTGTCTGTCTCTCTGGGTCAGAGGACAGTGGGAGCCTAGAGATAATGTGGCATTGCTGGAACTTCCTCCAGCCTGAGTCACTGGGATGGAGTACATTAGAAGAAATGAAGTATTGCTCCTTCTGCTGGCACCGTGAGGAAAGAAATGTCTACATGGACTAGAAGATGATGCAGCAAGTGGCCTGGGAATCAGAGAGGGTGCGAGATGAGCTCCCGGGGACGGCTTCCCAAAGCCACTGGCAGGAGAGCCTCATCCTCACTCTCTTCTCTCTTGGCTCCAGATAGGGAGTGACATCCTTAAGCAGCAGGTGTAAAACCCTGAACCCTTGTGTTTCTAGCAAGGCCATGTGGGAAAGGAGATGGCCAGACGGCCTGGAGAGGAATTCTAGCATAGGATGCTTTGCAGTGGCCCACCGTGGTAGCGAGCTCTGGGAGGCAGAGCAAGAGGAGAGCAGCGCCCGGAGGCAGGCCAGGGGTCATGGAAAGGGAGTGAGAGAGGTGCCAGCGACAGACCATCTCCAGTCCAAGTGTCATGGAAAGGAGGACAATAGTTAAAGTCCTGGCTTGATGTCCCATCAGTGTCATTCATTAGCTTTGTGGACTGGAGCCAGTCCTGGACTCCCGGACCTGTCAGCTTTTCCTGATCTGTGAAAAGATACAGGGAGCAATTAGCTGTGCAGGTTGCTGTGGCTCCAAGGCCTACGTGAGGGAAGGTCAGCGAGAGGCTTTGGGAAGGGTACAAACAGGAATGGTGATTTTTATTACCCCACGCTGCTGTCAGCTCATCGCAGTGCATGGCATAAGGACACTGATTCCCAAGCTGCCAGAGAATGGTTTGTATCGTAACATTGTGTGCACAAGCATTATTGTCAGGAGTGACAGAAGCAAAGGGGCTTTCCTTCTAGAAGGGACTTCCCAGGCCCCACTAGCAGATGTTTATGAATCTATAACAGCATTCATCAGTCCCCACAGGGTCTCTCTGCTCGCAGAGAAGGCGCCTAAAATTGAGGCTTCCAGGATGTGTATGCACACACACGCAAAGGATACAGACCCATGAATCATGTCAATCCCCGGTGGCTTTGTCATCAACTGTCCCCCTTCCTAGGTGCCAAGCCTCCTCGGTTCTCAGTCCATTAAAAGAGTAATCTTTTTGAGAATAACAATGTCCTGATGGTAACCAGATGAAGAACTGAAAGAGATACCAGGACTGAAGGGGTAGTTTTGCATTCGTTCGTTGTCGTTGGCCCAGGGAAAGAAGCTACCTCTCTAACAATTATATTTGGTATCATGTTTCCTGACTTTCAAAGGACTGTCATATATATTATTAAGCCACATGGCATTCTTAGGAGACACATACCATCGTCTGAGGCTTGTAGATGTGAAGTACCTTTTTCCAGATCACCCAACTGCTAGGTGACAATCTAGGTCATTTATCCCCAATCCTGTTTGCTTCCTGTGACACTTTACTACTTCTCACCTCCCGTGAACCCTCAACCCTCACCAGTGTCTCTTCTGCCCGAGACCAATAGCAGAGTGCTATGCTACTGCTACTGAACACCTACTACTAGAGTCTGTGATGTTTTTAACTTTTGGATTTGATATAGATTTTTTTTAATTTTATTTATTTATGATAGTCATCACAGAGAGAGAGAGGCAGAGACATAGGCAGAGGGAGAAGCAGGCTCCATGCAGGGAACCTGATGTGGGATTCGATCCTGGGTCTCCAGGATCGCACCCTGGGCCAAAGGCAGGCGCCAAACTGCTGCGCCACCCAGGGATCCCTTGGATTTGAAATAATTGCAAACTTAGTGAAAAGTTGCAAGAAGGGTACAAAGGACTCTTCTATACCTTTCGCTGAGTTCCTCGATTTGTTTTCTGTTTCAATTTTACCACATTTGCTTCATTGCAGGTATGTCTCTTTCACTTCCCCTCTCTCCTCTCCCTCCGCCCCCCCCCCATATATATATGTAAAATTTCTGATCCACTCAAGAGTGAGTTACAAGTATGGTGCCCCATTAGCTCTTAACACTTCAGTGTATATTTCCTAAAAACAAAGACATTCTCCCACATAACCGTAGTACAACAATTAGGATCAAGAAACTAACATGATACAAAACTACCATCTATTCCAGAGACCCCATTCAAATTTATCATTTGACATTTTAATGCCTTCCCTTCTCCCCATTTATATAATTATATCAACTCAACCATTCTTATCCAGTGAGTCACAACCTAATAATAAAATTATTTATTTTGATGCCTCAGTTGTCCCAGTCTTGGCCTGTAGATAACCCTTCAATCTGGATTCTGTGTATTTTTGACATGGTCCCGTCATTCTTTGAGCACATCCTTACTTTATAGCACAACCAGATGCTCCAGGCTCATCTAGTACTTTCCAGGCTGATCAGTCCTGGTTCCTTTTAGTGGAAAATGATATTTAGAAGCCAAGATCTGGGTGTTGGGTGCGCTCGCTGCTATTGGGTTATCATTGCTTCTAGGACCTCAAAACAGACAGAGCTAGAAATACATATGTGTGCACACACACACACCACTCTATATTAAAAACATGAGTTCAAAGTAGGCACCCCAATTCTGATCTAATACCATGGAGTGTATTCCCTTTCCATAATGTAACTCCTTTCACTAACTAATGTAATAAATTTCCTGGCCACATAGGCCATCTTCTCTGCCCTAGATTCACCAAATATGCCGGTTGGCCCAGCCAAATTTTGCCCCCAACTCTTCTGACCACACTAGCTGTACTGGCTAAATCCTCCATCCAGATCAAAGGGAAAGAAGACAGGAAGGCGAATTTGCCATATTTTTTTTAAAGGATTGGATTTATTGAAGAGTTTGTCTTCATCACACATTGAAATCAATTTCACAATCATTCAAATACTTGTCATATACCCTAAATATACCTGTTCCAATAATAGAGCACTTTTAATATGTCTAATAGAGTTAAGGGCCAATTATTTATGAAGTTATTTCTGGATTAATCTGAAAAAACAGATTATAATGTGTGTGTATATGCTCATTCTGCATCTCTAAAACTTCTCATAATCTAATTTATATTCATGCTGACTTGTAGAAATGGCAATGCAGAAGCCCTTTGCCTGTACTGATAAGTTTGGAAACAAAAGTTCAAAGAAAGTATGTTTACCAAACCATTTTCTTTTACCTACTGCATGCATAGCTTGACTACATTTCCCAGCCTCCCCTGCAGCCAGATGTGGTCACGTGACTGAGTTGTGCCCAGTGGAATGTGGGCAAAATTGATGAACACCACTTCCAGACCTGGCTGGGAAAACTTTCCACACAATTCTGCACGCTCCCTGTCTCTTCCCCCATCTGCTGATTGAATACAGAGGATCCTAGTAGAAGATTCCAAAGCCTGTAGCAGTTAGCAGGGCCGCAAGATGGACAGTGCTGGGTACCTGAACCATCACATCAATTGAAGACCATCAACTGAATATCAGTATTAAATAGTCATGTGAGGGCAGCCCGGGTGGTTCAGTGGTTTAGCGCCACCTTCAGCCCAGGGTGTGATCCTGGAGACCCAGGATTGAGTCCCATGTCTGGCTCCCTGCATGGAGCCTGCTTCTCCCTCTGCCTGTGTGTCTACCTCTCTCTGTGTGTCTCTCATGAATAAATAAATAAAATCTTCAAAAAAATTTTTAAAAAATGGTCATGTAAGTGAGAATGTCAACTTCTATTGTGATAAGCCACTGAAACTTGGGGGTTATATCAGTTAGGTCACCCTAACCAATACAGCAAGTAAATGAATTGTCCAAATTTACCCTTGGGATGCAATTAAGCATTGGGATACCTGGCTGGCTCAGTCATAGAGTGTGCAATGTTTGATCTCAGGGTTGTAAGTTTGAGCCCCACGTTGAGTGTGGAGATTACTTAAAAATAAATAAAAATAAAATCTTAAAAAAAAAAAAAAGACAGTGAAGCATAATGTTGAATGAAACCTTATTATCCCTACCTGAGGGTTCCTCCCATCAGGTAAGACCATGTGGCATGCACTTGATACCTCAGGACACTGTAACTCTATCTTTCAGAATCTCTCAGTATTCTGAAAGTGACCTTTCCCTCCTTTGCCCAACTCTAAACTAGTGCCTCCCCCTTCCTGCCCCTGCTTCTCCCTTTTCTTTTCCCAAGAGGACTGTGACCTGGAGTTTGCTCTTTCATGGGTTTATTTTTATCAGATGGAAACATCTGGTTTGTCTAACACCTGATCTCAGGCATAGAGAGTCTTACCTACCCTGTAGAGGTGAGTATCCCCAGTGAAAGGGGACAGCCCTTTCATTTCCTTTTCTTTTTTTAAGATTTCATTTATTCATCCATGAGACAGAGAGAGAGAGAGAGAGAAGCAGAGAGAGACACAGGCAGAGGGAGAAGCAGGCTCCATGTAGGGAGCCCAATGTGGGACTGGATCTCGGGACCCCAAGATCACACCCTGAGCCAAAGGCAGTCGCTCCACCCCTGAGTCACCCCGGCATCCCAGCCCTTTCATTTCCTATAAGCAGATTCTGTGGTTGGTGTGGAGGTAGTGACAATACCTGTAGTCTCAGGATGAACCAAAATAAGCGGAGGTGCAAGTTGATTTCTTCCTCTGAACATGGTAGGTCAATAGCAGTTACGGGTCATCTCCATATCCTGGCTTTTCATGGGCTGATAATTGGTTCAGCAAGTTAGCATAGCCCAGGCTGTTAGAAACTTACATCTTCCCAGAAAGGTTGTTCTTCACCCTTTTCCTTCTAGGCTAGACAAGTTTTCAAGTTTTGAGAGCACAAGAGAAGTCAAGTAAAGTGGGAGGGGAAGGTGGGGAACAGTGCAATTACAGGAAAGGAAAACAGCCTAGAAATGTGGACGTATGAGGTATTGAGAGCTTTCCTAATATCACAGTCCAAATTACAGAGTTAAAGTCACACGGTCCTATTTCTAGAGTTAGCCAAAGCCCTGAGAGTCGCCTCATCTTCGTTTCATAGAGAGGGAATCAAGGACCAGAGTGATGAAGGAGCAGGTCCACCGTCACAGAGGGAGTCAGGGGGAGGACTAGAACCCAGAACTCTCAAGTCCCAGACCAGCATTCTTTGCACTTTTCTTCTCTGCTTACAGGTCTGATGGGAACCACTCAGTTCTAACAGTTGGAGCAGCAGATGTAATTAGGATACTAAGTACTGGAGAGTGTGCTCCCTGAGGACCTATCTCTCCATGACCTTGGCCAACCCCCAAGCCTCCCTGAAAGCCTTTCCCTGCTTCTACCAGGAGCCAGCTCCCATCACCCACCAGGGTCTGACACAAACAGCCTGTCTGGGGTGAGTCTCTCAATTCCAAGGTGAAGCTCGAGTGAGAACATCTCCACCCAGAGCTCCAGAGTATCTGGGAAGGGAAAGTCTCCAGACTGGAAAGGCATGGAAATTTCCTTGAACCCAGAAGCATGCTTGGAATAGTATCAACTGCCGCATCACCACTCCAGCCTGGCCTTGTTAGTGAGGCAAGCCACAATCAGGAGATAATTAGCTTGCTGTTATTTATTCCCTACACTAATCAGCAGCCCACTGCTTGCACAGCAGAGAGGGCTCCCCCACCCCCCCACCCTGAGCTGTGGGGGTTCTCAGGGACCTTTAGTTACCAGCCAGGAAACAAGTAGCAGACAAAGGGCTGGGGAGAGGGGGAGAGAGAGGAGGATCCCCCACCACAGGACCTGAGCACCAACCACAGGACCTGGGCGCCGCAGGCTTCCACACAGCACAGAGCTCCCTGGGGAGAGGCAGCCCTGGGATCACCAGGAGCCCCAGGCAGTGCAACACCCCTCTTCGTTTTGGTCTTGGGGTTGGGCTCTGGTCGATAAAGGGCAGCTGGCCTTCAGCTCCTTGTTCTGCCTCACTGCAGTCAAATTGCCTTTTTCCAAGGCGACTTTCAAAAAAAAAAAAGATGACATTTATCAAAGCCTGCTGAGTGGTGACCTTGGTGGGAGGGAGAGAGGGCGGGTGTACTTTCTGTGGAAGCAGGCAAAGAAAATAAGAGAAACCTGGAGGGAAGGAAATGCTTTCAAACCTCAAAGTTTTTGGAACAATCACAGAGAGATGGCTGGAGGTTTGAGGATAGCCACTCCGTGCTCACCAGCACTCTGTCCTGCCTCCTTCCTCATCCTCACCAGCACATTCTCACTGGCAGTCCTGTCATTCCAGCCCAAATAGGAGACCAAAGGTGCTCCATTCAAATAACAATCTTGGGTAAGGGCTCAGATCTGTGACTTGATTGATAACTTCACGAGATACTGAAGCTTAGGTCAGTAGTAATTCCAAAATGTCTCTACAGCACAAGCTAGGAGGCTGCCATTTGGTTGGAAGGTAGAAGTAAGGGGAGGTGAAAGGCTTGCCCTGAAGCTATGTTTGCATAGCAAGCCCATCGGGGTTGTTTCCATATATTGTACATCTTTCTGGAATGGTGTAGATAAAGCCCTTTGATGCCACTTCTTGGCCCCATTGCCACCCAGAGGACTTTGGGGGACATCTGGTCAACCTCCACCCTTACACAGGAATCCCTACAAGTTTGCTTAATACTCTTCTCTGGCTTTCTAAGCCCTCTTTATACATGGGCTCATATATTACCTGTCACCATGTATCATGACCACCTGTGTCTCAGTTTCCTTCACCAAACCATGATACTTGAGAACAGAGACAGTTTCTTATGTGTCTACCTTCATATTGCCATTTTTCTACTCCTAAACACTCTCAGGACTTCTTGCTATATATGAATGAGGTGTGTGTAATAGAATGAATGAACAAACACGTGAAAGGACATCTATGCAAAGTAGTCATCCAGCCTCTGCTTGAATGCTTCCTGCAATGGGGAGATCATTACCGCAAGATGGAAAAGATCCATTACTGGACATTTGAAATGTCAGAAGATGTTTCTGTCCATGGGATAGAAATCTGCTTCTCTGACACTTCTACCCAGTAGCACACTTCTTCCCTTTAGAGGCCCAGAAGAACAGAGAAGTCCTCCACCTAGGATTCCACGGATGAGCCTTATGAGATCTCTGCCCCCAAGAAATGTGTGTAAAATTGTGTGTGCCCATGTGCTTAGGGGGAGGGAATCCACTGGTTTCACCAACGAGTCTGTGTTACCGAATTTTACAGCCACACTACATTTGTTTACTCCCTCTTCCCCATGAAAATGTATATTAGACAAACCAAGCAGCTTCAAAATGCTTGCTTTTGTAAATTTTTCCCTCCTTACTCTTCCAAAGAAAGCAGATCTGGACTATGTGTCATGAGCAAAATTAACTCTGCTACTCTAACCACAGATGATTGGATGGGGATCAATTCACATATTCAAGTGGACCAGGTATGGGAGGGACACACAGGAGGCTGAAGGAAAGGGTTTGATAGGACTTCTGCTCCAAAGGGTTCTCCATACTGGATGGCAGCAATCTGGCTCATTCAAAGCCTCTTACTGGGGAAGCACACATCCTAGTGGTACCCACAGAAGGTAGGTACATCTGGGCCTACAAACCTCTTTCTGCCATTTCAGACCACTATTTCAGCTCTCCAAGTCTTAGAAACATTGTGTTCACAACTCCTATAGCTAATAAAGCACCTCCCTAGCTACAGTAAACCTCTCGGTGGGACCCTGCAAGCCACCTGTCTTCGGAGCACTATGAGGGGTAACTCTTCTATATGGTTCCAAAGATTCTGACTAATCCACAACCTTTCAACTTCCCGAAGTGGTTATTATGACGTCCTCCCAAAGTAGAAGGTCTCATTGTTAAAGCACCCTTCATACATGAACTACCAAAGGATTCACATGCATTCTCATTTAATCCTCATGAAACTCCTTTATTTTCTATTTTTTAAAAAAGATTTTATTTATTTATTAAGAGACAGAGAAAGGGGGGTGGGCAGAGGCAGAGGAAGAAGCAGGCTCTCCATGGAGCAGGGAGCCCAATGCGGAGCTTGAACCCAGGACCCGGGGGTCATGACCTGAGCCAAAGGCAGATGCTTAACTGACTGAACCACTCAGGTGCCCCACGGAACTCCTTTAACAGTGGTTTTCAAATTTAGGGGTACCAAGAATCACTGGGCTTCTTACAAACAGATTCCCAAGCCCCCATCCCCAGAAGTTCTAAGCAGGTCTAAAGTGGCCTCAAAATCCTCTTTTTAATCAAGTTCCTTGGAGATTTCTGGTGCAAACAGCCTGAGGCCCACCCAGGGAGAACATGACCCTAAAGGGTAATGTTTCCTAATTGTCCTGATGATCAAAATGCTTTCTAGACTCCTCCTCAAAGATTTCTAGTTCTGTGGCTCAGGGGCTCTGGAATTTGTACTTTTAATTGAATAGGTATTACAACTTCCATTCTATAGATGAGAAAGCCGAGGCTCAGAGTAATTTATCCATAGTCTTATAACTAGCTGATGACAAGGGTGAAATTAGAACCCAGCTCTCTTGACACTCAGTCCAATGCTCTTTCTACTAGGCCACAGAAGCCACCACCTATATAGAGACCTGAATGTAACAGCCAATAGATAGATGTTTGTTAAATTGAATAGAATCCACATATATACTTTCTAGGTCCTGGGGGAAAGAGATGATTTCTAAGGCATATTTGCATCCCACTCCACCCAGCCTCACCCCAAGGCATACAACACAGTGGTCTGCCCGAGGGGTTCCACAGATGTTTGTGAGAGAATGCATTATGATATGATTACTGGACTGTGTATCATTCCATCAGCTACCTCTGGCTGTGCTCCAGGCTGTAAATGAGCTGTCCAAAACTGAACCTGATATTCCTGCTCTGGTCTGGCCCTAACTGAGCATAGCAGGAGCTTCTTTGCCCATGGTTTTAAAGGAACTACTACTGCCTGTTCTGGGAAGTTGGGCCTTGCCCTTCTTGCGGGTCTAGTTCTGTGTGTCCTCACAGAACTAATAGGAACTGACTCCATTTTGCTAACCCTGGGCCCTCCTCAACATCTTCAGCTTCTACTATGAATCCTAATCCTAGCCTCCCACTCATTAACACATAGAATCCTGCTAGGCTCAAAGTCTGGGCCCGGAACCCCTGGAGAACCTGGGCCACAGATTCAGATTTCTCCTGTTTCTATTTGCTTTGCATTGTCCCAGGAAGTGGTATCATCAGAATCCCAAACAAGGATGAAGGATGCAGCCCACTCCTACCTCCTCACACTTATAGAGCACCTACTACATGTTAGAGACTATGTTAGGTACATGAACTCAGTGAATCCCCACAACAAATCCATTAGGTAGGGCATCTTACTGTACCCATTTTACAGGTTAAGTAATAGCTCAAGTCACACAGTGAGTAGCAGAGCTTGAATATGATCCCAAGAAGCCTGGCTCCAGAGACTATCTCTTAACCACAAAGCAAGACTCCCTCTCCAGGTTAACTCAGGCCTGCTGTGAACCAGCTTGTGAACTTGACTGCTAAGGTATCTTCTAGGCCTGGTAGTCTAAATGCCTGTCATTATGGGTATGGGCCAGACAGGCTAACATTATGATTATTAGCCTTAGAATCAGCTAAAAACAGTTTAAGTGGTTAAAGAGTAGAAACTTCAAGCATAAATGAATAGCTAAGGATACAAAAGGCATGATTAGAGGAAAAAGATTAACTCGGAGAGTTAGTCAAATGGTCTTAGATAAGGGAGAAAAACCCTCAGCAGTAAACTTAACGTAGTTTAACTATAAACCTTCCCCAAATTACAACAGCACTGACTTCCTAAACTAGAATATTAACTTCCCAAATATAATGCAAACTAATCAAGGATTCATATGATAAGAATTCAGTGATAAATCTCACATTAGTTAGAATTTAATTTTAGATATAAAGGCTTTAGAAATGCCTAGATGGTTCAGTGGTTAAGCATCTGCCTTTGGCTCAGGTCGTGATCCTGGGATCAAGCCCCGCATCAGGCTCTCTGCTCAGCGGGGAGTCTGCTTTTCCCTCTGTTCCTCTCCCCCCTCAACCCCCTCCCCCCGCCCCTGCCTTGTGTTCTCTCTCTCTCAAATAAATAAATAAATAAATAAATAAATAAATAAACAAACAAACAAATATCTTTAAAAAGGGGGGCACCTAGGTGGCTCAGCAGTTGAGCATCTGCCTTTGGCTTAGGTTGTGATCCTGGGGTCCTGGGATGGAGTCCCGGTCAGGCTCCCTGCAGGGAGCCTCTATCTCCCTCTGCCTGTGTTTCTGCTTCTCTCTCTGTGTCATTCATGAAAAAAATAAATAAAATCTTTTTTTAAAAAATCTTTAAAAAAAGTAAAACCTTTAGAAATCCAGAGAGCGGGTTGTATGTACAGGAAAATAAAATATTTCTAGACTGATGGCAAAATTTCTTAATGAAAAAAATCCTAAACTCCCTTTAGAGGACCCCCTGGTTATCCAGGTTCACATGGCAGGAGCTCGGAGGAGTCTTATAACAATGCCTTGGAACAAAATCTTCCATCTCTGGGATGTCTGTCTGGTCAGCGGCAGGGTGAATGTGGTGGTGGAACCCCACCCGTAAAGGCGGAGATAACATTTTGTGCCATGAATTTATTTGTCAGCAATATTTCAAAGATGCATTTATTCTGATGACTCAGTGCTGGGCTATTTTGAGACATCCATATGTGAGTGTCAAGAGTCAAGAAAGTGTTCGTGATTTAGCCATCAGGAACGATCCTTCGCCTACGGAAGGAGAATAAAACCCTGACCAAGAGCACAAGCTGTAAATTGAATAAGGTGCTCTCAGATTTATTTGACAGACCTGAAAAGCCCAGGACACTCAAAGGTGTCTATGGCACCCCTCCACCTGCACCAACCATTCCTCTTTTGTCCATAGTTAATATTCCTATTCTTATGGCTTCTCCCGATCAAGTGGAGCCATGGTTGAGGTGGAAGTGGGTAAGGAATAGAAAGGCAGTCAATAGTGGGTGGGAATACTAATGGGCAATTGAAAAGGTTAAAAGAATCAGTGAAATGAGTGATAGTTTATGAAAGTGGGTGGGGGATGGCAACAGGAATCCTCCAAACTGAGCACCTTTAGGGAGAAACCACAAATGGCAACATGAGTGAACTGCTAGATACTGAAAGGGCTCAGCCCAATACTAAGGGCTCACATTTTAGCCTTTTAAGCAATACTTCACAAAGGACTAATCGTTATTGCTACCCCTCCCAGAAATAGCTTCATCTTAGAGCCCCCCTCTTTTCGGAGATACTCCAAGAACTACAAAAATAGTGCTGATATTAGTAACACCACTGGGGTTCTGTACAAAATATAAGAATGTCTCAAATAATTTTTTAAGATTATTTATTTATTTGAGAAAGAGAGAGAGCGAGAGCACACGCACACTTGGGCAGGGGAGAGGATCAGAGGGAGAGGGAGAAGCAGACTCCCCGCTGAGTAGGGTGCCTGACATAGGGTTCAATCCACACAACTCTGGGATCCTGATCTGAACCGAAGGCAGACACTTAACTGTCTGAGCCATCCAGGTCCCTCAAGAATTAGGACAATGTAGTCTAATTTGCTGGGTGCACGTAGATTAATTTTTTTTTAATTTTTTAAGTTTAAAATTTTGTTTAAAATTTGTAAACATATCTAAATTGTAAAAGTTAAACCAGTGAAGGAGATCTTATAAATCTGAATGTATGCTCCAAATACGTGATACCTTGAATGTAAGAACAAGGCATATAATTGGGCAAGGTAATTTAAACACATGGTGACAGCAAGACCAAGGGATCTCCTAACTCTTACGGAGAAAACCGGGATTTTTTTTACAAAAGTAATACTTATAAATGATAAAGCACTTTCACAAAATAACCCTATGAAGTAAGCTCAGGTTCTGTTATTGTTCCCATTTTATAGATAATGGAATGAGATTTAGTAGAACAAAGTGAAATACCCAAAGTCACACAGCCTAAATACAGCTATGATTTGTCCAAGCCCAAATCCTATGCTTATCCTTACTTCTAAAGCAGGCACTGAGACTAACATATAATAAATGTACTAATTTAATGGAATTACTTATTAACGTTAATTCAACAAACATATTTTGAGCACCTACTACTAGCCAGACCCAGGGCAAATCCCTCCTCTCAAGGAGCTTACAACTAAGCAGTCATGTAAACAGGCAAAATAGTAGGTGAGAAGTGCTATAAGGACATATACACAATGTGAAATGGATCAAAGAAAGGGACATCTACGTGCACCCAGCAAATTAGACTACATTGTCCTAAAGAAGAGTGGCCAGCCTCATGGAGTCTTTAAAACAGAGTCAAAGGTAGCTAGGGTGCTTTAATTCCTCCAGTATTCTCTAGTTTTGATTCTGATAGCCAGTATGTACTAGCTATTAAGAAAAGAAAAAAAAAAAACTACTTCTAGTGTAGAGAAAATTAATTCATCTAGTCCCATAACCTGGTAGACATATCCAACCTCTTTTGCTCAAATGCTGAGCTGCCCAAACAATCTTCCAAATTGTATTTAGGAACATTGGGTTGATCCCTTCCAGCAAGATGAAATAAATACTCACTATAAATAACCTGTTTATCCTATCAAGTTCTTCTTTTTATTGTGAATTAATAGATAGTTATTCTGGCCTAGAAAGCAGCTGTGGGAGAGTTAGCTTCAGTCAATTCTCTGAGCCAGTGCTATCCAATGGAACTTTCCACTATTCTATTCAATAGGGTAGCTAGCCACATGTGGCTATTGAACATTTGAAAGGCGTCTAGGGAAACTGAAGAGGTGATTTACAATGTTGTTTAATTTTAATTAATTTAAACGACCACATGTAGCTAGTGCCTACCGATTTGGACAGCACGGCTCTAGATCCTTGCTACTCAAACTGTGGTCTGTGAACTAGCAAGGTCTACGTCACCTTATTAGTTTGTTAGAAATACAGACTCTCCGGACACCTGGGTGGCTCAGAGGTTAAGTGTCTGCCTTTGGCTCAGGGCATGATCCTGGAGTTCCGGGATCGGGTCCCACATCGGGCTTCCTGCGTGGAGCCTGCTTCTCCCTCTGCCTGTGTCTCTGCCTCTCTCTCTGTGTCTCTCATGTGTAAATAAATAAAATCTAAAAAAAAAAAAAAAAAAAAAAAACAGACTCCCAGGTCCTACCCTAGGCCTCTTTGATTCAAAACTGTATGTTAGCAAGATCTGTATGCACAATAAAATTTGAAAATGGCATGGTTACTTCTGGATGAGCTGGATGAAAAAGGATTGACTGGGATCCCTGGGTGGCGCAGCGGTTTGGCGCCTGCCTTTGGCCCAGGGCGCGATCCTGGTGACCCAGGATCGAGTCCCACGTCGGGCTCCCGGTGCATGGAGCCTGCTTCTCTCTCTGCCTGTGTCTCTGCCTCTCCTTCTCTCTCTCTGTGTGACTATCATAAATAAATAAAGGAAAAAAAAAAAAAGTCTGCTAGTAAGCTTTAAAAAAAAAAAAAAAAGAAAAGAAAAAGGATTGACTGAGGACCCTATCTGTGGTGACCTCTCTGAAATGCAGACATCCACACTTGAGACTGGTGTCCAGCATGAAGGGCCTTCTTTCTTTGTATCTGTCTCTCCTTGGGGAAACATGACCCCATGTTTCCCCATCCCTAGAACATGGGATCTAGGGAAAGTTAGTATAGAATATGCGGAGGGGGATGGAATGGGAAGAGCATGTGTTTCATGGGGATACCTATACATAATAAATGATATACAGAATAAATGATCCCTTGATAATGACTGAATATGGATGATGGGTATATGAGAGTTCATTGTACTATTTTCTCTACTCTGTGTATATTTGAAATTTTTCAAAATAAAAAAATAGATATGATTTCAAAGATGATGTGAGTGATAACCTCCAAGATGGCCCCCAATGATCCTCTCCTTCTGGTATCCATGCCTTTGCATAGTCTTCTTTCATATTGAATCAGGGCTGGTCCATATGACCAAGATGGAGATAGCAGGCCTGACTTTGGAGAGCTAGGTCATTGGGACTTCTGCCTTGCTCTCTGTTGGCTCTCTTTCTCTCTTTTAAGATCTATTAATTTATTTATTCATGAGAGACACAGAGAGAGAGCCAGAGACATAGGCAGAGGGAGAAGCAGGCTCCCAGCAGGGAGCCCAATGTGGGACCTGCTCCCCAGACCCAGGGCCACACCCTGAGCAGAAGGCAGACGCCCTACTGCTGAGCCACCCCGGCGTCCCTCTCTTGGATCTCTTGCTCTAAAGGCTGTCAGCTACCATGCTGTGAGGACACTCAAGCAGTCTTGTAGTGAGGCCTTTATGGAGAGGAGCCAAGGCCTCCTACCAACAGCCAGCTGCAAGAACGAGCCATGTAGCAAGCCTCCATGGAGTTGATTTTCTAGCCCCAGTCAAACCTTCCCATGACTGCAGTTCCATCTGACATATGACTGCAATTTCATGAGAGGCCTCCAGGCCAGAACTGCCTGCCAGGTTACACCTGAATCTCTGACCAACAGAAACTGTGAAAGGCACTGAATATATATAGTTGTATTAAGCCACTGAATTTTGGGGTAATTTGTTATGCAGCAATAGAGTACTGTTTCGACGTCATCTCAGTATTTCCTACTCCCTGAAAACTCTCTCCACCTTATCATCAATGCTTCCAATGAACAGGAAAAGACCTTTCACACTGTGCATATGTTAACGTGCTAATACCCCTTGAAGAGATAGTACATTCACTTAAATTCAATGTAAAACATATGTGACAAATATAAATTCTTTCTTTTTAAAACTTAGCAGGTTAATGTATTGAGACATTAATTTCAGTCTTGCTCCTGCTGTTGTAAGAGACTGGAAAGAATAAAAAGGTAATTTCTCAGGCTCTATCATCCCAAGAATAGCTATAGTCTTGAGTTATAAGGTCTAAGGTCTCCTTACATCTCCCTCAGTCCATGTCCACCCCCCCACCCCACCGCCACCCTACACTGATTATCAGCTTCTTGATCAGAGGGTCCTGGGATCCAGCCCCATCAGGGTCTCTGGTCAGCAGGGAGCCCGCTTCTTCCTCTCCCTCTGCCCCTCCACTCCACTCATTCTGTTTCTCTAATAAATAAAAAATCTTAAAAAGAAAACAGCTTCTTGGTGTTAAAGAAGACCACCACCCTGACCGCCCCCCCCCCCCCCCCCCCCCCCCCCCCCCCCCCCCGCCATCCCAGCTTTTCTTGGGGATTAGGTAATAAACAAACTATGTTAGAATTGCTCCATAAGGGGAGGGGAAAGAACTGGTCCTGGTTCAGGAAGAGGGCAAGCAGCCAGGCCAAAGGGATGAATGGCTTTCCCCGGCCAGCCGGAAAGGTTCTGGAATTTCCAGAAGTAGAAGGTTGTCCCTGGCTTGTAGGAAGTGTGTGTGTGTGTGTGTGTGTGTGTGTGTGTGTGTGTGTGTGTCAGGGATGCAGTAGGGATCGCTTCATGGGAAAACTGGGCACGTGGGATCGGGGGGCCTGGCCGTACACCAAAGACCGCACCTACCCCTTTACCTCCACTCCGGCCCACCTGCCCGGCCCGCTGTGCGAGCGTACCCGTCGGGGTACCCCGGGGGTGGGGGCATAGTAGCGAGACTGAGACACACACGGAAACAAGGCTCTTCCCAAACCTTTCCCCAAATCTTTGAGACTTCACAGCCCTAGAGAGAGAAGTGGGGGAACCTCAGAACGTGACTAATGAATCTCCCGCCAACACTGACAGGCGGGAGCCGAGCCAGATTTCTTTAATTTGTAGGATTCCAAGACGTGTGACGCTCCCTGCCCCGGAGTCCCCGGCAGCGAAGTCACTCCGGCTCGACCCAGCTTGGCCGGGAGCGGCTCCGGTCGGGGCAGGGGGGGCGGGGGGCGAGCGGAGCAGGCGGCCGGACCCCCGCCCCCGCGCCCCCCCCCCGCGCCCTGCGGCCCCCGCGCCCCCCGCGCCCCCCGCGCCCGGGGGAGGGGCACCGGCGCGCGGCCGCTCGGCTCCGACACAAACACACGCACGTGCGCCCCGCCCCCGCCGCGCACGCGCCCCGAGGCTCCGGCGGCTGCGACGGGCGCGCGCGCGGTGCTCGCTGCCCCCACGCCGCTCCTCGGCTCGGCTCGCGGCGCCTCCCGCTCCCGGCCGGCTGCCCGCTCGGCTCCACGCCGGCCCCGCGGCCCCGGAGGCGGGGGGTGGGGGGCGGCGGGCCCTGCGGGTGCAGCGGGCGAGGCGGCGCGGAGCCGGCCGGCGCCCGGAGGCGATGGGGCCGAGCGCGGGCCGCTGCGGGAGGCGGGCGCCGCGACAGGCCGGCGGGTGAGGCGCCGCGGGCGGAGGCCGCGACGGAGCTCCCGGACCCGCCATGGGCTGAGACGCGTCCTTGCGAGCAGGTGCGGTGACCAGCGGCCCCGGGGTGCCCGCCGCGCAGGCCCCGGGGACCCCAGCCCCGGGAGCGGCCCTCCCCGCCCAGCCGGCGCCCCGCGGACCCCTGACCCCGCTGACCCCGCGGTCGAGGCGCCCCCCCCGCCCCCCGCCCCGCAGCCCTGGGACCCCAGCCCGGAGGCCCGGCGCCCGCCTCTCGGCTCCGTTGGGAGCCCACCGCCTGCGCAGCGCTTGGGAGCCCCGCGGCTCCTTTCCCTTCGAGCCCCACGTAGAGGGGGAGGGGGAATGTGACGGGGGGGGGGGGAGCGAGGGGGGGTCAGTGCTACCTTCGCGAGCCCTCGTGGCCCCACACCCGCCACTGTCTCCCTTAAGCCTGCAGTGAAAGTGACCCTTCCTTATCCCACCAGAACATGCCCGGGTGACTCTCCCAGATCTTCCTAGTGGCCTTCCTCGCCCTTCCCAGTGACACTATGCAACCCCAGCGTGACCCTCGAGGCCTCTGGCTCCTGCTGCTGTCCTTGTTCCCGCTCCTCTTTCGAGGTGGCCAGGGCCGGCCGTCCTGTGGTTAGCTGTCCTGCTGCCTGCCTGTGCGCCAGCAACATCCTCAGCTGCTCCAAGCAGCAGCTGCCCAACGTTCCCCACTCCTTACCCAGCTACACCGCGCTGTTAGACCTCAGCCACAACAACCTGAGCCGCCTGCGGGCCGAGTGGACCCCCACACGCCTGATCCACCTGCAGTCCCTGCTCCTGAGCCACAACCACCTGAATTTCATCTCCTCCGAGGCCTTTTCCCCAGTGCCCAACCTGCGCTACCTGGACCTCTCCTCCAACCAGCTGCGAACACTGGACGAGTTCCTGTTCAGCGAACTGCAGGCGCTGGAGGTGCTGCTGCTCTACAATAACCACATCATGGCAGTGGACCGCTGCGCCTTCGATGACATGGCCCAGCTACAGAAACTCTACTTGAGCCAGAACCAGATTTCCCGCTTCCCTCTGGAACTGGTCAAGGAAGGAGCCAAGCTACCCAAACTAACTCTCCTGGACCTGTCCTCCAACAAGCTGAAGAACTTACCGTTGCCCGACCTGCAGAAGCTGCCCGCCTGGATCAAGAATGGGCTGTACCTCCATAACAACCCCCTGCACTGCGACTGTGAGCTCTACCAGCTGTTTTCACACTGGCAGTACCGGCAGCTGAGCTCCGTGATGGACTTCCAGGAGGACCTGTACTGCATGAGCTCCAAGAAGCTGCACAATGTCTTCAACCTGAGTTTTCTCAACTGCAGCGAGTACAAGGAGCGGGCCTGGGAAGCGCACCTGGGTGACACCTTGACCATCAAGTGTGACACCAAGCAGCAGGGGATGACCAAGGTGTGGGTGACACCAAGCAATGAACGGGTGTTAGATGAGGTGGCCAACAGCACAGTGACAGTGTCCAAGGATGGCAGTCTTCATTTCCAGCAGGTGCAGGTTGAGGATGGGGGTGTGTATACCTGCTACGCCATGGGGGAGGCTTTCAATGAGACACTGTCTGTGGAGTTGAAAGTGTATAATTTCACCCTGCACGGCCACCATGACACCCTCAACACAGCCTATACCACCCTAGTGGGCTGTATCCTCAGTGTGGTCCTGGTCCTCATATACCTGTACCTTACCCCTTGCCGATGCTGGTGCCGGGGTGTCGAGAAACCGTCCAGCCATCAAGGAGACAGCCTCAGTTCGTCCATGCTTAGTACCACACCCAACCACGATCCCATGGCTGGTGGGGACAAGGATGATGGTTTTGACCGGCGGGTGGCCTTCCTGGAACCTGCTGGTCCCGGACAGGGTCAAAACGGCAAGCTCAAGCCAGGCAACACCCTGCCTGTGCCCGAGGCAACAGGCAAGGGCCCTCGGAGGATGTCGGATCCGGAGTCGGTCAGCTCGGTCTTCTCTGATACACCCATTGTGGTGTGAGCAGGATGGGTTGGTGGGGAGATTCCGCCCCAGGAGAGGTAATGCACCCCTGAAGGATATGAGGGGATGGAAGAGAGAGCTGGCTGCCCAAGGGAGTGGGTTCCCCCGACCTTGAGGGAATTGGTCACGGGTACCATAGCTAGCAAGACCTCAACCACGGTGTGGCCGCCACGACTTTCCATATGGATATACTAATCCTCAGGCAAGTGCTACCCCCTTACCCAAAGCCCTGGGAATTCTCAACCTGGTAGAGGAAGAGGAGCATGTCTGAGTTGGGTGGGAATGAGGAAGGGGTGGGGGGAAGAGCAGATTCCCTAAACTTTTTCGAGGTCATCCTTAGCTCCTTAAGAGAAAATCATTTTGGGGGAAAAATTTTTTTTGCTATCTCTGCCCACCCACACCTGTGATGTGTGTGCTGGGGGGTGGATCTTCCACGGGAGCCACCCTGGGGAAGAGCTGTAGTATCTTCTTTGGCCAGGAAGTCACACTTCACAGCCGGGGAAATTGGAAAAGCCTTTGGCAAAATGAATCGGGAAAAGGCTGAGACCTCAATCAATAACGCTCCCCAAAGCTGTCGTGATTTCCCACCAATGCCTCTTTCCCAACGAGTCCTGGATGGATGGATCTTTGCGGGAGCCTGGCCTGTTGCCTATCAGATATGGCAACAATGTGAGGTGTGGTATCTGTGCCAAGCCCTGGAACCAGTGACCCAGAGGGAGACAGCATGAACTGAGGGGTCTATGTCACGGCATAGGTGCCAGCACAAAACTTGTAGATGGGGGATAAACTCCAGATTTGCTAATTCTCCGGTTGGTGAAATCCTTGGTTAGTTAGCATTTGGTTCCCAGCGCCTATGTGTCAGACCAGGGTGGGGGCTGCTGAAGGCAGAGCTTTTATGGATGCTTGCCTCAGACCCGGGATGTGGGGCCACGTCAGCAGTGGGAGGAGGAGGAGGGCAAATCAGCCTCTGTTATGTAGCGTCCAGCTGGGCCTACCAGATTCCCTGATGCCATCTCTTCTCTCAGCTTCTTAGCAAGCTCAGGTGGGATTGAGTTTTCCCTGATATGCTGCTCTGCAAATGGAGGAACCCTGGAAGGTCTGGCCCCAGCTGCGTTAGACTGGGCTTGGGGACGGAGGGGACCAGTTATGTGTCTTCTCTATGTTGGCAAAGCAGCCTTGGTCCCCTCTTAGGTCTCATCCTGCTGCAAAGCTGAAGCATGGGATTTCATCATCCAAGGGGTTGGAATTGGGTGGTGGTCTCTGCCCCAGCATGGCAAGTTGGAGTGCAGCTTAGAGCTCGGCCCCTCTCCACAAGGTTCCAGGCAGTCTTGTAGCAGAGACAGTGGCACTAAACTTTCAGAAGGGAAGTTCTGCTGCCGGCAGCCCTCTCAGCCAGAGGTTTGTGCTGTTGGGGTGGTCAGGCCAGAGGAGCTTAAGAACAGGCCCAACATTCCATTCCATCCAGGGTTGTGGAATACTCTGGGCACAGAGATGACTGCACCCTTTGACTATACCGCAGGTCCAGGGAGATACCTGGGTGCTCCAAGCTCTGGCAAGGGGATGAGAGGAGCAAAGGTGAAAATGTTCTCTGACGTTGGTCTTTTTCAGTGTCTCCCCTTCTCCCAACCAAGCTCCCTGTCCATTGGAAGTTCTCCAGATCTTCTAGCTTTCTGACCTGCTCTTTAAGGTTCCAAGAGGTGTCCTCTCCCTACAGGTGAGGGATGCTTGCTAGGAGGGCCTGACTCCCGCTGCCTATTAAGATTGGGAAAGGGGACTGGAACTCACCATCTTCCCTTGTCTGTTCCTGGGATGTCAAGACTGCTGTCCATCCTTTATTAGTAACCTCATTTGTCAAGAGGTGCAGCATTTCCCTCAAGTACTTGCATGCTCCTAGGTATGCATGCTTCTAGGTGTGCATGCACACTAGCACCTTGACTTCCATCAGGACAGTGACTCTTTAGTCCCCACTAATTTCCCCTGTCACAGTGGGTTCCATCTATGAGCACAGCTTTGTGCAGACAACTTTCTTGCCCTATAGGAGAGACAGTGACTACGCCAGGCTCCCCAGATACAAACTCTTGTACTTTTCGTTTCCAAACTCCCTGAAGCTTTACCTAGCATCTCCCTGGCACTGAATAACTTCTCTGCAAAGGCTGGAGTTAGGAGAACCACAGGTTGAAGACCTGAGGAAAAGGGATGATGGGGGACTGGCCAGGTCTTCAGACCCCTCAGAAACCTCCTTTGGATAGAAGGTAATATATATGAGAAATAAATGGAGAACTGGGTCAGTGATGGACCCAGAAGGAAACTGGCAGGGGAACAAGCAGCTAGAAGTTATTCTTCCTGTGTTAGCTGCCCTGGAAAGACAGGGGCATGAAGGAAAAGTTGTCTTGTTGTATATTCCAGAGACTTCTGAGGATTTGTCACTGGAGCTATAGTAACCAGGCCACCCTCCTCAGACTTACTAGGGAACCTGGGAAAATCTCATCTCTCTGTAGTTCCCCACTAGGCACCAGCTAGGGCTTTGACAATCTTTAAAATAAATGTCAAATGAAATTGGCCTTCTAGAACATTCGGAGCTCCTGAGGACTAGGAAGGCCTTTTTCTTCAGAAGTACTACCCAGTTCAGGGAATAAGAAAAGACCCTGAGGCTCTAAGTCTCCCTACTATATCCATGAAGTAGCCTCCTTGTTTGAAAGACTGGTAGATATGTCTGGCTGCCCCACCAAGAGACTGAACTGATTGGCCTCTTCCCATGGTTTCAGTTGGTAGAACCCAAAGGTAAGCTTTCCACATGGGGGATTAGGTACTCAGCCTATATAAGCTCACGAGAACGTTGTGTAGGAAACTGCCAGTTCTGGTTATAAGAGAAGGCTGAGAAATCACTCCCTCCCTTCTTCCACCCTGCACCCATAAACCAGACATGTCTCCCAGGAAGCAGGTGTCCCTGGAGACAGAATATGACAGGGCTCTACAATCTGTCTGTGTGATTATTTGTGATCTTTTTTTTCTTTGCCTGTATTTATGGGGCTCCTAGGAAGGGGCCTGGAGAGGGTACACCCCACCTGGGGACAGTAAAGCCAACTGATTCCAATTTTCTGTGTGTTCTTACCTCTGTACTTCCTTGTGGCCCTGCTGGCAAAGCAAGCAGGCCTTCCTGTGTCCAGGACCCTGCCCCTCGCACTTATGTACACCCAGGCTGGCAAATCTTGGAGCCTCTGGGCTCTGAAAACTAGACTATGATCATTAAACCTGGCTTGAGTCTCTGTTCTGGCAGTCTGTGACTGGTTTATCTTTCTTTTCAGCCTGTGGGTGGGGCTCGCTGTACCTCATAAGTGTGTGCCCTAAGGAGAGGATACCTAAATGCTGTTATAAAGGCAAGAGTAGAATCCACATCCAGGCATGAAAATAGACCAGGGTCAAGGAACTTTGACCTGAGAGTAAATACGGTAGGCTCTGCAGGCCATGAACACTCCGTTACAGCTGCTTAGCCGTGCCATGGGAGCAGGAAGGCTGCCCCAGACAGTATATAAACTGATGATTGTGGCCCTGTTCCAGTAAAACTTTATTTACAGACATTAAAATTCGAATTTCATATCATTTTAACATGGCTTTTGAGTTTTTTCAACAATTTAAAAATGTAAGAACTCTTATTAGCTCACAGACCATACAAAACCCAGCTGTGGGCTGGTTTTAACCAGCAAAGGATAGTTTCCCAACCTGATAGATTCTCAAAAGAAATGTTACTGATGCTGTAGCAGGAGAGAGTTTAGAAATTCCTTAACCTGTGGCTACTCCCTGTAGATAATGAAGTCTTTCTGGATCCCTGGGGAGGAAGATCTGCCTCCCCACAGAGTTCTCTTAAAAGTCTAGATGAAGCCTACTAACTGTGCTATGGAAAAACGCTTGCACTGGATTAAAAGAATTGGTGGAAAGTAGCTAGCTCAGTTTCAGTATTTTGATTATTACCTGTATTTTTATCATACTGTAAATGGTAACTATCTTAGTTTGGCTAAAAGCATATTCATTGAATAGGCAGGTTACTATTCATTGACACTTTAATGTGTCCTAGGCATTGCAAAGAAAGAAATGCAACCCCCCACCTTCTTGGTACAGACACAGCCTATCAGAAATTGGACTGGATTCTACTAAACTCTGAACATGCATATTCTTTGGCTACTGTCTTGGTACTTCTGGAAGGGGACTGTCATGGTAGATTCCAAGAGGGGAGAGGAAATGGTATAAGGAAAAAAAGAAAACCCAGAATTTGAATCATTACCTGATTTGCTAAATTGGTAAAATCTTGACCAAAGGGCAGCCCTCCTCTGTCTGGAAAAGTTTTGTTCTCTCTGTGAGGAACCACCAAAGTGGTGAGAGGATGGAGATACCTTACTCCAGACACATCAGACAGATCAACCTTAGCAGTCCGTGAAATCACAGATGTTGATGCCAGAGTGCCCCCATAGTCTTGTAGCAGTTTTTCATTTTTTCAAAGCAGCTTTTGCTGTGGCTGATGTTGGCCAAGAAGAGGATGCTGGCAAAGAGAATGGGTCTGGGAAGACTGCTGGTGTTTCTGCCATCATGGCCTGTGCCAAGCCCTGTCTCTGAGCCTGCAAAGTCCTCGTGCTCCTTTCTCCCATTACGCCGGAGAAGTGCATGGCTGCATCTCAGCCCCCAAACCACAAGAAGTTCTCTAAGATTCTGGTCAAGACATGCGATGTTGTCGGTCATGTCTCGCAGCTCTCTCCTTAGCTCCTCTTATGTGGCATTTTGGAGGACTGGAGGAGGCTGATCGTACTGTTTGTTGCCTTGTAGAACCGAAGTTGAGAGTTCAGTTGCACCGGCCAGCCTAGTCTCCCTCTTGACTTCTCACCTCCTTCCCCTCTGCAGTTGTACTTCTTATACCACTTACCTTGGTCTCCCAGGAAACCAAGCTCCTTTCCCCATCCAAATCATAGGGACAGTTCAGACCTTTGCCTTAGGAAGGTTGGCTTTTCTGGTCTGGCGGCAGTGAGCCCATGCTCCCCCTCCCGGGGCTCGAGAGGAAGGCTAAAAAGCAGCTGCCACATCAAGCCCCTTCATCAGGCTTCCATGCTGTTGGGCAGGAAATACCAAGTGGTAAAGATGCACAGACCAGCCCTGAGGTCTTCCAGTCTATGTCCAGTTACTGTCCCAGAAACTTAGAGGGTGTGGAACTGTGGCCTGAGAACCACCCTTCTGTGAGCCAGGACATGGAACCCTGCAGGGAGACTTCCTGGCACAGGCATACAGAAGGTGAGAGTCCTTGGCCCCAAAGTTAGGGGTGTGTGTATACACATGCATGTGTAGGTGTGCAAACATGCACATAGGGTGAGGAGTGCCATACCTGGGCAGAACTCCGTGCTGCTTTCCTCTCACTTTCCGCTGCTCCCTCCCTTGGCCAGTTTATTTTTGGTGGGGTCCAGCTGGAAAGGCCCAGCTCAGTCCTGGGCATCCTTAGAAAGCGTGCCAAGAGAACTCACTAGCTGCTTTAAAGAGAGGGGTGCTGGGGGCCCCTCATGTATACTCGGTGAGACCCAAGAGTTGAATCCTCTGGTACCACAGAATGGCCTGAAGTAGCTCTTTGATCTATAGCGGAGGTTAAAAAAAATCCTCTGGGAAATTCTGACAATAGCAGGAAGATTAAAAACTGGGGCTCTTAGTCCCCGCACACTGGTGACTAGCTAAGCTTTCTGGGTGGATGGGCAGAGGGAAGGCTGCCTTATTGGAGGTATTCTGGGTTTGCTTTAAGCTTAGCCCAGAGCTGGGAACTGTCTCCTTCAAGCCGCCCCTTAGGGCAGTTCTGGGGCCCTGTCGTTCCGTCTGTCACCTATGTCTTCTCTGTGCCCATGTTGGGGAGAAATGCCAGGCTATGCCCACAACAGCTGACTAATGTCTCGTTGCTGGATCCCAGGTTAGAAAAGAAACGATAAAAAACTGAATACCGAAGCCTCTGCACTGCTGTGCTACCTACCTCTCGGTGTGCACTCCGGGTGGGCTGCTGGCAGTTCTCAAATGGAATGGAAAGTATCCTTCCCCTAATTTAACATTTAAATAGAACTGTTTTCTTGGTGTGTGTGTGTGTGTTTTAATTCCAATGAAGTCCTTTAAGGAGGAAGGGACAGATCCTACTCCAAGGAGAGAAGCCTGTGAAGGAGCTGGGGGCCATGTGTCGCAGCTCTCCACCTCCAGTGCCTGGCATGAGGGCCCGATGCAGGCCTTGCTCAGCCTGAGGCTACAGGGGAAACCAGAGGGTCAGGGTGGCAGTGTTGTGTCCATTACTGTTGCTCCTGCCTTCCTGGCCTGTCTGCTCCACTTTTCCTTCCGAAGTGCAGAATTAGGTAGGAGAGATTTAGGCAGACTTGTGACCTGCTCCATGAACTTTGGGCTGGATGAAGGGACAACTGTGCTGATCTCCAGATTTATAATCAGCCCCATGCCTGGAAACCACTGGGTGGGCAGCACCCAGGGCTGGCTTCGCTAGGGTCATAACCTTGATGGCATTCCTAACAGTGAGTGACAGCTGACCTTGCATCTAGAAGGAGGAAGTGTGTGTTCTCTTACAACGGCCGACAACACAACCTCTCAGAGTTGGGTCCCCTCAGCATCATTTTCCGTAACTGTCGATTGCTTCCCTAAAAGAAGCGTCAAACCCAGAGCCACGCTGAGTAAAAGAGAGTCAAGGACAAGAACATACTTCTCAACACAGCTGTTTACATTTGTTTAATGCTTTGGACTCTGCAATCCCTTGTTAACATGCATTCTCTCCTCTGACCCTCACAACATCCCTGTGAGGTAGGTGGGTGGAGCAGTAAGTGGTTTGCCTTTGGCCACACCCTTGTGAGGAGCTGAACAAACCCAGGCTTCAGCTCTCCTGGCTCCCAGGACAATGCACTTTGTGCTGCCTGATTCACAGGCTCTTAGGTCAACCAGATACAAGGGTAACAGAGCACTAACCCAGAAGCCTCCCTGCTCCCTAAGCCTGCAAAGGGCCCCCAGAAATGCTGAGATTGGGGCATCAGGAGCAGGGGTGTCCTCTAGAAGTCAAGACAGGTAAGAGAAGGACAGCATGCTAGCGGTTCAGAGTCAACAGCTGCCACTGCTATTCTCAGTGGAGCCTACGCTTTGTTCCCCACGTCTTGACTTTTGTCAGGTGAAAAGACCTTAGTGATTTACTCAGAGGGTGCTCGGGCCCCACTCCCAGAGGACAGCAGCCTCAAGCCATGGCTAGGAAGTGAGCCTCCGACCCCCCTGCCCCTCCCCATTCTGTTACACTCCGGCGGGGGGGGGGGGGGGGGGAGTGGCTGACTCAGCCTGCAAGTGCCTAGAGCTCTGGAACTGAAAGGCCCCTGTGCAGCTAATGATTATTATTAACTCTGAACAGGCCTTGGCACAGCAGCCAGCTGGCTCGGGGAGGATGCCTAGATCTCCCACAGTGAGGTTTGAAAAACAAGACCCAGAGCAGCCATGCACGGGGGTGGAAGGGTGAGGACAATGAGGAAGAAGGTACAGGCCAGTGTCGGGATGGGCTGGGCAGTCGGCCCCCTGGGGTGGCACGGAGAGGAGGAACGGGCCAGCAAGGGACCCGGTAACCGACCTTTGCTGCAGCGTAGCAGCCAAGAAGGTGAGGCTGGAAGACTTCCCCAGACACAGAGCTCCTGCCATTCAACACCAACCCCAGCTACGGTGGGGCTCAAGGCAAGGAGTGGTTCCGGGAAGATGGGGGGAGGGTCTGAACCCAGGACGATAATCCTGTTACCATTTGGATTTGGTTACAAAAAACATCTACATTTCTAATGTCCTCAAGGTTGAGTTTGAAACATAATCATATTTGGAATCAAGTCTTAGTGAGCCTGATATGCAAATCTGTGCAAATGACATGCAATTTTTTTTTTTTTAATGTGAGCACCCCGGCCTTTTTTTTTTTTTTTTTAAAGGCAAAACAGGCTGACTACTAGCAGCTTTCCCTAGTCAGGGAACAAGGGCAAAAGGGCAGCCATTTGCTCCTTCACCCCAGAGCCTCTGCCTCACTGCTGAGGAGCCCAGCTAACATCCCAGATGGGGAGAGACAGGGAGGTGGGAACAGGGCGTAGGGAGGAGGAAACCACACAAGCCAGGGGCTGTGCAGCAGGCAGCCACCCAGATCCCAGCTGGAGGAAGAGTGCCCTGGCGCCAAGGTCTAATGGTTGTCCAGCTGCTGCCTCAGGATGGGAGGGCAGGTGGTGATGCAGGGAGAGACGCAGAGGAGGGGGGCGGGAAGTACCCCCCAGGCTGGCCGACCGGGAAGAAGGGCTCCTCCTGGTGACCTGCTCTGTCTACTGCAGTCAGACAGGCTCGGCAGAAGACCACCTGTGCCCCTCCTGGCCCTGTGCCCCTGCCCCCCAGGCCTCCCGGTCAGAGAGGTGACAGCTGGGGCCCCCTTCCTCCTGCAGAACATAAATGACGTCCCCCTTCCTCCCAGGGCTGGGAATAGACATCAGCTGGCACAGCCCACGCAAACCACCGGCTGTCAGCCCGCCGCCCGCCGCGGCCCCCGCACCACCTGGCAGCAGCCAACACCTCCGGCAGGCTGGGCTCTGTGGCGCTGGCTGCCCGGCTCGCAAAAGCTGGTGAACCTCACCCGGACCTGACGCCCTGCTGGAGACAGTGACACTCCCAGCACTGGCTGCAATGGGGGGGGAGACGGGAGTCCCTGAGCAAAGTGACCCTGGATAAGAATGCCCTTCAGGCAGCCCCAGAAACTACCTCTCCCAAGTTTAGACCACACTGGGTAGCCTGAGAGCGGAGAGGTGACAGTGAGACAGGTGTAATCACCTGAAGAGCAGAGACCCCCTTTACATGCCCCTGGAAGATGCCATCTGACCCAGTGAGATCCACTCAGAGGATACTTCTGTCCTTGCAGTTCCCAGTGCCGGATTGTTAAACCATACCAACCTCCTGGTTTCTGAGCCACTCAGAGACGGAGGTCTTAAATCTTAGGAGGACCTAAGACATCGAAATTACTGCCACCTAGGAACACCTGCCCTGCTCCTGGGACCAGGAGCTCCAGCCCCAACACCCAGGCCTCCCAGAGCTTCCATTGAGCTGTCTACCTGCCTCAACACCAGCTTTCCTGGTGTGGCAGTCTTCAATCCTTGCCACAATCTACGGCGGTGCATCTCCCCAACCAAACCAGTCTGGCATCCAGCTCACCACTGAGGGCAGCTGGGGAACTACCTTCAGTTTGGAACAAGGAAGGGTCTCTGCAGGCAAGAGGGCCCAGCGCTTTTATTTTTTGCCAGCTGGCACCACACTTAGCCCCCTCCTGGGCCAAAGAGCTGAAAAGAGACAGCAACTGAGAAAAGCTTGGCTGAGAAGGGGAACCAGGGAGACTTTGTTTTTCCTCGATCAGAAAAGCCCTACCCCACTTCTTTAGCTTTTATTTTGTTCTAAAAGCTTTGGAATACCTCCACAGAGCTACGTGCTAAGGCAAGAGCCCGAGCCTAAGGATGGCTACGAGATGCTCAGGACTACTATGCAACCCAGAACACATGGCAGGGAAAGGCACCGCCCCATGTGCTGCAGTCCTCAAGTCCAGAATCTGAGGTGGGGCGAAGGAAGTTCTCAACTGAGCTGAGAAGCCCTGCCCGGAGCCACAGGCTTGCTGAGGCTAACGCCCTTCTGCTCCTTCAAAAGCTTTAAAGTGACTTTAGTGCCTTTATTAAAGTCTTGGAGTTCAAGAGAGCCTCATCTGGGACCCTTCTCTCCACAGTGCCTGACCCCCTGTGCCCTAGGTCCAGGAGCCCAATCAGCAGATTATTCCTGGAGGGCCATGAGGGACAGGGGGATAATGAATGTGACAATAACATCCTGAGTCTGCTTAGTGGTCCAGCCCATGGTCCAGAGCAGGAAGAGTGTTCTGTGGCATCCATCTGACAGACACTGAATGTTGGAGATTGTTTAGAAACACTCACCTGCGACACGGATGCAGAAACCGGTCCCAAGACATGTGACTTGCCTAAGGCTGCCCAGTAGAGCCTACAAGAACCATAACCCGTGGTCTCTCTCCATACTCTACCCAAAGTACTACTGCTATTGTTCATAAATTACTGGAACCCAACCGCCCATCAGCCACACAGGCAAGAAATGACTGCGAACACCCAACACTACCACCACCCGACACTTCTGTCTCCCAACAAGAGTAGAGGCTTCAGGAGCAAGCCCCCCCATCACCTTCTATGGGCACCCAGCAGATTTCCCCATCGGAGTCACCATCAGCAACAGCAGTTTGGGTTTCTGCAGCCCCTGGCCCAGCTAAGAGGTACAAAAACCCTACCACTTCTGAAGTGGATCCCCTGAAGCGCACCAATGGGAACCTTTAAGTCCAAGGCAAGTGTCCCACCTGCATTCAGAGTTTGGAGAAACTCACATTTCCATTTTCTTCTTTGGCAAGTAGGAGCTGGAGATCTGGTGCATGATCACCAGGGCAGGATAGAGGGGCAGTGCCAGGCACAGGTACCAGGCTGTACCTTTGATCTGGGCCTGGAACCACACTGAGTACATGCCCAGGAGCACCGTGACCGTAGCCGTCAGGTAGACCACCAGTCCACAAGTAAGATGGTAGAGTTTGAGGCGAGCCACCCTGGACACCCCGGCTGCTCGGGGACAGAGAAGGCAGGACCCGCACAGCGCCTGCCCACCCGTGGCCAGCAGCGTCACCACCCCCGCCCAGCTGTGCCAGGACGCCAGGTGGGGCAGCTCACTGCGGGCCCTGCTGAGGATGATGAAGCCCAGGCCCAGGGCCGCACAGAGGATGGCTAGGGTCTGTCCCGCCCAGTGGAGTCGGATCCGGGCCTTTCGGGAGCAGAAGAAGAACAGAGAGTGTTCAGGCGAGAAGAGCAGGATGGCCTCAGCCATGCAGAGGCAGAACTGTGAACACAGGAGAGGGCCAGTGAGTGCAGGCCCGGCCTGGAGGCCTAGGAGGAGGTCGTGCTTGCACTCCTCCACACTCCTCAGCAGGGAGCCTAAAGAACTCCCCCAGGACCTCCTGCCTCGGGTCAGGGTCAGCGTCTGAGCACAGGCAGGAATGGACAGCTGAGTGAGGTCCTCCTTCAGGCCACAGCCATGCCCACCTCCTCCACAGGCGGGGCTCCCATTTCCTGACCCATGTTAAGCAAATTTTTAGCAAGTGTTAAACCTCCTCCTGAACTTCGTGGGGCTGGAGTTGGGGGTGGGGGCAGGTGACTGGACACCACTTCTACTTCCTCCTTTCAGGTCTTAGAGGAGAAGAAACGTCTTCCACGGCCTCCCAACTCCCCTCAGCCACGGACACTAACTACAGCCCAGCCTTCCATGTCTCCCAACCATAAGCTGCAGGGGAAGATGGGGCCCTCATCCTCTCCCCCTGGTCTCTGGGCCTTAGGAAGGCTGGATGCTTCCCTAGGGGCATACCAAGCAAATCAGGGGCAGAAAGGAAGCCCAAACTCACCGCCAAGGCCATGAATACAGGGTGCCAGGAGAAAAGACCTAGGAATCAAAGAGAACAGACTGACAGCCGGGCGCCAGGTTTCTGCCCTGCGGCTGGCGGGAGCCCGAGACTCCGGCTACGGGGAAGGTCGGCGCCCTGCTGCCGCCCCAATCAGCAACTCGTGCGAAGTGGAGCTGCCAGTGGGGCTTACGGTGAGCAACCAAGGGGGAACCATCCACCAGGTCTGGCCTGGGCTCCCCCTCCCGCAGCTCCAGCTCAGCTCGGCCCTACACTGGCCCTTGGCCTCCTTGTATCCTCCACGAGGGGCTCCGCTTCTGCTGAACCGGTGAGTTCGGGGGGCTCTGCCTCTGCGGCCCAGCACCCACAGCGCCCCGCCAGCTCGCGGGGCCCCGCCCCACCACGCCCTGAGCCCCGCCGGGCCCCTCCAGGGACCGAGGCGCCCGGCCCCGCCCCGGCCCCGCCCCCGGCCGCCAGGCCCCGCCCCCGGCCGCCAGGCCCCGCCCCGCGCACTCACTGGTGCCTGGCCGGGACAGCGCGGTCAGGAAGATGGTGAAGCCCAAAGCCACCAGGTGCGCCAAGATCCCACTGCCTCTCCGCAGCCAGAGGCTCAGTCTCGGCTCCCTCGCCGGAGCGGGAACCAGACCCACCTCCAGGGGCTGCATGGCCGGGCGGGCTCCCGCTCCCAGCCGCCGGGGCGCGTCTTCCGGGTTTGCGATCGCTGAGGCGGCGGCGGCGGCGGCGGCGGGAGAGGCCCCTCCCCCGGGCGCGGCGGCAGCACGGCGGCCTCGCCCACAGCGCCCCCTGGGGCCTGGGGGGAAAGCGCGCCGGCCCCAGGGCGCGGGGGGCTCCAGGGCGCCGGGGGCTCCAGGGCGCCGGACGGCAGGCGGCCCCTGCCTCACTGTACCTTCCTGCCCGCGAGGGCTTACGTCTCAAGTAGCCTATGGAAATGACACTTAGGGCAACTGATCCCACCCAAACCCCAATGACCGACTTCGTGCACTGAACCGAGAGTGTGAAACCAGTGCTTTTTGAACGGTCTTCTAGAAACTCTGAATTTCTCGGCTCACACCCTCCCCCCGCCGTCCCTTCTTCTGTCTTGTAAAGGGGGTAAGTGTCCTCCCTGCCGAAAAGCAAGGAGACTGAAAGGTAAGGACCAGGTCAAAAAATCGTGCTCGTGCCTGGTGAGCTCAGGTTTGGAGGAGAAGAAACCAGCTGGTGCTGGTGAGCTCAGGTTTGGAGGACCCAAGGAGGGAGATGCAACAACAGTCTCATCCCCTATCAGCACGCCAGTCGCCAGTGAGAGAAACGGAAGAACTAGGGCACCCCCAGGCCTTCCCACCTCCACACCATCTGCTCAGCCCTGGGGAGCCAGGTGATCCGGAGGGACCAGGACCTCCCACATTCCTGCTGCCTCCCACGCCAGAAGTTTTGTAAGCGATCATACCTTTCTCCTTCCTGCCTCCAGAAAGGTGTGGTGCAGCTTAAGGCCTACCTGGGAGGGACTCTCTACCCCTTCCTGAAGGGCAAACCCACAGGCCTCGGACAGAGACCAAAACAGGCTGTCCACGAAAATCATGGACATCCTTAGAGCGGTTACCAACTCCATTCGAGCTCCCCTAGTGGTTGAGAAAACAAAGCTGCTAGTGAGAGGTGGTTAGGGCAGCAACAGTGGAAGAGACTGAGGCAATGGGTTCAGAGATAGCACGGAGGCCCAGTGTTGCCGGAGGGCAAGAAGGCCCAGACTGATGCCCACAGACCCTCAGGGCAGAGACCTGAGAGTAGAGCCAGAGGTGTGCCCCCACCTCCCCACCCATCAAGTTTCCCTTCCCAGTGGGACCAGGGTCATTTCTGGGATAAAGATTCTCGTGAGCCTTGCTCACACAGAGCCATATGCCTCATCATCCTCTCTGGAGGGAAGACTCCCGCAGGACACAAATCCCAGCCATCCCCACACCATTTAAAAGGACAAAAATATATGAGCATAAGAGACTTCTGCAGGCAGGCGCTGGGAGCTGGAGTCTGGCTGCCTATCATCTTCGCCTCCTGGGGTGCGGATGGGGACAGCAAGGATACTCATTTTATTACATCTTTTCCTTCCTTTTCTATGTTTCTGTTTTTACATTTTCTTTAGCAGCAACAGAACAGGGAGACAGTCTTGAGGTATTTTAAAGAGTTTTTTTTCTTAAAAAAAATAATATAAAGTTATAAAAAGCGGCAGCAGCCTGGGGCCCGGATCTGGAGGGGAGGAGGTGCTGGCGGCTCCATCGCAGTGGGCAGGCACTTTCTTGTTAATGGGCTTTAGACTGCAGGAAGACAAGAGGCAAGAGACACCATCAGGCTGGGGGCCTACCAGTCCTCCTACCCAGTGGACTGTGGGCCATTAGAGCTAAAGCTTGCTTTCCTCCTGGCGGAGCTGATGATGACAGCTGGACGAGGGGACAGATGAAGGCCAGCCGAGCAGGGACAGCCTGAGAACATCCGCATGCACATGCGCACACATGTGGGGCACCGTCCGACTTGCTACTCATGCAGGTGCCCGAGGAGCGGGTATGCATCTGGCCCGTGCCTACACCAGAAGAGTATCCATCCCCTTCTCACTATCAGGAAGTCCCTCCAGGATGAGATCATACAGACAGCCCATAGCATGCTGCTCTGGGGCTCCCACCAGAAGAGGCACATAAACCTGGCTGCTGGCTTTACCAGAAACCCTGGAGGACTAGCCTGACACCTGAAATCCTGGAAGTGGGCACGTGTGCAAGGTGGGCACATAGGCATACGTGGACTTGGGTGGTGTCCCTGCCTTTCCAGGCCCTGATGCCCAGAAGCAGAACCAAGGAACAAGAGTGGCCCACCCACCCTGCCACCCAGCCTATCAGGCCATGGCTCGGGGACCCAAGTTCAACGCCCCTGCCCAAACCTTTCCCATCAGAGTTCATGAAGTCCAACTTCCTTTCCTTCGGGGACAGAGGGAGCTCCAGTTCCTGGTGTGAGGAACAGCCGATTCAAAAAGTGGCCCTTTCATTACAACAGAAGCAGATGTGGGGGCAGAGGAGAGGCAGCCTCTCCGTAGCTCAAGGGAGAGAGAGGGGAGGGCCCATCAAGCAAAAGCTGGGTCACCTTTCAAAGAGCTGACCTACCTCTGCCTAGAGAAGGCGGCCCAGGACTCTCTCAGCTTCCCCTTTCATCCCTTCCCCGCACAAACATTGCCTTAGCACCTTCTCTGCGCCAGGCTCCCACTGTGCGCTCTACCCTCGTCCATCCTCATCTCTCCCTGCCCATGCTCTCCAGGGAGCTGGGCTGGTACCTTCAGTGTGGAACACTTCTCCTCAAAGGCCACGGCAGGACCCGGCTTCTTGCGGCGCACGGGGCAGGCCGCATCGGCAGGGGTGCCGGCCTGGCAGTGCTTGGCCTTCACCGGCCGGCAGTAAGTGGCCAGGTTTTTCCGCTTCTTGGCTACCTCCTCCTCAGAGAGGCAATTGGTTGGCAGGGCCTTGGCTGGGTGTCCAGCCGCTCCCCGGTTGTCCAGCTGAGAAGCCTTGACGGGTGCAGGGGCCTGATGAGGGGAAGCCCGACAGTCCAGCGGCCCTGCCCGCTTCACTCTTGGCCCCACCGTCCCATTAAGCCCCACGCCCAGGGCTGTTTTAGTCTTGGCCGAGAGGCCTCGGCAGCCGGAGGGTTTGCCTTTGCCAGAGGGCTCCAGGATGCAGGTCCGTTTGAAAGTGGTGGGGCCTGGGGATAACTTTCGCTTTCGAGAAGGGGCCTCCGCCTCGGGCCCGTCCTTGCCTTTGGATGACTTGCTAGCCTTCGATGGTGGGAGTTTGCTGAAGGATGGGGACGGCGTGTTGGCAGGCAGTGGTGAGGTGATGGCCTGGCTCCCGCCCGTGCACTCTGCCTGGCTGCAGGCGGCTGCCACACTGGGGGAGCCGGCAGGGTAGCTGGGGACCAGGCTGTCCTTGGCGGGGGACGTGGAGGCTGGGCAGGCAGGTCTGGGGGGTGGGCCTGGGAGGCGGGGGCAGCTGCCCGTAGAGGATGGGCTCAGGGGAGCAGAGAGTGGGGAGCTGACAGGGTGGGATGGAGGTTCCGCTGCCGGTGGGATCTTCCTGCAGCAAAAAGAGCTCCGCTGTGACGCCACCCTGCAAACAAGAGGACCTCCCCACCAACCTCCGCCTCTGCCCCACCTAGAAATGGCCCACAGAGCCCCTGGCCTTGCTGCCATCTGCTGGGAGACCGTGGAACTGAGGGTCAGGAAGAAAGCACAGCGGGTAGGCAGGAATGGAGGGCTACAGAGACCCATTAAGAACCTCATTTCAAATTTCAGTTTGGCTGTCCCCTATGCCTAGTCACCCAGAAGGTACTGGAAGCGATGGGTAAGGGTCGGGATTCCCTCCCCCACCACCCACTCATGCCCTGCCTCAGCCCAGCCTCGGCCTGTCAGCTTCCCACCTCTCCTTCATTCTATCTGGGGTCTTGCCAAACAGCCAAACCGCATCTCTAGGTGTGTGAGAACGAGGGCTTCTGAAGCCCACGTACATCCGGGCCCCGGGGGACTAGGGAGGGTGGTTCTGGGCCGGAGAGACTCACTTCCACATGTGAGAGCTGAGGTGCCGCTCCAGCATGGAGCTCAGTGCTGAGCAGAACCGGTCCAGCCGGCGGCTAAACACGTAGCATCCTGGACTCACCAGCCGGCTCCCAAAGGTGCAGAACTAAAGGCAGAAGGAAGGTGCACGGTTAGTGGGGCCTGGGACGCAGGGAGGGCTCCTGTGCAGAGGATCTGACCTCCTCCCCACACTGTGGGCCAGGAGGGCTGGGCCACCCCCCGCCCCAGGTCCCTGCCCCAGGTCCTTACCGCCTGTGGCCGCGGGGGCCGGGTTGCATAATGGCAGTCAGGGGGGAGGTGGAGGTCCTCAGATGTCCCCTCCTCCTCACTCTCCTCGCTGGAGGCCTGGGCCCCACCCCGGGGCAGGGGAAAGGGGAACAGGCCTGGGTCCCCATCACCACCACAGGGGCCTTCATCATCCAACTCACTCTCAGAGGAGGCCCGGGACCTGGAAGGGCCAAAGGGGATGTGAGGGCGATGAGACGGGAGTGGGTCAGGGTGGGGGTGTCCCTGAACCCGCCAAGCTCAAAAAGCCAGGGCAGACACCCTGCTGGGCAGTGAGCCAGAGAGGAAGGATAGGAAGGAAGGGAACCACAGAGCTCACAGAGTAGGAGCCAGAAAGGTCAGGGGCCACGGCTCCCAAGGGATCCTCTCCCCAGCCCCTTCACTTCCCAGGCCCTGCCTCCTGAGGGGCGGGGAGGGGGTGGGAAATCTGCTCCAGATTCGCCTCCTCCAGAGCATCTTCTGAGTTTAACTGCACCCAGCTCTGGTCAGCCCAGTCAATTCTCTCAACCCCCTTCTTGCATCACATATTCCTGTGAGCCTGTCTGTGAGCTGAGCCTGTTTCGGGTCTGCCCCTTGTGTTACAGGCAGAGATGCGTGTGTGTCTCCTTCGGCCAGGCAGGCTCTCCCCGGGCTCCGGCGCAGCCTCTGCACACGAAGGGGCCAGTGAATGAATACGCGGTAGGACTGCCTCACCCAGGACCCTGACCCTTTCGGTTCCCCAGGTACGAGTGTTGGCCTGTGCGAAGCAGCTGGGCACATGGTTTTATCCCGGGTATGGGCACCGGCACCCTACGGAGAGCCTGAGGTACGGCGGTATGCTTGGTGAGGAGCAGCAGTCGCCCACCTCCGCGCCATGGCCAGGGGCCCCAGGTGTCACCCCCCCCCCCCCAGCCTGGGGCAGAGTGAGACTCCCTGGACCTCTCTCCCGGGGTCCCGGGTGGCTTGGGGCCAAGTGTCCCCAGGTGGGGGACTGGACTCTGGACGTACCTGGGCAGTGCACAGTACGGGTAGGTCTGCTTGGCACGAGCAGAGAAGGTGCTGCTGGGGGCGGCCGCTGCCACAGCCTGGCCTGAGGAGGGGTGCTCCTGGGAGGGGCGCTCAAGAGCCGGCTCCTTGCGCCCTGGGCTCTTCTCTTTGGGAGACTCCCCTTTGCGGGAATTGGCCTTCAGCTCTGCCACTAGCACGTCAAAGTCCTTGGCTCTGCCCTGGACCTCCCGGCGCTGGTGCACCGAGTGGATCTAGAATAGAGCAGGGTGAAGGGTAGGGAGGGTGTGTGAGCCGAGCAGTGTCGCGGGGCGGCAGTGCGCTCCCCTGGGCAAGCAGAGGGGCGTGTGCGCATGTTCCTGGGTGTATTCGTGTGTCTTTGTTTCACACCTGCACAGGCCCAGAACCTTCCTTTGGAGTGGGGCAATCTGCCTAAAGCTCCCATGCTGGGCCCCCTGGGGGGCACTTCCTCTCCTCTAGCCTCACCTGGAATTTACCCCCAGGCCCTGAGCCGAATCTTGGATAACACTGCAGTTTCTCTCCTTGCCCAGGGTCCGGGTCTCTGCTGTCCCCCTCACTGTGCAGTGGGACTCAGATTACCTTGCAGGTCAGCAGCCGGGTACAGATCTTTTTGGTCTCTGGGTTTATTACCCCACACTGCCTGTTGAGGTCGCACTCCTTCCCTGTGGGGAAAACAGTTCCCGTGACCCCCCAAGGCCATTTCCAGGAGGCCCGAGGGAGAAGAGCTGGGCCTAAGGCAGAAGAACCTCTGGCCTTCAAGTCCAGGGCTGCAGCCTTCTAGAGAAACTCCTCTGGGCATCAGACAGAAACTCTCTGCTGGACACAAGAACCATCCCCGTCCCCACTCCCAGCCTAGGCACTCCTGGCGAAGACACTCCAAGTCCACAACAGGGCAACACGTATCAATAAACAAAAGCAGCCATAGGCATCTGAGATGCCAGGGAAACCAGCTGTGGGAGGGGTCTGATGCCCTGGATCTAGCTGAGGACAGAGATAAAGGTCAACAGCCCAGGGTGAGAAAGAATACCTTCACCCACTTGGGCTTAAGGTCCCTTAGCTTTGAGCAGGACACCTGGGCTGGAGAGAAGCTTCCTAGACAGCAAGGAGTTCAAGTGTATGTCCACATCAAGCGGTGACCAGGGGCTCCTGCACCCTGGCAACCAGTGATGGCCAGGACCGCTCCTTCCTGAACCCCCTCCATCTAGTCCAAGGACTAAGCAGTCCAAAGGGGTCCCCACTCTACTTTCCTGACTCCCAAGACCAGGACTACTCACGGGCCATCTTCCGGTGGGTTTTGTGGGTCAGCCTGGCCCCACCAGGCTCCTTTTCAGGGGGGCTGCCTTCAGCCCGGTGACTGGGGCCCTCACTGGGGGTCATCTCGATGCTCTCTCTCCCAGGAGGTTCTTTAGAAGGGGGTGCCATGGGAGTTTTTCCAGGGGAGTCCTTGGTGAGGCCACCAGGCTGGCTGAGGAAAGCAGAGGGCGGGGCCACCCTGATTCCATGTCCATCGGGCTTCGGGAGACTGGACATCTTCTCCAGATTCACCACAGGCACGAAAAGGCTACACACGGAGAGAGGGTGTGGGCTGGGGGGCAGGGGGGCTGGGCCTGGGCCCTGGACTCTAGCCCAGAGCCATCTCCTTCCCAGCCCTTGAACTTGGGTGGGCTATAGCAGGGGTGCAGAACATGGGGAAAGGGGACCCCATATTCCTTGGAGCACCTGGAAGGGAGCTGCAGAGAGAATGGCTGCCTCCTGCTGTGAGCAGCCCCCACTGCCCCATGGCTGCCTCCATTTGTATTAACCCCTCCCTGGGCTAGGGTCAGGGTCAAGGTTGGTCTCAGGGAGTCTCCAGCCTCTCCTTACCAGAGGTTGTCCTTCTGTGTCTTCTCAGGAGGCTGGTGGCCACGGCTCCGGGACCCCTGGCCCTTCTCCCTGGAGGAGGTTTTGGTGGAACCTGGGGCCCTACAAGCTGGGCCCTGCCCATTCACTACATGGCATTTCTGAGAGCTGGCAGGGGCTGGAGGTGGGGGTGGGGCCCGGGCATAAAGCTTGCTGAGGGGCCCATGTCTTCTTTCTGTCACCAGGAGGTGGAGAGAGTAATCAAGGTGAGTGGTATCAAAACAAAAAAACAAACAAACAAAAAAAAGGTGAGTGGTATCAACTGGCTCCTCCCCCAACCTCCTAACCCTGGCCACAGACTCACGATACAAAGTCTGGAATTTCCCAAGCCTAAGATTTTAAATTTGCCCTCTTTCCCCTTGCATGAGCCTTCAAGACTCAAAATTCTAGGACTCACCTTGCTGAACCTCTTAGTTCTTCCACTAATTCCCCTAGATGCTACAACTTTGCTCAAACAAGCACCCTGACCCGCCACGATCCTCTGAAGCCACCCCCAGGACCTTCTGACCCCCCCCCCCAAGGCCTCCCCGCGCTACCCACATGACCTCCCAACTGACCCTTTCCTCAGAGGCCCATGTTCCACCTTCCCCTGTCCCCTCTGTCTCCTCCCTAGGGCTCGCCTCACCGCAGTGCTTCTGGAAAGCTTGAGGCTTCACCACTTGGCTGCAGTGGTTACACACAACCAAATAGAAGTCGTCATGGGCAGGGCAGTGCCCGAAGATGGACATGTCTGCAATGAAGAAGCCCTCATCACTGGGGCTGGGGATCCCAGGGGTTTCCCTGTAAGGTCAGACAGCACTCCCACCCACCCCGCGCAGAAGACACCTCCCCCTCCCAGCTGACATGACAAGCTTTATGCTGCATGCTCTCAGCTTCTAGAGATTCATCTAAGAAGGAGCTGTTGGGTGAGTGAGCCCAATCACCTATGATTAGGATCTCCCACAACAGGTCACAGGCGGTAGGTGAATGGGCTGACTCAGATCTAGCAAAGTGAGGCTCCCCAGGCCTGCTGCTTCAAGCAGCTACCTCCTGGGATATGCTGGAAGAGAGGAAGGTGGTCCTGTCTGCCCTAGGCCCCAGCCTAATGTGTGTCAACTCCCACCTTCTTTAATGAGGGTCATGGCATCCAACTTCTTCGTGTTTTTGTTACTCTCCTCCAACTCAGCCCCTAGAGGAGAAACACAGCTCAGAAGGAACACCTCCACCCCAGAAGCCCCATCTCCTACCCAAGCGGCAGCGGCCTGGCAGCAGAGCAGCAGGAGCCCACAGTCCCTAACACGCTTCTGGTGCTCAGGATCTGGTGCTCAGGACCGCTTACAGTGCCTTTCAGCAGGTCATTCTCAAGTGCCCATTCTTCCTTCACCTGCTACCTCTGGAATGGCCTGACCCCATTAGGAAGGATCCTGTCACCTTTCTTATGGACCCTTCACTCCAAGGTGCGATTCCCAGCTCCACTGCAAACTACTGGGCGATTGTGAATAAATATGATCTCTTTTCTGGGCCCGCTTCCCCATTTAAATGGGAAACGATCCTTAACATATTTTACTACAAATCTCTAAGTCCCTTCTTTGGAGATTTCTCTGATGCGTCCTTTCTGCTACTCTGTGCCGTGCCAAACAGGTACCCTCCCAGGTCCCCATCCCCATGAATGCTATTCTGTTCCACCTGGGTTACCCTGGTACTGACAAAGTTACACCCAGCTTCTGAGGTCCTGTGCTGACAGGATGGTCACAGAGCATCCTGAGAAGAGAAACTGCTGTCTGGCTGGGGGGGTCCTCTGGCATCCTCAAAGTCCCTTTGGTCACCTATGCAAGCCCCTCCCCTCCTTAGGAGGGCTCTGGGCAAGGGTTGCCCTTCTACCTCAGTTTCTGGGTTGATGACAAAAACATCTTAGCTGTGCAAAGCAGCTCTTTCCCCCATCCCCCTACCTTACTCCTCTCCCCTCCCTCCTCTATGCCCCCTCCCTGTCCCTTGGAAAAAAAATCAATTCTGAGTCACCAAACCCGTCTGATTCCATTTCCGGTTCTCAAAGCACCCAGACCCTGACAATGGCCCCATCCTTGCCCACCCAGCATGGGGCAGTCCTGGGGTGGCCTGGGCTTCCACTGAGATGTGCTTCTAACACCTACCAACAGATTTGCCCCTTTCTAGGATGAGAAGTTTCACTGACAGTCTTACATAATCTCTGTATACGAGGGGTAGTGGGTTAGGCAGGCAAGAGACAAGGGGCAGCTCCCACTCTTAAGTCCCTTAAAATGCAGTGATGGGCAGAGCTGAGCTGGGAGTCGGATGTCTCAGAGGAGAACAAGTGTCATCAGAGACGGCTCCATGCGGTCTCCTCCTCCACCTCTTCTCACTTGCAAACTTCTTCAGGGCTGTGATGCCTGCTGTCACCCCAAAGGCCACGAGGCCAGGTGCCCCCTGGGGCCCAGGAGACAAAGATCAGCAGAAGGGGCTGTCAGCCAGCTTACCAAAGGCACTCGGGGGCCTAGAGAAGGTGGGTGTCAGGGGAGAGAGCCAAGAGGCAGGGCAAGAGGCCCGGGAGAGGACTGAGGGTTGGAGGCACAGAGGGATGGATGGACGAAAGGAGGGAGGAAGGGAGGATGGATAGATGGATGGACCGACGAACTAAAGCGGAGGGGGCGGGGGTCCAGTAGCACTGCAACCCGCAGGCCCAAACGCCGTAACGGAGCAGGAGGTGCGGGGCAGAAGGCGAAGGAACAAGGGGGGTGGGAGGGGGGCACAGAAGTGGGGTGCGTGGGAAACACGTGGAGAGGGCTGTTGCGGACGGGGAAAGCCCTGGGCAGGTGCAGGAGGGGCGGAAGCTAGAGGACAGCAGGCGAAGAGAGAGATAAAGGCAAGCAGACGTGGGGGCAGGTGCCGGGCACCGGTAGAGGCAGAGGTGGGCAGGGTGGGCTGCGGGCGGTGGGCCGGCGCTAGGACCCGGAGGCGCGAAGGTGATGAGCGGGCGGGCACTAGGACCCGGCGGGTCCTTTGTTTGGGGGGCCGCGGAGCCGGACGGCGGCTGCCGTCGGCGGCTCCCCTCTGCCGGCGGGGGCCCGGAGGGGGGGAGGGGAGACGGTGATGGGGTCCCCGGACTCGAGGGGGGCTTCACTCACCGTCGGCCGCGGGCAGGTCGGCCCGTTCCACCCACGAGCTCCAGCTCTGTCCCGCGAAGTCATCGAGACTCGGCACCCGCCGCTCCAGAGCGGCCATTGCTGCCGCCGCGCGTTCACGCACCGCCATCACCGCCGCGGACGCGCGCCCGCCCCGGCGCCTCCGCCGCGCGGCCCCCGCCCCCCCGCCCCGCCGCGGGCACGCCTCCCCTCCCCCTCCCCCCGCCAGCTCACGCTCTGCGCAAGCGCGCCACGGCTCGTCGGCCCCTCGCGCTCCCTCTCGTACAGCCTTCTGGGAAGTGTAGTCTTGGGGGGGCGCTGTTGCCTACCGAGCTTGCAGCCAGAGCCCCTCCAAAATGCACAACTGCGGGGGGCGAAGAGACCGAAGGCCCGGGACCCCCTCTCTTAACCCTTGTGCACCCACTCTCTGTGCTACCAGCCCGCTCCCGCAAGCTCCCTGCACCCCCAGCCCCAGCCCTCTCTCTGCCCGAGAGCCCTTCTGAGCCGTGCCTCCGCCAGCTGGCTGGCGCCCCTTCCCGGGCTGGCGGTCAAGAAGCGACTTCGCTCCCCCGTAGATCGAATAGGGTAGGTGCAGGGAGGTGGGCGCTGTGAATCAGAAGGGCAAGGGGAGGGAGTCTGTTGGATGTGCTGAAGGACACAAGGGTTGGAGTGGGGGAGGGTCCTCGGCTCCCGTGTTGTGCCTCCTCTGTGGGCCACCCACGGTGCCCTGATGCAGTCTAGAGGGCTGGGGTGGCGTTGTCTGGGTTTGGGAGGACCTAGATGAGCTGATCAGGATCACCTGTCAGGATGACAGAAGGCTGTCTCCGAGCCAGAGCCGGCCCCGAGGCTGCTGGTCTTTGCAGCATCTCTGCTGATCCTTCTCTCCTCCTGAGAACTGCGATCGATACCCTGTACCGCCTCTTCCCAAACCCTGGCTGGACCCTGACTCCATCCATCACTTTGGCTTCCTTTTTCTAATGAATATTTTCTCTGCTGGAAGGGCTGCTACCAGAGCCTAGGCATAGGGAGATTTCTCATCAGATCTGTCATTTTCCTTACTAAGGCCTGGAAAATACCTTAATCATCCTCTTTCTTCTTTTCAGCTGATAACATTTCTTCCCACCCTCCCACAACCAAGAGACAAAGCCTGTCCCCCCCTATCACATCAGAAAAGAGATACTAGTCCTCTTTTCCCTCTTCAACCCTCACAGCTCACCCCAGATTCATTCCTTCAGCTAAAGGAAACCAAATTGGAGGCAAGTAAGTCAAGGTCTGTGACTTCAAGAACTCAGACTTTCTTTTCACTTTCACCCAGGGAATGTTTAAGTACTAGGAAGATAATCTCTGAGGGCAGAGATTCTTAACCCGAGAGCCACAGATTGTGGGGGGGGGGGGGGTGTCCAGGAACTTGTTGAAATTGAATTTAACATTGTGTCCAAATGTGTTTTTTCTAGGGAATGTAAGGGTAGCCTGTAAGAAGGGCAAGGGATATAGAGGTGCAAGTTTGTTCAGAAAGAACCTTCATAGTTAAAAGGGCAAGGCATATGGCCCTCACCTCCTGACAGGAAGTTTAGAAGAGCAAATGGAAATAGCACTGTGGAAGCCACTGTCTCTTGCCTTTTGAGTTTGCTCAAATTTGCTAATGAGTCTACTTGCCTTGAACTAACTGGTGCCACCAAAAGAGGAAAAACTCAGACTCTACTGCTTGGGATGCAGAGTGGAGAGGAGTAGAATAATGTTTTGGTAGAAATGCTGACATTTGTCCAAGAACCTAAAGCAATGGTAGGAAGAGAAAAAAAAAAAAAATCCCTGGAAGGGTTCTAGTCTTGGCTCCTTTATGGCAAATGCTTTGAAGCACTGTTTATTCAAATGTGTAATAACAAGCACCAGAAAACAACATGCAACATTCTCCCTCCCACCCCGATCCTCAATCCCAGAAGTAGGAGACCTATGATCATAATACTGGAGGGAACGCAAATTCAGAAAGGGTCCTTGGCGGGCACCCTGGCAGGGTCAGCATTTAGTAGGGCAGAGGGCATGTTCCCTGCCTGTTGGCCTCCTGTAATCTGGAGAAACCAGACTCAGTCCCCTACTCCAGGCCCCACCAGGCAATGCATTGGTGCCAGCCCTGACTGGAGGGGACATGAGTCCTATGAGAACAGCTCTGCCCTCAGCAGTTGGCCTAGCCCAGACATCTGGAGGTAATGAGGTGAAGTAGCCTTTCCTCTTTGGGTGGTCACGGAAAATGAGGCCATAGCCTAAATCAAGGCCCTTCTGGATGAGAACAAGCCGGCCTCTTGAGGAGGAGAAAGAACCTTCTCTGCTCTAGGAAGAGTTCTGGGCTAGGAGTCCTTGGCAGGAGTGCATACCCACCCCACCCCCCTTCCCCTAGCTCAAGGGCCAGTTGCTAACTTCAGCCCCCAAATCAGAACACTTTATCCATCACATTTCAAATAAATTATAAATACATATACAGAATCCAAACGAAGTTCCAGTAGAAGCTGCTCACAGACCCTCACAGGGGCCAGCTTAAGAAAAATGGTCACCTCTTTGTTCTCTGTGTCTCTGGAGCTGTAGGCAATACTGTTCCCCCCTCTTTCTTGAGTAACCATGGGGACAGCTCAGGACAGAGAGAGGTTCAGACTTAGAAACACTCTCAACCCCATCCCCTCTCTTCCCTCCTCAAATCCCTTCCCCCAAAATCTAAAAACAAAACAAAAAACTAATTCTTTCACTGAAGGGTTCTAGAGCATTTGAGGACGTAAATCTCACACTCCCCCTGTCCAGTGGGGAAACTCTGACCCAAAGAAGAAATGATTGGCCCAAAGTCAAAGACTCTGTCCTCTGGGGACCCTGGTAATCTGCACTGTGAATGGTGTTTAGGGAGGTGAGAAGGTTGGAGGGGTTGTCTCCGTCCTGAGGAGAAATTGGCACAGGGCACATTCACCTTTGGGATGATAAATCGGTTAATTGGCACTGGATTGGGAAATGGCTGGATTCTTCATCCTTCTTCATCCTTCCCTGAGCAGCCCGATGGCCAGGGCAGACTGAAGTGCTTCGAGTTGGGGAGGAGCTGGATGGCCTTTTCCCAGTCAGCATTGACTCTTAGGCCCTGGGGTTCAGAGAGGGACTGAAGGAGGTGTCAGAAAGAGGAGACACATCAAAGACAAATATGGAACTGGGTCCCAAAGTGAAGAAGCACCAATAGCATTGGCCTGCCCTGGACTGGGGTTGGGGTGGAGAGGGTTAGAGCCTGGGAGGGACAGAGGGCAAACCGAGAGGCCACATTCTTTCGTGAAGGTGAGACAAAGAAGTATGAAAGAGAGGCCAAAGAAGGAATTGTGGTTTGGGGGAAATGAGGAAGAAATGGGCCCATCCATCCATGTCCTGGGGCTCTGGGGCAACTTAGCCTCGTGATGGTCCTTTGGGCCCTTCCAAAGCCCTCTCTGGACCCACAGGAATGAAAGGAAGGCCTGGACAGACATGGAAAAGGATCTTGAATGCCTCAGACCCAAGAGGCTGGGGAAGGGAGATGGACGGAGCGGCTGGAGGAAGGGAGGGCTGAGATGGAGATGCTCCTAGACCCCTCATCTTGTGTCCGATATGGGAGACTAAGCCCAAGAAGGAGGACAGGGAGGAAGGTCAGGAGCTTCTAGTGTTGGTAGAAAGTGCCAGAGCCTGGAGGGGTGGGAGGATTGAGGGAATAGAAGAAACTGCTTCCCCAGACAGTTTCCTGGCTTCAGTTTCTTGAAGTTGCAAGCCAGTTGCAATATATCTGCTCCCCACTGAGTCCAGGCCTCATCAGGACCCTCTACAGAGCTGTTTTCTAGGCTAGTTGGCCTCTTGGGTTCCCACATGATAGGCTCTGTGGGTGAGCAGGGGCCAGAGGAAAAAGTAGGAGAGCTCCAACTGACAGGAGATCAGGGCAGAAACAAGGCTTAGATGACAGCCATTGAAGAGGGGCCACCAAACCACTGGTGGGCTCTTCATGCAAGAGACCAGGAAGAAGGCTGCCGGCCAATCCCCTCCCCCCCCTGACTTTTATTGAAGCCGACAGGTTGATAGAAGTGGCTGCTAGGAACCGGTCTCAGGACTCTGGTCTCCTGCCCCAAACTCTCCTGCAGTAGAGGCTCGTTCTCAGAGGCTGTAAAGGTACAAGTAAGATCCCAAGTAAGATGCTGAGGTCCAGGCAGTGGACAAGGAGCACTGAGCTCCTACCACCAGAGGCTTCAGTAAAAGGAGGGATAGGAAGCCACTGGGTGGGCTGCCCTGGGTTTCTGACAGCTGATGCCCATCCATCCACGATGACGTCTCAAAGCTCAAAGCCCAGAATGATGGGGGAAGGGGAGTTGGAGAAGGAAGAGGGAGGTCTTGGAAGCTGGAGGTTGTTGAAGAGGTGCTGTCCTGTTCAGGAGTAGCCAGATGGGGGGCTGCTTACTGCTTCTCCACCGCTCCCTGCTCAGCTGCGCTCTCCTGGCTAGGGCCCTGGCCCTGGTCCTGGCCCTGGCCCTGGCCCTGTCCATGCCATGGGGTCTCCTTGAACACAAACCAACAGTTCCCGGCCCACAGGAAGAAGTTGATAAAGCCGAAGAGCTGCAAAGACATCAGAGAAGTTTGTGAGAATGGTAAGGAAAGCATTGTGGGAACAGGGAGTTGTTCGTGTGGTGGGTGGGAGAAGAGCATAGAGGGCTAGGGAGACTGGACTTCAGGGGACGGGATGTAGAGACCGGGTTCAATGCCAGTGCCCACTAGGGGTTCTCTGGTAAAAGTCTGTAACTGTCCACAGCATGCACCTGAGCTGTAGCTTGATCACTAGGAGAATCTGGCCCCTGGAGTGAAGCATCATGCAAAACAGAGCACGGAGCAAGGGCTCTAGTGGCGCTATCCACAGCACTGTTTTGAGGGCCTTTTCCAAGGGTGGGTGGGACCAGAGCTGTCCAAGGTGCTCCTTTCCTAGGGCCAGGGACCCAGGCAGGGCCATATTCAAATATTTATTCAAAAATACTTAAAAGCCTATCAGCAGGATGTATTCGGGTGGGAGTGTGCTGATGTCTGCAGTTAACTTCAAAATGCATTAAAAATAAGATGGTTTGATGGATGAAGAGAGGCAGATAGGTATGTGATAAAGCGAGTCTAGTAAAATGTTAATGGTACAGTTTGGGCGACGAGTGTGTGGGTGTTCATTGTAAAATTCTTTCAACTTTACTGTGTGTGTGAAAATTTTTACAATAAGCTCTTGGGGACTAAAATCTATCAGCAGGGTTCTAGCAAGGTCTAGAAGGCTCCCTGGTGTGCCAGCAATGAAACTCTTCAGTTGCTGGACCTTGGGGAGTTCCAGGTCATTTTCAGGGCAGGGCTAAGGTGAGGGCACATTTGAAAAGCTCGAGGGCTCAGCTATTTACCAACTGATATGGAAAAATTTCCACAATCTTAACAACTGGGGTGGCCAAACATGTGCGTACCAGCTGGACCCACCTCTGCCCAGAGCCTCTTTCCAGTCTGGAGGCCCGAGTGACAATGAACCCCTTTTCACTCCGGGTCTGCTCCCAGTCTTGAGCCCAGCCACACTCTGTGCTCCCCTTCACATGCTTGCACGCGCACAGAGACACACACACACACATATTGTAAAGAGGCAGGAGGAGTGGGAGGCAGTCGCAGAGAGCATGCCTGGACATGGGGAGAAGGGAAATGGGAAGACACTACAGGAGGAAAGAACAGGAGGCTACGTGGCTCTTAGGTTCCCCACCCCCCAAACCAAAATGTCTTCTCAGGGTCAACCAGCGACCAGCAGCCACTCTTAGGTGCAGGGGTCACCAGCTCCAGTTGCAGGGAATACCAGTGGAGAGATGGCCTGTCTGTTCCCCTCAGAACCTGCCACCGGGCGAGGCCCAGGTACCTGAGATAGCACTGCCTCCCCGACGCCCCTTCAGCGGTCACAGGTCTCACCACAGAGATGTTGGCCAGGCCCATGGAGGGCGTGGCGCCGGCACTGCACACTGCTTCCTCCCCGTGGCACACAGACATGGCTGCAGTCAGGCTGGATGGCCGCGTGGCCCCCTTGATGTCTGTCAAGCCCTTGCCCCAGGCAGCTGCAGCTACCAGCCAGAAGAAGGTGAAGGAGACAGTCACACAGAAGTCCTAGGAGGAGCAGAGGGACAGGAAACACACTCAGAAAGGCCCCCCTCTCGTTGTCTACTTTTTTTCCTCTGGTCATAAGGTCATAATGCACTGGGATCTTGGGGTCCGGGACAGCTACCCCTTGCTATCCTACCCAACACCTGGAGCCTCAAAGAGCCCAGATCATCTTAAGGAATCTCTTCACTGCCACCAAAGGAACCCTGCCACCCAGGGCTACCCCTGCCCAGGCCCTCAGAACGAAGTCAGACAACAGTCTATCAAAACAGCTGCTAGGGATCCCTGGGTGGCGCAGCGGTTTGGCGCCTGCCTTTGGCCCAGGGCGCGATCCTGGAGACCCGGGATCGAGTCCCACATCGGGTTCCCGGTGCCTGGAGCCTGCTTCTCCCTCTGCCTATGTCTCTGCCTCTCTCTCTCTCTGTGTGACTATCATAAATAAATAAAAGACTAAAAAAAAAAAAAAAACAGCTGCTAGTCACTGTCACCCCCAAACCTAGGTGGCCTAAACTCCCCACCCTCGCCTTCAAGCCTTTCCTCTGATCATCATTGCTCAGCTACAACTGAAGGCAGTGTGAAAGCAGACTGCAGGAGACAAATGGGGTTCTCTAAGGCACCCCTTCCACCCTGCATGCCTGGGATAGGAAGGTGGTAGAAGGGGAACAACATTAATGATAGCTAACGCTTATTGAAGCTAACTCTACACCAGATATTTTATATGCAGCTTCACTCACCTCCCCCAAACACTATGAGATAGGTATTATCTTATCCCCATTTTATATTGAGGAAACTGAGGTCTGGAGAGGAGAAGTGACTTGTCCAAGAGCACAGTTAGTAAAGACTGTCCTGGAATTTGAACCCAGGCAGTGTGACTCCAGAGCCTACTTCTTGATGCTATTATGCTTTCTGTGAGCACAGCAAATGATGGGAGGTTGGGAGAGGCAGCGTCCTTGGAGCCGTGGGAGCCACAGAACCCAAAGGGTATGAAGGGCAAAGAGCTGGTGGGAGACTCAGGAGGTTCCACATATGGATGTCCTCTCCCCCCCATGTGGCCTCAGTCCCAGAACGCATATCTCCTTAGTTTCCCCGCCCATCCCTTCTGGCCTGTGCCCACTCACCACCAGTGGGAAGCGCCTGTTCTCTGTGTAGAGGTTGTGAAAGCGCAGGTACAGGACCAGCGCAGCCATGGTGTAGAAGAAGGAAAAGATGCCCAGGGTCACAAAGAACTCAGCAGGAGCAGAGAAATCCCCCATCAGGTGCATGATCTTGGAGGTGGAGTCATCATCGCAGAGGGGCATCTCATACTGGACCCGGTTCAACCTGCAAGTGGCAGGGGATGCCATCCTGAGCTCGGGGCAGTCCTCTCCCAGTGGAGGCAGGGGACTGTCCCTGCTCTGGGAGTAGTCCTGTGCTACTTCCCACCCCGGGACTCTTACAGAACCAAGAAAAGGAGTGTGGGGGGAGGGTCGTTCCTGGAGGCAACCTTGTAGTCAAGACAGGAACATTCCCAGGGACGCCTGGGTGGCTCAGTGGTTGAGCAGCTGCCTTCAGATCAGGGCGTGACCCCGGGGTCCTGGGATTGAGTCCCGCATCGGGCTCCCCACAGAGAGCCTGCTTCTCCCTCTGCCTGTGTCTCTGCCTCTCTCTGTGTCTCTTATGAATAAATAAAAAAATCTTAAAAAAAAAAAAAGACAGGAACATCCCTGGAATTCTGGTCCAACTCTACCTCCCATTCAGCCACTACCCAACAGTCATCCACCTTGCCCAGATATGGTGACTGTTAAACCACCAGGGAGATCAGCTTCATTTTGCCCCTGGGAAAGCACAGGTCCACGGTGGCCAGGTTAAGGTTGGACTTGCCCATTCTCAGGCCTTATTTAGTGAACGCCCCCCACCCCCACCCCATGAGACTATATGGTACAAAATCAGGACAAAGAAAAAAAATCACTCTGTTATAAACAAAAGATAGTTAACCTAACTTAGCTGTTGGTACTAAAACTTTCTGAGAAAATGAGCCCTGTCCCCGATTCTCCTCTGAACAGTTGGGATTCCCCTCCCTAGGCTCAAGCTCCCTAACCTTCAAGGCAGGAAGAAGGTTGCTGGAGGTCAAGAAAGACCTGAACAACTAGCCCCGACTCCTGGAAACCTCCATCCCAAACTGCAAGGGTTCTTCCTGTAGGAACTATGTCACCTGCTAATGGTCATCTGTGGACTGGAACATTATTATAACAATGATCTATTTGAGTTTCCTTGATGTTTCCGTATGGCTAGTGTGTCTGAAATTCTGTGTGTGTGTGTGTGTGTGTGTGTGTGTGTGTGTGTGTGTGTCTGAGATTGTTAACGGGCAGGGAGGACCCAAGTCTTATAGTTCTATCTGAACCTGGAGTGGCACTCAGCAAAAAAGTCTTTAGGTTTCTGGAGGAAGAAGAGACCAAGCAGGTCCTGCCAAACCAGCGAGAGAGGCTGTGTGGGGTCGGAATCAGTTCCTGCTCACCTGAAGGGATAGCCGAACAAAACAATGATGGAGCTCACATCTTTGGCTTCGTTGTTGCAGCGAACTGTTGCTCCTGTCTCCCCGCTGTAGGAGCCGCAGGACCCGAAGGCGAAAATAGCAAAGAGCTGAGGGAGAGGGAAGCCACTTTGAGAGTCGGAAGCCCTCAACCAGCCAAGGTATATCCCATCAAAACCACCTTCTGACTCTCCGCAGGTGCAGTTATGGGGGTGGGGGAGGATTCCCTTTAATCAAGTCCCTCCTGGGCAGGGACTCGTGGCTTCCATTGGCCTTCCAGGCTCCAGATGCCGTGTTCACTGCACCTAAGTGCTGGACCAAATAGCCAAATGAATGAGGTTGACTTGGAAGGGAGATGTAGAGAGAGGAAATGGATACTTTCCACGTCTCCCCGGTGGATGTGACAGTGGAGCACAGGTAGTCTCCTTAAGAGGATGACCAACACAAAGCAAGTTAGACTTTTGGAAATATCTAGCATAAAGCTGGACTTGAACTTTCTCCCCAAGGGAGAGCCACCCTAGAAATAGGTTCCTCTGTGCCAGCTGAGATCAGGCGTGTGTTGGAATTCCTAATATTTCTCCTTTGAAGCTGTCGTTGAATCTTGTCATTACCTCGTTGCTACCTTCCAGTGGCTTCTTTCCTCACTGGAGGTATAGCTAGAAGGGACACCTGTCGCCAAGCCTTCGGAGGGGCCAGGCAGGGAGCTGCCGTCCCATGGTCTGGCAGCCCAACCCCTCTTCCCCCAAACATACTTTTCTCGCAGCAGCAGGGCTGGCTGCGTCTATGCTGACAGTCCTGGCTCAAGCCCAGAGAAAAGTACCTTCCACTTGCCTTATCGGCCTCCACTCTTTCTCCAGTGGTGTTGCCCTTTGTAATCTGCGGGTGCTGCCATCACTCAGTGTTAAGAACCCGAGGCATTTCAGATCACTTGAATTGTTTTCCTCTCCACCTTTCATCACATCTGACTAAACCTCCTGTCTTGAGTGAGATGAAATTTCCCCAACCTATGGTTTTCAGATTTCTTTCTGGGGAAACACACTGGTTAGAAAAGGAGGTGAGAAGCTGGAATCTCTGATCCTCCCACGTCATCTGCTCAGGCCCCATTTCCTGTGCACTTACCTCGTCCAGGCTTGCACATGATGTAATCATTCTTAATAAGCACAGAGCTTATTCTGTTAATGACCGTTTTCTGTATGTTTTTCCATGTCTTGGTGTCTTGGACATTAAGCACCTAGAAGACAGCTCATCTACATCCCAGCCTTGCACCCAGAGTTTAGAGTAGAGTTGTGTGCACAGGATTTTGCTAATGCTTGACAGTGTTACAGAGGGAAAAGAGACCTGGGTTAGGAGTTTGGAAATGTGGGTTCTAGTCCGGGTCCAGTCACTCATTAGCTGGATGAGCTCAAGTAAGTCACTCCACTTTGAGTCTCAGTTTTCTTGTCTGTAAAATGAGGGCTTTGGAGCAGGCAATCCAGAGGCCTTTCTCTCACTGGAAGAGAGTAATGCTATCAGAGTGCTCTTGGCTGGGCTTGCCAGCAGCTGTACTCTGCCCCTGGGTGGTGTCTGGTGCCACTGCCCTGCCTTGCATCGCCTGGCCTGGCAGCTCTTGTCCACGCTGGAGCTGCTCACCCCTCTCTAAAGGTCATAATGAGCACCTCTCTGTCTCCATGAGGTTTAGTTCAGACAAATGAGAATTGTCTTCATTTTTAAAAACATTCAGAAAAGGAGAGAGTATAGCTCTTTCCAATGCCTGAATAACCTCATCTGGCTTCATTTACAGAGGCTGAGATAGAGACCTGTTTGCTCATGTTGACAGAGCTGAAGAGAAGTTGCCCAAAGCTTCTGCATCATTACCTTTTATATACTCCAAGCCTCCTCACTGGCATAACAATGGTGCTCCTCTAGCTCTTTTGTCATAGGAATTCTGGAATTTATGTCAGCTTCTTACAAGTTTCTTTATCCCTCTTAGCCTCTGGCGCTGAGAACTGGACACACAATTAGAGTGTCACATTCTAGGAAGGGCAGCACAGTTGGACATATTTTTATCCGTTGGCAGTTAGCGCTATAGAGGTCCCCTAAGAAAATAGGTATTTCTAACTTGGGGCAATGAGTGGTCAATTGTGGAGCTTTCTCCTCACCAGCACTTCCTTGACAGGCACATCTACAGAAGGATGACACTGAGCATCTACTGTGTACCAGGCACTGTTTTAAGCACTATCATTTAGTAGTGAACAAAAGAGAAAAATCTCTGTCTTCATGGAACTCGTAATTTAGAGCTGGACTATCCACCATGGTAGCCACTAGCCAAGTGCGGCTATTTACACTCAAGTTCATTAAAATTAAATAAAATTAAAAATTCAGCTGTTGAGTCACAATAGCCACATTTCAATAGCTACATGTGACTAGCAGGTACCATATTGGACAACACAGGTTATAGAACTTTACCATCATTGTCCAAAGTTCTGCTAATGTCTAGATGGTAACCTAGAAGTTCTGAAAATCCTAAACCCTGCTCTATGATTCCTCAAAGAGTGAAATATACCACAAATAGCTGGAGTACTAACTGTTTCCTCTTCTATTTTGATTCTTTGAAAGTCAGGAATCCAGAAACACCTTACATAATTCTTTATCAATCAGAATACATAATTAAATCTGAATATCGGGCAGTCATGTGATGCCAGATAACATAAAGTTTGCTGTGTAAGTGGACAAAGGGAAAAATCTGAGGGGAACTTCATAGGTTCACAGGACATCAGAGCAAAAAAAGATCTCAGAGATCGTTACGCCCAGTGGTCTCACTTCACAGAGGTGGAAACTAAAGTCCCAAAAGATCAAGTAACTCTCCCAAGGTCACATTTAGTGATTGTGAGAGCTAGCCTTAGAATTCACATCTCCTCATTCCCTGTCCAGGGCTTTCTACTTCATTCACTCATCAACAAACAGTTATGAACCATCTGCTATGTGCCAAGTGCTGGTGACACAAAGATGAATGAATAAGACCCAGTACCTTCTCTTGACAGTTTATGTCAAGGAGAAAAAAAGTGTAATGTTCAAATAAACAAACTAAAATTCTGCATCACAAAGTTATTAAGGCCAAAAGAGAGCGAGAGCGAGAGCGAGCAACAGAGACAGAAAGAGAGGGAGAGGGAGAGGGGGGGAGAGAGAGAGAGAGAGATCTTTCCTATGTTCAGTGAAGATTATAAGGAGGCAGGGAGGAGCTCTGCACCTGGGATGCAGGTGGCAGAGAAAGACACCCTGACCCAGCCTCCTCCACCTTTTGGAACCAGAATGTGCCAGGTGACTGAGGCACAGAGAGGAGCAGGATAGAACTGAAACCATCCATATCACTGAACACAAGGGCCTGAGTTCAGCAAACTGCTCAAAAATAGCAGTAGCCAAGGAGTCACTGAGAGGGGAGAGGTGGGGAGGGAATCTCTAAGTCTCTAATGCCAACCAGCCTTCTTCCTCTTGGAACTGTATTGCTGGGGACAGTGATGGTCATACACTGCACTCCTGCTCGTCTCTGTATCTCTGATACAGGTGACAGGTGGCCAGAATCACCTTGCCAGTTTGGTGCTGACTTGCTGGATGGTGATGATCCTTTGAGAACCCCAGTTAGTGCAGGGCACAAGGAAGATGAGTTCTCCCCCTACTCTTACCTCTACAGTCATCTCAGTGGTTTTATGGACTCTGGTGGTATTCTTTCGCATTCCCCTACACCAGCTGAAATAGCTTATTTTCATTATAGAGATCCTGGAGCCAAGTAAGTGGCTTTGGCACCTCAAAGGTGAATTATTGATTAGGGATACACCCAGTTAATGATAATATGACTTACTATGGAAACAGTGACTGAGTAATCCAGGATTCCTTGATGCCTTACCCTCAAAATGAGGATCTGGTGGTGACATTTGAGTAATCTAATCAAAGGACAAATCTAGCTGACAGTCTGTATACAGAGGAAATTTAGGGGAAAGGGGAGGTCTATAAACAAAAGGAAGGGGAGCCAACACTTACTGAATATCTCCTGGATTTCTTGGATTGAATGCTTGGATGCTTTATAGAAGTCACCTCCTATAATAGATCTCCCCTCATTTACAGATAAGAAACCACGGCCCACAAAGATTTTACTTACCCCAGGTACCCTAGATTCCATGACTAGAAAGCAGAGGAGACTTAATGTAAACCAAAGCCCATTGACCTCACAATCTGCCTTTTTCTTTTTTTAAGAAACCAATTCTTTAATAATTGGTCTATACCTATGTCATTTCACTAGCTTTGTGAAGATTTAGTGAGACATCAGAATTGGAAATGAGGTGTGGCTTGGCGGTTTAGCGCCGCCTTCAGCCCAGGGTGTGATCCTGGAGACCAGGAATCGAGTCCCACGTCGGGCTCCCTGCATGGAGCCTTCTTCTCCCTCTGCCTGTGTCTCTGCCTCTCTCTGTGTTTCTCATGAATAAATAAATAAAATCTTAAAAAAAAAAGACACTCTAAGCCACACTCCTAATGAATAAAAGACTAACACTGCTTTCTTCTTACCAGGGTATCAGCAAACTGCTTTTGGAGAACAATAAAAACACAAGTTTTCAAGCATCATTACGATAAATGCAAGATTTGTGTTTTCTCTTTTTCCTTTTCCAGTCCAGGAACATTGGATCCCCCAAGCAGGAGATGAGTGAAAATCCAAAAGGATATTTTACTGTCATTTCTGGTGCTGGTTCCTGTGTACTTTCACATTAGCTCATCCTGGAGAGACTCAGGGCAAGTGAAACTCAAGCTCTGCTAGCACGGCAGCAAAAGCAAATCATGTCTCCCTTTGACGCTGTCCTTCGAATGAAGGCTGAGTTCAGAGTCTAGCCTGGGCCCCTGGATTTAGCACTGAGAGAAAGGCATCACCCCCTCTCTGAGAAGGTGAGGATCATAAAAGTCAAATGGGTCTTGACGTAGGCATCAGTGCTGGCCCTGGGAGGAGACTGGATCATTTTCCTAGGCATCGCTTTGCGCAGCCTTTACAGAAATGTGGGTATTGGGGTGGGGGGCATTCAGAAAAGGATAGAAGGACTGAAGAGGGAAGCTTTTCGGAATCCCCCCCCCCACCAACGAAGATTCCATGGTCTAATAATGATCCTCATTGTTTCCCTCACCCCTTGACAGTCTTTGTCAAATTCCCCTTAGATCCATTTGTCTAGTTTAATGATAAAATTGTACTCTTATATTTCAGGTTCTGCTCCTCATAATGGCTCCCTTGTTCTGGATGGCAGTCACATGGAGCCTTAACATCATTCTTATATGGCCACCACTGGTACTGAGACCTTAATATCATTCTTATATGGCCACCACTCTAGTCCTGAAGGGAAGTGGGGGTGGGAGTATAAAAGAGCTCAGTCAGCAGTCCATCCAACTGCTCTTGAGGCAGTGAGGAGAATGGAAAGTCCCCACTAGGTCCCAGAGTTTGCACTTGGGAGCGCCTTGCCTGGCCTGTAGCCCCAGTCAAGGTCTCAGATATCTGGAGATAACCCTACATGCACTATTGCCACTGAATTCCAGATCTGATGATTCCCATCCAAAGGATGATTCAGGAATTGGTGACACAGCGCTAACTCCTATCTCCAGTGAGTTAAAAGCCCTTTAGAACTCCATCCTCTTCCGTATTAACGGTAACTTATTGCCTAGCTGAATTCTGTGCTGAAAGCACATAAATTAATTAAGTGAAAGCACAAATGGTGTGTGGATTGTCTAACTTAAATCTCTTCTGTTATAGTGCACTAAATGCTTCCAACAAGTTGTCATGATTTGAAAGACTGACCTGTCCACATTCCTGACTTACACTCAGGACGCCTTGGGCACTGGTAAGGACAGAGAACATACCTATATCTCCAAGTACCAGTCAGGCAAGGAGATGGTATTTCCCCTGGACCATTACAGAGGTAAACTGAGGCCACAGGCAAGTGATTTCTTCAAGGTCACAGGGTGAGTCTAATGGAGGGCAATATTCTAGCATACCAACCCGTTTAGAACAGAAGGGGACCCTAGGAATGGTGTGACTAACAGTTAACTAACGTGAGAAACTGAGGTCCAGGGAAGTGACTTGCCCAAGGTCACATAGCTGGAAAAGGCAGGTAGGTCCAGGTCTGAAACCCAGAGCTCCAGCTTCCCAACTCAATGTTTTACCTTATTTTACAAGCACATTTGGACACAGTGTGATGTTTATTGTCTTCATATTTTTTATTTAATCCTAGACCCATAGACTTCATTCATTCATCCATTCATTCATTCATTCATTCCCCCTTTCACTCAGTCACTTGAATCCAGATTATTCTGGCGACCTGGACAGGACAACTCCCAGCCAGGACCCTGTCCCCCGGAGCCCATTTTCAAGATCAGCCAGATCCTAGTGGGTTTGGGGGCAGGATGGTTTCCATCGCCCGCCTCCTTCCCTCCTCTGCCCTCCGTGGCTTTCCTCGTCCTCCTTGTCCTCCTCCCCCCTCTGCCACCGAGGAGTGGTATGTGCAGGATCAGAGTTCTGGAAAGGTTACACCCGGGTCCTGTCGCCCGGGTGAAATGTGAGCGCCCTGGGCAAGGGCTCCTTGCACATAGAAGGACCGAATCCCGGGCTCCGCGGGCCCCGCTCGCACCCCCCTGCCCCCGGCGCTGGAGGAGCAGCCCCGGCCCGCCCCTCCCCCGCCCACCTGTCGCCGCCCCCCGCTCCGGCCACATTGCTTCGGGCCGGCGTCACGGCCCAAGCTCCCGAAATAGCCCGCGGCCGGAGCCGACTCACCCACTGGAGAACTTTGATGAAGCCCAGCGGCTCCTCCAGCCGCTGCCAGCGCAGCCCCACCAGCAGGCGGTCCACCTGCGGAGACGGGCGGCGCTCAGGGAGGGTCCCGCCGACTCCCCGGGGAGGGGGCGACAGCCGGGGCGGGGAGTACCTGCTGGCGCGGCGACTTGTCCGCCGCGCGACTCGAGCCCTCGGTCGCAGACATGCCGGCGCGGCGGGGGCGGCGGGGGCGGCGGGGCGAGCGGGGACCGGCGGGGCTCGGCGGGGCTCGGCGGGCGGCGGGGCTCGGGGGCTCGGCGGGCGGCGGGGGCGGCGGGGGCGGCGGGGGCGGCCGACGCGGGGACCGCGCGCTGCCGCTCCGGCTGCACCGAGCCGCCGGGGCCGATTCAAACTTCTGTCAAACTGGCGAGCGCACTTGGCCGCCGAGTCACGTGGCGAGCGCCCGCGCACCCTCCTCCCGCCCCCGGGCTCCGGGCCCGCTCGCGGGGCGCCTTAAAGGGACCCGTGGCCTCCGCGGGCGCCTGGGCGGCGACGGGCTCGGCTTCGGGGCGGGGAGCCGCGGGAGCCGCGGTCCCCAGGCGCACCCGCAGCCGGGCCGGGCCGAGGCCGGCGCTGGGCCGCACGCTCGGTCCCCAGCCCATCCCATCCCGCCCCGTGTGCCTTCGGCGCCGCGGTGCTCAGAATCCACAGGACTTGCATAAAGCATGATCCGTGTCGAAATAAGGTTCTAGACCCCACTTGAGTTAACAAACTGCTTGCTCCCAAGAATCTCCGGGGGCCACTACAGAGGGGAAGGGCAATACCAGGGAAGTCGCTCACTTTTTATTCCGTCTAGCTGGGCGTCCGCTTAATCTTTCAACAACAAAAGGCGTTCGTATGTTAGTGGCTGACAAGTTATTAACCTTTGCAAAGTATAAACTCATTCTCCCTTAAAATACGCAGCACTACTTAAATGAGAGCGAAAGAGTCTTTGAGGAATAGGGGGCTCGCAGAGTATTTGCATTGAGAAGTTGGCAGTTGCGTTCTGATCGGCCTTACATCGGTCCCTAGTTTTCAAAGCAGTGTTTGGCAGGAGGCCCGAGGGAGCAGTTATGAATGTGACACGTTCGGCCTCCTGGATTGTAAGTGTAAGTAGTGGAAGGTTAAGGGATTTGTCCAAGGTCACCGAGTGAGCCAGGGGGCTGCGGCCAGGAGGTGACACCCGCCTGTGCCTCTGTAGAACGGGCTCGCGGTATGTATCCCTCCCACCCCGTCACAAAGTCATTACTGGAGCGCTTTAGAATGACTACTTTTTAAACAAACATTTAGCTGGGTTTTTTTTTTTTTTTAAAGATTTTATTTATTTGAGACAGAGAGAGAGAGAGAGGCGGGGACAAAGGCAGAGAGAGAAGCAGGCTCCACGCAGGGAGCCCGACGTGGGACTCGACCCCGAGTCTCCGGGATCACGCCCTGCGCTGAAGGCGGCGCTAAACCGCGGAGCCACCCGGCTGCCCTTTAGCTGTTATTAATACAATTCATACCCACATTGGGTAAAGTGAATTACCAAAGTTCGGGTAGGAGGGAATGGCTGCACTTGAACGAAACTTCTCCAACATATTTCCATGCAAATCTAGATGAAATAAGAAACAAGAGAGTCCCAATTTTTAAAAGGATTTTATTTATTCCTGAGAGACACAAAAAGAGGCAGAGACATAGGCAGAGGGAGAAGCAGGCTTCCTATGGGGAGTCTGATATGGGACTCGGTCCCAGGACCCGGGGATCACGCTCTCAGGGGCAGAGGCTCAACCACTGAGCCACCCAGGCTTCCCCCAATCCAATTCTTAATAAACTATTCTACAGTTTTAGGTTCCTTAACCATAGAATAGGAATAATAATGTCTGCCCTACTTACCCCAAAGGGGCGTCAAGAGGATTAAGTGCTGTGATGTGTGTAAATGCCCACACTACACAAATATGAAATACTTATTACCAATGTTTACAACGATATGCATACAGAATATAACACAACCATAAGATTCAGAATAATACAGCAAAAATCCCACATCTACCAAGTAGTCTTACTACTTGCTGGGGGGTTGACTATAAAAGGGCAAGAGGGAGCTTCTTGGAAAGATGGAAATCTGTATCTCAATCGTGGTGATGGTTACATGGTTTCATATATTTATCAAAACTCAAAGTTGAAATATTCACATCTTATGACCTAGCCTGCTCACTTTTAGGTATAGAGTGATGTTTATCAAACTGCTGTTAGAGAACCATTATTAGGAACCATTAAAGCAATTTAGCGTGTCTCCTCTATGGGGCATTTACCCTGAAACTAATTATGGTTAATCTTCGGGCTCCCTTACTTGCAAAACCTTCTTTCAAGGCCAGGTTACTAGTTCTGTATTCATAATTTTGTGTTCTTTTTCTGCAGGAGGGCCCCAAATTTTATAAATTTTAGGCAAATTTAGACAAAACCTAGATTGGCTCTGGATGGCCAGATTTTTTTTTAATGAAATGGAATAGAAAATAATGAGAATGTTTTATGAAATGTTTGTTTCAATTCATACAATGGGCGATGACTTAAAAATTTGTCTTTTACCAGGGATTGTGTCTAAGGGGAAAAAGAAGAAAGTTGGAAATTCAGGGCTATGTGGCGACGTATAGATGTATGTATATATTCAATGCAACACTTTGTAAAAGTAAATATTTGGAAAGAACCTAAATGTCCATAGATGTGAGAATAATTCAGTGGTTTATATATATGCTGTGGAATTCTATATAATTAAAATGAAGGGACTAAAGGCACATATATCAGGCTACATGACTCTAATAAACCCACTGTTAAGTATTAAAAAAAAAACCCCAGGGATCCCTGGGTGGCGCAGCGGTTTGGCGCCTGCCTTTGGCCCAGGGCGCGATCTGGAGACCCGGGATCAAATCCCACATCAGGCTCCCTGTGCATGGAGCCTGCTTCGTCCTCTGCCTGTGTCTCTGCCTCTCTCTCTCTCTCTCTGTGACTATCATAAATAAATAAATAAATAAAAATTAAAAAAAACCCCACAAGTTAAAGCCCAATATTTAAGTTAAGTTAAAAATCATGTGAGAGGGGATCCCTGGGTGGCTCAGAGGTTTGGCACCTGCCTTTGCCCCAGGGTGCGATCCTGGAGACGCAGGATCGAGTCCCGCATCAGGCTTCCTGTGTGGAGCCTGCTTCTCCCTCTGCCTGTGTCTCTGCCTCTCTCTCTCTATGTCTATCATGAATAAATAAATAAATCTTTAAAAAAAATCATGTGAGAAACAATAGAATAAGTCTGGTGAATTTTGATGTCTTGTTCATAGTTACAGTCATTCTACAGTACAAGTTTTAAAATACTTTAGTACAGAGCTAATAAAAAAATTCAGGATGGGACAGTGGTTACTTCTGGGGAGGAAAGAGAGGGGAGGGAACGGTATCAGGGTACACACAGGGCTTCGTTTTTATATACAATTTTTATTTTGTTAAAGAATGGATTTGAGGCAAGCAAGGAACTGTTAAAATTTAGTAAGACTACTTGGTAGAGTTATTTTTTATATAAGGTATGGGATTTAAGTTAGGGTTATTATTATTATTATTTTTAGCATGTAGATATCCAATTTTCCTAACACCAGTTTTTGAAAATATTATTCTTTGTCCATTTAATTGCTTTTGCACTTTTGTAAAAAAAATCAATTGGCCATATTTGTGCGAGTCTATTTGTGGACTTTCTATTCCATCTATGTGTCTGTACCTTTGCCAATACCAATACCACATTGGCTCAGATACTGTAGTTTTCTAGTAAATCTTAAAATAGGCTAAAATGAGTCCTCCAACTTTGGTCTTTTTCAAAATTGTTTTAGTTATCTAGTTCCTTTGACTTTCAAAATAAATTTTAGAATCAGCTTGTCTATATCTACAAAAAATTCTGCTGGGATAGTGATTAAAATTGCATTAAATCTATAGACCAATTTAGACAAAATTGACATCATTACTATGTTGCATTTTCCAATCCATGAACACTGAATGCCTCTCCATTTATTTAAGTCTTCTTTGATTTCTGTATCAGCATTTGCAGTTTTAGGCATACAGCACTCATGTACATGTTTGGTAGATTTATATTGGATTATTTAATTTTTTTGGAGCCACTCGTTTCCATTTGACAATTGCTAGAAACTGATGTTTTTCTATTGATCCATTATCCCATGACCTTTCAAGGCTCTTATTTTAGTTCTACGAGTTTTTTTGTAGATTCTTTTGGGTTTTCTGTATAGACAATTATGTTGTTTGCAAATTGGGACAAGTTTTCTTTCTCTCTTTACAATCGAATGCCTTTTATTTATCTTCCTTGCCTTAGTGCACTTGCTAGGACTTCCATCACAATGTTGAAGTGCATAGTGAGAGTGGACATCCTTGCCTCATTCTTCTTAAGAGAAACTGTTTAGTTTTTCACCATTTAGTATGATGTTAGCTCTAGGTATTTCATAGACTCCTCTTATCAGGTTAAAGATATTCCCCTCTATTCCCAGTTTGCTGACAGTTTTTTATCATGAATGGATGTTGAATTTTGTCAAAAATTTTTTGTATCAATAATGATCATGGACTTTTTTTTATTAATATGGTAGATTAAATTGATGTGTTTTTTATAATATTTAAAGATTCATATTATAATTAAATAATATACTATAATAATAATATAAAGTACATAATATTTAAAGATACATATTTCTCCCAGTCCTTGGCTTGTCTATATGTATATATAACTATACTTTATTTTTAGAGCAGTTTTAAATACACAGCAAAACTGGGCAGAAAGTATAGAAAATTCCTACTTCGCCTCCCCCTCTCCACACATAACCTCTCCCATCATCAACATCCTGAATCAGTATAGTTTATTATTTATTTATTTATTTATTTATTTATTTATTTATTTATTTATTTATTTATTGTTTTATTTGTTTTATTGTTTTATTGGAGTTCAATTTGCCAACATATGGTATAACACCCAATGCTCATCTCATCAAGTGCCCCCCTCAGCACCAGTCCCCCTAGTCACCCCATCCCCCTGCTCACCTCCCCTTCCATTACCCCTTGTTCTTTTCCCAGAGTTAGAGTCTCTTATGGTTTGTCACCCTCTCTGATTTTTCCCACTCATTTTCTCTCCTTTCCCCTATAATTCCTTTCACTATTTCTTGTATTCCCTGGATGAGTGAAAATATAATGATTGTCCTTCTCCGATTGACTTACTTCACTCAGCATAATACCCTCCAGTTCCATCTACGTCAAAGCAAATGGTGGGTACTCGTCATTTCTAATGGTTGAGTAATATTCCATTGTATACATAGACCACATCTTCTTTATCCTTTCATCTTTCGATGGACACCGAGGCTCCTTCCACAGTTTGGCTATTGTGGACATTGCTGCTGTGAACATTGGGGTGCAGATATCCCGCCGTTTCACATCTTAGGGGTAAATCCCCAGCAGTGCAATTGCTGGGTATAGTACATTTATTTGTCACAGTCAGTGAGTCAACACTGACACATCATTATCAGCCAAAGACCATAGTTTATATTAGGGTTTACTCTTTATGTTATATATTCTGTGGGTTTTGACAAATGTATACTGACATATATTCACACATATAGTATCATAAAGGATAATTTCACTGCCCTGAAGATCCCTTATGTTTTACCTATTCATCTCTCACTCCCCCAACCCTCTGGCAACCACCAATCTTCTTCTTTTTTTAAGATTTTATTTATTTGAGAGAGAGAGCACAAGCAGGGAGAGTAGCAGAGGGAGAGGGAGAAGCTTCCACTGCAGGGAGCACGATGTGGGGCTCTATCCCAGGACCATGGGATCATGACCTGAGCTGAAGCAGGCCCTTAACCAACTGAGCCACCCAGACCCCCAACCACTAATCTTACTGCTTTCACAGTCTTGCCTTATCCAGAACACCATGTAGTTGGAATCATTCAGTTTGTAGCCTCTTCAGAATGCCTTCTTCACTTAGTAATATACCTTTAAGTTTCCTTTGTGTCTTTTCATGGCTTAATAGCTCATTATTTTTTAGTAATGAATGATATCCCCTTGCATGGATGTACCACAGTTTATGTATCTACTCACCTACTGTGGGACATCTTGTTGCTTCCAAGTTTTAGCAATTATGAATAAAGCTGCTATAAATATCCTTGTGCGGGTTTTTGTATAGACAAATGTTTTCAACTCATTTGAGTAAATACCAAGGAGTGTGATTGCTGTATTGTATGGTAAGAGTATGTTTAATTTTGTAAGAAACTGCCAAACTATATCTGAAAGTGGCTGCACCATTTTGCATTTCCATCAACAATGAATGAGAGCTTGTATTGCTCCACATCCTTGCCAGCATTCGTTGTTGTCAGTGTTTTGGATCTTAGCCATTCTAATAGGTAGTGATATCTCATTGTTTTAATTTGCAATTTCTTAATGAAATATGATGTTGAGCATCTTTTCATATGCTTATTTGCCATCTGTAAATCTTTGGTGAAGTGTCTGTTCAGATACTTTCTCTATTTTAATTGGGTTGTTCATTTTCTTTTTTTTTTTCTTTCTTCCTTTCTTTTATCTTTTTTGGTTGTTCATTTTCTTTTTGAGATTTAAAAGAATTCTTTTGTGTACTTTGGGTAACAGTCCTTTATCAGATAGATATGTATTTTGCAAATATTTTCTCCCAGCCTTGGCTTGTCAACTTATTCTATTGACAGTGTCTTTCACCTAGCAGAAGTTTATGATTTTATTTTTGTGGGTTTTTAAAAAGATTTTATTTATTTTTTGGAGAGAGACCACGAGCAAGGAGAGGGATAGAGGGAGAGGGAGAAGCAGACACTCCACTGAGTCTCAATCCCGGAACACTGGGACCATGACCTGAGCCGAAGGCAGATGCTTAATGGACTAAGCCACCCAGGTGCCTCAGATGTTTATAATTTTAATGAAGTCCAACTTTTATTTTTGTTTTTTTAAGATTTTATTTATTTATTCATGAGAGACACACACACACACAGAGGCAGAGACACAGGCAGAGGGAGAAGCAGGCTCCATGCAGGGAGCCCGATGTGGGACTCGAACCCGGGTCTCCAGGATCACACCCTGGGTCAAAGGCAGGCGCTAAACTGCTGAGCCACCCAGGGATCCCTTTTTTTTGTATCTAAAAAGTCATGACTAGGGGTATGTGGGTGGCTCAGTCAGTTAAAAGTCTTGACTCTTGGTTTTGTCTCAGGATGTAATCTCATGGGTTTTGGTATGGAGCTGCATCAGGCTCCGTGCTCAGCAGGGAGTCTTCTTGAAGATTCTCTTCCTATGCTGCACCCCCCACCCCCGCCCCATCTCTCTCCTTCTCAAATAAATAAATAAATAAATAAATAAATAAATAAATAAATAAATCTTTTTTAAAAAAGTCATCACCAAGGGCAGCCCAGGTGGCTCAGCGGTTTAGCGCTGCCTTCCGCCCAGGGCGTGATCCTGGAGACCCAGGATCAGGTCCCGCGTCAGGCTCCCTGTGTGGAGCCTGCTTCTCCCTCTGCCTGTGTCTCTGCCTCTCTCTCTCTGTGTCTCTCATGAATAAATAAAATCTAAAAAAAAGAAAGTCATCACCAAACCTAAGGTCATTGAGATTTTCATATTATCTTCTAAGAGTTTCATAGCTTTGCATTTTAGATTTAGGTCTATAATCCATTCGAGTTAGTTTTCCTACAGAGTGTGAGGTCTGTGTCTAGATTAATTTTTTTCATGTGGATGTCCAGTTGTTCCAGCACTATCTGTTGAAAAGCCTGTCCTTTCTCCATTGAACTGCCTTTGTTCTTTTGTCAAAGATCAGTTGAATATATTTTTGTGGGTCTATTAACTGCTCATTGAATATTGAGCCATCTTGAATTTGTGGTCATGACATGTTATTCTTCATATTTTTTCTTTATATATTGGCTATATTTTTACATATTATATATATTGCTGAATTCAGTTTTCTAATATCTGTTGAGGAACTCTGCTTCTATGTTCATGCGGGTTATTGGTTTGTAGTTTTCTTTTTTGGATTGTCTTTATTATCAAGGTAATGATAGCCATCTAAAAGGAGTTGGAAAATGTTCTCATATATTCTGGAGATCTACTGCTTTTTAAAAAGCTGGCATCATATTTTAATTAAACCAATTGCATATTCAAAGTAACACCATTCTTCCAGCATTTTTTTAATCCATGAAACTATTACGTAGCAGATATTCATATTTTGAAAATTCTGCCTGTTAGGAGTAGAGCCACCCTACAAAAGGAGATTGACAGGTTGCTGAATCCCTGTCCTAATAGTTTTTTGCTTGTGTGTTTGTTTGTTTTAGATAACCTTAGGAAGCACTAAAAAATTCTTGGATTTTGGGGTGCGCCTGGGTGGCTCAGTCAGTTAAGTATCTGACTTTGGCTCAGGTCATGACCTCGGGGTACTGAGATTGAGCCCCAGGTCAGGCTTCCTGCTCAGCAGGAAGTCTGCTTGCCCCTCTCCCTCTGCCCCTTCCCCCCATGAGGCCACTCTTGCTCTCTTTCGGATGGATAAATAAAATCTTAAACAAAAAAAATTCTTGAGATTTTGGTAAAATTACTTTTACTATCTGGAATCCTAATTCTGTTGGATTGGTATTTATAAACAACTTGTAAAGGCCTAATATCAAAAACCTCTTAATCTTCATCCATGCCTCAGAAGAAAATAGTTTAAGGGAAAATACATATTTGAGAGTAAAAATCAATAGCTATTATTGTAATGAAAAATAGAAGTCATGGTATTATTGTGTAAAACAATGATTTAAAGTTGTTTTTCTTTTTTTTTCCTGGAGCTACTGACACAGAGAGAGCAATTTTACATAAATAAAAGCATAGAAGTGTGAACTATTGAGGGATATTGGTGATCAGCAAATCTTGCCCTGAAAATAGGACATTTGAAGGGGAGTAGTAGAAAATAAAATTGGAAAGGCAGTTAGAGGTAAAGACCTTGCATGATAAACCCTTAGACATCATTGACCACTTATTCTCAGGTTTTGAGCAGAACAGTTAATATAGAAGTGTTAAGGACCAAGCTTCCAAGTCAGCCAGATCTGAGTTCCCTACCTCGTTCTGCCATTTAGTAGCCTATGCTTTTTTTTTTTTTTCCAAGAGATTTGATTTCTCTAAGCTTATCTTCTTATCTACAGAATAGGGTTAATGATAGTACCTACTACAAAGTTATTGTGAAAATTAAATAAGATGATATATGATGAGCCTGGTGCCTGGAACTTAGCAAATATCCAATAAATATTAGTGACTACCTAGTTAGAACTGTGCTTCAGGAATATTAATCTGGCAGCTGTGTGCATAAGTGGTATAAGCATATGGCTTTCCTTTTTTTTTTTTAAGATTTTATTTATTTGAGAGAGAGAGAATGCACATAAAAGAGCACAAGCAGGGGCAAGAGGGAGAAGCAGGTTCTTAGATGAGCAGGGAGCCCCATGCAGGGCTCTATCTGGGATCACCACCTGAGCTGAAGGCAGCCACACCAACTAAGCCACTTAGAAGACCCCAGGCTTCCTTTTTAAAACAGAACCTGGGCCTTCCAAGGTCTGTGCCAAGAATATTTCAGAAGTTAGAATCTCAGCGTGGAATTTCATGTCTCTAAAGTCAAATTAACAAGAGTTAGAGGCTACCCTGACTGAAGGTCAGAGAAGGAGTCATGATTACTGTTTTCTATATTCCAGTATTCTGGTGTACTGTACTATGTTTAAGCACTCAAATGGAGGTATTCTTGTACCATTTACATTTCTTGTACCATTCTACTACTATTGGTAGTGCAATACCATTATTTTGGACACTGGTCACCAGCTTCATTTACTCTTCTTAGGTCTCTGCAAACCCTCCTTCCTCTCTTACCCCACCCCCTCCTCATCACTGTCACCACAAGCATCCCCCCAACCCCTTTTAACCACCAGTTCCAGCAACTTCCCACCTCTTCCAAACTCCTTCATCCTCTACTACACTCTCACAGCAAAAATGCTGAGCAAGGAATAGGGAGGAGGAGGCTGCGAAGTAGGAAGTCTCCCCATAGGAGATGGGGAAGATCAGACCCAGTTCAGATCATGTCTCTTAGACTAATGGGGAGAAATCATTTTCAATCAGAGACAGTAGTCCTGAAAACTCCATGAGGAGCTAGACATCAGGAAAGCCTCAAAGCTCTTCCAAATCAGCTATATTAGAGATGATGATGGATGGATGTGGCAGGGAATAGGGGAGCAATGAAGTTGCAGAGAGCCACAATGCCAGGAGTGACCAGAAGGGTATTTTGTAATGTGTTTATAATAATTTTTGTTTTAAGATGTATTAAATAATACTTTGTTTCATTAGTTTTTTAAAAACTTTATGAATTCTGAACATATACAATTTAAAATCCAGTATTTTGGCTTTGCAGGAAATTAAAACAGAAACATTAATAACACAGTTTTGCCCTAGTATCATTAATACTCGCTGAAAGCAGCATCAAAGAAGTGTGAGAAACCCGGGCACCTGGGTGGCTCAGTCAGTTGAGTGTTGGCATTTGGTTCAGGATATCGCTTCTCGGCCTTTTGGCTAAGATCAAGTGCATTTGGTTCAGGTCATGATCCCAGGGGTCCTGGGATCAAGCCGTGGATTGGGCTCCTTGATCAGAGGAGAATCTGCTTCTCCCTCTACCCCTCTCCCTACTTGTGTGTGAGCGCACTCTCTCTAAAATGAACACATAAAATCTTACAAAGAAAAAAAAAAAGAAGAGTGAGAAACCATTGAGGACAGTTATAAAAATAAGGAATGTCACAGGATTATCAAACATTGTCCTGTACCATAGCATATTGTACTGTAAGATATGTCATAACTAGAGTCCCAAATTGTTTGTTTCCTTCCTTCCTTCCTTCCTTCCTTCCTTCCTTCCTTCCTTCCTTCCTTCCTTCCTTCCTTCCTTCCTTTTTTAATTAGAGAGAGGGAGGGAGATTTTGTAGTTTTCATTTGCCTTCCTTTGATATCAGCACCAAGTACTAAAAACTGGACTTTAACTTCATTGTTTTGAATTTATAACGCATAAGCAAATTGGAGAAGCTGCTGCTAACTCACATGCCTTCAAGCAAAAACCTCTTCTATTGTTACTTCTAACTTGCTTGACCAGAAAACCAGATGAATTAGTTAAAACTCTTTCAGTGCAGACACTCAACTAGGCTTAAGGAAAAATGTATTGCCTCCAGCAACTGAAAAGTCTGAGTTTTAGTCATGACTGGTTCCAGGGGCACAAATTATAATATCAGAGCTGGGCTCCTCCTCTCTCTGTCTCTCCATCTCTTTGCTCTGATTTCCTTTATATTGATTTCATTTTCCAGCTGGATTCTTCCCATGATATCTCACATCAGTCTGACTTTACTACTACTACACTACTACTACCACTACTACTATTACTACTACTACTTCTTCTTTCTTCTTCTTCTTCTTCTTCTTCTTCTTCTTCTTCTTCTTCTTCTTCTTCTTCTTCTTCTTCTTCTTCTTCTTCTTCTTCTTCTTGTAGTAACATTATCCTATAGGATATAGTTCATACAAAAATGGACAATTTAATGAAGTAAAAGGTAAAAGTTGATACTATTGCTCAACCTTGGTAGAAATCTAAGGATTTGCAATTTGGGCAGGGAGGCTATGTAGGAACAAAGCTAGTCCTAAAGATAATTCTCAGTGTGTAAGGGGTTTGGGGGGCTGGACACTCATTCACAGCTGGTGAGGAACACATTTAGACAAGCTATGGCAGTATTTATTTTATTTGTAACAGAAACTAAGCTGAAACTAGTTTAAGCAAAAAAAGGGGGGGGGGATTTTCTGGCTTATGCATTGAGAAGTTCAAGGAATGGGAGTGGTTTATGCAAAGCTGGATTCCTTCTGTCTCTATTTCTGCCTCAGTCTTTTCATTGCCTCTGTGTGATGAAGAGATAGCTGCTGCAGACCCAAGTTTACATTGTCCTTACTGTTTACTGACTGGGTCAAGGGGATGGAGCTCTCTTACTGGCGAGGCCAGGTCACCATCTCAGCTCTGGAGCCTGGGAGATAGATCAGCTCCGCCTGAGCCATATGTTTGGGGTGAGATTACTATAGAATGGGAAGGGATTCTCCAAAGGTAGGAGAGCTGGGAAGGCAAATGTGTGTCCACAACAAGGACAACTTGGCAGTATGTACCCAAAGTCTTAAGAATATACATATCTCTGAGCTTAGCAAAACCAACCTTGGGACTTAATTCTAAAGAAAGAACCAGAAACAAACTTTTACTCCTGATGTGCCTGTGATGATGGGTAGGAAGCTGAGAAGGAGGCCAATCTGGCCTTACATCTTAACAGTCTAACAACCCCATAAGGGCTGTAGGCAAAATTGTGGGTAGGGCTCCTAATGGCCCAATTTGGGCTGCATTCCCATTTCAGAGTCAGTCTCTGTGGCCAAGGACTGGCCAGATCTTGGCCACATGCCCATTCTTGGACCTTGTGGGTAATATGAGTCCTATCAGACCCACAAAACTGAAAGTTAGAGAGACTCTAGTTTCCCCCAAAGCAAATCAGGGTGTTTTTGTCTAAAGAGGAAAGAATAGACAGTGAACAAGCAAAAGCAATAAACATACTACATCAGATAACTAAACCTTTAGAAATGCATCTAGAATCATGGCAAATTTGCTCTAAGTGAGGATCTGGGAATGTTTCCCAAAAGTTAAGTCCATCAACACTGGTATATAAATTTTGTGACATATATTTTGGAAGTTCCAAGTGGTTTTGCAGAGCTGAGGGCATATAGAGACACTCTTTTGCAGGATCATCTTCCTCTGTCAGCTCTTTAAGTGCAAGCATTTTTTAGGGTTTTATTCTCTGAATAATTAAGTTGTCACATAAACAAGCTCTGGAGAAGATGAACTGTACCATAATCTGACAAACCGTATTTCTCTCTTTCAGAATTGTACCAGCAAATCATTAGGTTTCCAAGAGAACCTTGCAGGATATTTAAGCCACCTGGAGAAGAGATAGTACAATTCCTTAGTGTAGAATTTAAGAACTAACAGAATCTGGGATTGCTTTCCAGAATGCAGCTAATTTTCAAAATGAAGAGTCAATTCAATAAATATCAACTGAACACTTTCATTATTGGTTGCTCCCACAGTATTAATACCCCCATTTTTCCAATGATAGTACCCGCATTTTGCTTAAGGCAAGCCATTCATGGCCAAATGGTTTGGGTATGATAGATCCCACTTCTGGCTTTAGAGGTAGGATCTAATTGACTTATGGCAACACCCCAGGTCATGATAATTCATTCAAGGATGGAAATGCCCCAATTCAAGCCAATTAACTCAATTCTTGGACACTGATTTGAATAAATAAGAATTTCTCTTTCTCTCTACCACCCCCCTCTAATTAGATATAAATTCACAAGCACATAACCTCAGGAAAAACTAGCAGTCATCCTTATCATCAGGAAGGGAGAGTTTGCCTGAGAATGAAGAAAATCTTGAGAAAAACTAAAAGAGAAAAACCTGGTCACATTGTTTGAGTTGCTGGATTTGAGTTGTGCTAGTCACATCAAGTTGCTGGATCATGCCATGCCTGAAGCAATATTGTTCACTTTTCAGTAATATGTACCAACAAATTCTTTTTACTTTTTAAAGTCAGCTTTTAAAAAAGATTTTATTTGACAGAGAGAGAGCACGAGCAGGGGGAGCAGCAGGTTGAGGGAGAAGCAGGCTCCCTACGGAGCAGGGAGTTCAACACAGGTCTCAATCCCAGGACCCTGGATCACAACCTGAGCTGAAGGCAGACGCTTAACTTACTGAGCCACCCAGGCACTGCTTAAAGACAGTTTGAGTAGAATTCTCTATTCTGATACCAACCTCAACTCCAAAACAATTCTGATGCTAACCGCCCAGAGTTAGTGTCAGACTTTGCAGGTGTAAGGGCACAACCCTCAGCAAGACTGCCCTTACTTCAGACATCAACTTACACTTTGGGAACCTCCAGGCCACCTACACTTTTGACCAATTAGTGAAAATTCAGGGGTTGTTATGACCTCCTTATATTCAGCAGTTCACAAGAATGACTCACAGAACTCTCTTAGGAAAGTGCTATACTTACAATTAGTTTTATTTTAAAAATACAAATCAGGGTCAGCCAAATGAAGAGACACAAGGCCAGGTCTGTGTCTTTTTTTTTTTTTTTTTTTTTAGAGGGAGAGAAGTCTTACGCAGACTCTGTGCTCTTCAGAGAACCCAATGTGGGGCTCAAATCCCGACCCTGAGATCAGGACCTGAGCAGAAACCAAGAGCCAGCCACTTAACCATTGTACTACCTAGGCATCCCATGGGAAGGTCTTAAACACAGAACTTCCATGCCTTCTCTCTGTGGAGTCCAGACATATCACCTTCCCAGCACACCCTATGCTCACTAACCAGGAACTTCTCTGAGCCACAGTATCCAGAGATTTTACTGGGATTTCATTATGTAGGCATGATTGTTTGGATCGTTGGCTGAACTCAATCTCCAGCTTTGTTAGAGATGTTTCTTCAAGCTCTCCCTCCAGTTCATCCTCTCTGTCTCTGTATTAGTTCAATCTTATCACTCATTTAGTTCCCACTCTCATTCTATGCCACATTCCCACAGTTTAGGCCTCACTCTATCAGCTTCCCTGCTTTGGTTAAGCCTCAGGGGGACTGGCTTATCCTGGAACAGCAGGGGTGGAATTTCTTTGAGCCTATTTAACCTGCAAAGTCTGAAGACATTCTTGAAGATTCTCATTACCTGAAACAGAGATGGTTAAACATTTAGGTTGTTTCTCATTACTCCTCCTTCTTGTAAAGTCTCTTGTTGAAGTTCATATCATTCATCCACTCATCTTTTCTCCCCTCTCAGTGCAATTATCTTCCAAACTCTTGGCCATTTTCCTCATTCTTTAACAAGCACCTGGTTCACAGCCTTCCTCCTCCCTCAACTTCTGCCATTCTTCTGGGCAATTTTAAGGTCCATATGGCTTCTTGGTTTCATGTTCTCATTATCTCCAATCCAATGAATTTCTTCTCAACTTCACATCATCCATAATCCTCTTCTCTTTTCATGCTACAATCTCTCCCTAAGCACTCTTATCAATTCTTACGGCTTTACACACAATCTGTGTGTTCACGACTCCCAGTTATTTTTCCAGCCCAGACCTCTCTTCTGAAATCCATACCTCTATCTATATTCAACCTGAATTTTTGGCATATCCCTATACATGTCTCATATTCAGGCATCCTATACTTACCCTCTCAAAACTTACCCATTGCTCCTTTGACTCTCCTCTGGCAAATCTGCTTCATTTCAGCAAATGATCCCACCAGCCATTCAATTGTGCAATCTTCCTTCTCCATCCCATCATTTATTCTACCACTAAGTCCCATTTTACCTCTAAGATACCTCTTGAGGTACTTATTTATCTCTCACCATCCCCACTATATCAACCCAACCCAACCAATCATCACTTTTGCCTAGACCATTGCAATAATGTCCATCTGGTCTCTCTGCATTCATTCTTGCATCCTTTCAACCCATTCTTTACATAGCAAGCATCATGGCTAGGTTTTTAAAAATATATTTATTTATTTACTTTGGTTGGGCAGAGGAGTAGAGGGAGAGAGTCCTAAGCAGATTCTGTGCTCAGTGGGGCTTAATCTCACAACTCTGAGATAACAACATAAGCCAAAACCAAGAGTCAGCCACTTAACCGACTGTACCACCCAGGGGCCCTGCATCATGACTTTTTTATTTTTATTTATTTTTTATTTTATTTTTTAAATTTTTATTTATTTATGATAGTCACACACACACACACAGAGAGGCAGAGACATAGGCAGAGGGAGAAGCAGGCTCCATTCACCGGGAGCCCGACGTGGGATTCGATCCTGGGTCTCCAGGATAGCGCCCTGGGCCAAAGGCAGGTGCTAAACCGCTGTGCCACCCAGGGATCCCTCATCATCACTTTTTTAAATACAAATTTTGTCTTGTTGTTCCCCTACTTAAAACCTTTTAGAGGCTTCCTATTTCTCTTAGGATAATGTTTGAGATCCTTTGCATGTTCAACAGGGCCTTCCATGATGTGGTTTCCACAATCCAGCTTATTCTTCTGCCATAACTCCTCATTCACTGGGCCAGTCACACTGGCCTTTTCTTTTCTCTGAAGATGCCAAGCTCCCTATGTCTCAGAGTATTGGTACATACAATTCCTTCTACTTTGAACATTCTCCACGCCCTAATCCCACCTCCATATACTACTTACTATGTGACAAGAGCTATGCTCTGAGTAAAAGAACACCTCTCTTCCCTTAAGAAGTTCACAGTTTAATAAGAGACATACATATATGCAAAAAAATTCACCACTTTATAATAAATGCAATAGAAGTATGGCCACAGAAAGAAATATTTATCTATTTCTGAGAGTTAGGAGGGGCACTTAAATAGAAGAACCAGCAGCATGTCTTATAGACAGAGACAAGGACATGAGGAGATACAAGACGTTTGGTGCTATTGGAGAGTTATGGCAAGAAGGTGGCAGGAGGCACCTTGGGTGTTGTGTTAAGGGGCTTGAACTTTATTCAAAATGTAAAATGTAAAAGAAGGTGTCCCCTACAAAGAGTTTTATGTAGAGGCATTAATAGTGCTATCAAGTTGGTAGTAGTTTGGGGAAAAGGCTGGATAAAAGAAGGTGAAGGCAAAATGTCAAGTAGAATACTAAAATAGTCCTAGCAACTGATGATGACAACTGAATAAGTGCAAAGGTAGTGAGAATAGAGAGAAGGTGAACTGAAGATGTATTTAAGAGGTAGAATTTGGGACGCCTGGGTGGCTCAGCGATTAAGTGTCTGCCTTCTGGCTCAGGGCATGATCCTGGAGTACTGGGATGAGTCCCACATCAAGCTCCCGGCATGGAGCCTGCTTCTCCCTCTGCCTATGTCTCTGCCTCTCTCTCTGTCTCTCATGAATAAATAAAATATTTAGCAACAACAACAAAAGCAAAAAAAAAGAGAGGTAGAATTGACAGGACTTGGTGACTGAACAATACAGGTAACTTCCTTGTCCTTATGGAGCTTGCATTCTAGAATGGAAGGCAAATAATATGTCCAATAAACAAATGCATACATGATATGATCCCTGTAGTGTCACAGGCTGTAAAAGAAAATAGAGCAGAGTAAAAGCACAGCAAATGAAGGAGAGAGTTCTAGATAGGGTGGTCTCTGTGAGGAGGTGACATTTGAACAGAAAAGAAATGAGCCATGTGAATATCTGAAGAAAGATTATTTCAGGAAGAGAGAGTTATAAGTGCTAATGTCCAGAGATGGGATATGCTTGTCATATGTTTGAAGAATAACAATAAGACTAGAATGGCTAAAGTGCAGAAAAGAGGAAGGGGAGAGTAGAGTTAAAGTCAGAATTTATTTTTTTTTAATTTTTATTTATTTATGATAGTCACAGAGAGAGAGAGAGAGAGAGGCAGAGACACAGGCAGAGGGAGAAGCAGGCTCCATGCACCGGGAGCCCGATGTGGGATTCGATCCTGGGTCTCCAGGATCGCGCCCTAGGCCAAAGGCAGGCGCCAAACCGCTGCGCCACCTAGGGATCCCTTAAAGTCAGAATTTAGCAAGAGATCAGATGATGAGTGTCTCATAGATAATGAAAATAGCTTTGGATTTTATTTTAGTGTAATGCAAATCACTGGAAGGTTTTGAACAGGGGAATGGCATATTCCAACTTACACTGTGAAAGGGTCACTCTCAACAGATTATAGTGAGGGAAATGTGGAAGCTGGCTAGTCAGTTAGGAGGAAGGGATCTAGGTGAAAGATGGTTTGGACTAGAATAGAAGTGATCATGGTGGTGAGAGTTGGTCAGAATTGGGATATGTTTTGAAGGCAGTGCTGATGTAATGTGTTGATGGGTTGAATGAGGGTAGAGAGGAGTCAACAATGATCCCAACATTGCTGGCTTGAGCAACAGGCTGAATCATAGAGCCATTTACTGAGATGGAGAAGATTGAAGGGAATTAGGTTTGATAAATGCAAGAACTGTTTTAGACTTATTAAGTTTGGAATCCTGTTAGATGTCCAAGTAGAGTAGCTAGTAGAGATAGCACTCTGGAGTTAAAGGGAGAGGTTGAGTCTATAGATGTAATTTTTGGAATCATTAGCATTTAGATGGCATTTATGATGATAGCACTGGTTAAGATTTTCTAAGATGAAAGAAAGCAAAAACTAAATAGAAGTCCAAGGATGAAACACTAGAATACTCTAATACTTAAAGGTTGAGAGGAGAAAGACGATCCAACAAAGAAACTAAGAAAGAGTGGCTAGTGAGATGAGAAGAAAATTAGTAGAGGGTGGAAGTCAGGTAAAGATAGTTTTTCAAGAAAGGGAAAATGGGGCAGCCCCGGTGGCTTAGCAGTTTGGCGCCACCTTCAGCCCAGGGCATGAACCTGGAGACCTGGGATCGAGTCCCATGTTGGGCTCCCTGCATGGAGACTGCTTCTTCCTCTGCCTGTGTCTCTGCCTCTCCCTCTCCCTGCGTCTCTCATGAATAAATAAATAAAATGTTTTAAAAAAGAAAGGGAAAACGGTCAACTGGCCAAGCTGCTATTGGGTCAAGTCAATTGAGAATTGGATTTGGCAATATGAAGTTTATCAGTGACCTTGATAAGAGAAGTCTCAGGAGAGTAACAAGGATAATAGGCTCATAAAGTATTTTATGTATCATAAAGGTTAAGATATGTAGAAAGAAAGTGAGAAGCACCACCATATAAAGGGAACAGAGAAGTAGTGCAGTAGCTGGAGAGACATACTATCAAGGGAGAGGTTTGTTGTTGTTGCTGTTGTTATTGTTATTTGAGAAGGGAAGGAAGATTGGTGATGCAGGAGAGAGGGGGAATATATAAGTGTGGAGGCAAAGTCCTTGAGTAGTTGAGTTCTCTAGACACTTGAATATTTAGGCCTAGAGCTGAAGAAGGAGATGGAGATTGGAGATACAGATTTTGAAATGATTAACGTATATGAAAGGGACAAATGTGGAAGTGAACAAGTTGTTTGGGAGAGTGAAAAGCCAGAAGCCAAAGACAGAACTCTGAGGTATCAAAAAATTTAAGGGAATAAGGAGAGAAGATCAAGTAAGGAAGACTGAGAAGAAATATCCTCTATTTTCCAGTTATTTTTATGTCCATAGCACACGGCACATAGTTTCATCTATCACGCCTGGAAAGCCTTCCCTTCCCTGGATTCATACCCATCTCTCATAGTACTTTATGCAAATCTTTATTAGCACTTATTTCACTGCATTTACATTTTATGTTGTCTTCTTCCATCAGCCTGAAGGGTCCTCCTGCCAAAAACTTTATTCATCTTTTTATCTACAGCTTGTAACATAATGCATAGTAGGTGCTAAATAAGTGATGCATAGAGCAGCGGGAAGCTAATCCACAAATAGAATGTGTAATATATATAAGCATTAGAAAGCGTCAATATGCATTTTATGACTTTCTAAAAGAAGTATACATGTTGGAAAGAGTTCACCAGTAAAGCCATCTGGAGTTTTCTTTGTAGAAAGATTTTAAATTATGAATTCAATTTCTTTAAAACATAAAATACAGAATTTTCTAATTATTAGTCTATTTCTAGTTTTAGTCTTCGTAAGTTTTGTTTCTCAATAAAATTTTCCCTTTTATCTATATTGCCAAAATTTTTTAAAAAAATATTTTATTTATTTATTCATAGACAGAGAGAGAGAGAGAGGCAGAGACACAGGCAGAGGGAGAAGCAGGCTCCATGCAAGGGAGCCCAATGTGGGACTCGATCCTGGGTCTCCAGGATCACACCCCAGGCTGCGGGCGGCACCAAACCGCTGCACCACCGGGGCTGCCCTATATTGCCAAATTTATTGGTAATAAGTTGTTTATAATATCCTCATATTTTTAATGTCTCTAGGACCTATGCTAATGTCCTCTTTTTTATTGCTGATATTGGTAATATGTTTTCTTGCATTCTTCCTTGATTAGTCTTGCTAGGAGTTGATTAATCTTTTCAGTCCTTTTGAAGATTAGTAAGCTTTGGCTTTGCCGACTCTGTTGATTAATGAGTGTTGGCTCTTGTATATCTGCTTTCTATTTCATTGATTTCTGATTTTATCTTGATTTCCTTTTTAAGCTTTCTTTGCGTAAACTTGCTGTATCTTTCTTTAAACTTCCCTGTGAGCTCTAAATCCCATGGGTAGTTCTCTAGCCAAAGTGGCGCATTAGTAGAATCCCAAGGCTCAAAGGAATGAGTCTGATTTATTAGCCCATGATGCTCAGTCATTAGCTAGAAATGGGTTGTGAGAAGAATGGCCTCAGTTGTGAACATATGGCAGATCCAGGTCAGTAGCTGGGGCTATCAATTAACTATGTTCTGCACAGAAGGGAATCCAGTGGCCCATTTTCAGAACCACCACAATTCAACCCTTTGCCTCATAGATCTATTTCTTCAGAGGGTGCCTGGGTGGCTCAGTCGGTTAAGCAGCCTACTCTTAATTTCAGCTCAGGTCATGATCTCAGGGTCCTGGAACTGAGCCCTGTGTAGGGCTCTGTGCTCCACATTTAGCAGGGAGTCTGCTTGAGGATTTCTCTCCCTCTCCCTCTCTCCTCCCACCTCCCCTCCCCCCACTAACACACACATTCTCTCTCTCAGATAAACAAATCTTTAAAAAAAATAATTATTTAAAAAAATCTATTTCTTCATTTGGATTTAAGAAGCTCTTCCATGGTTCCCACGGGCCTCTCTTCCTGATGGGAACTTAGAAAAGTAAGTTTAGTGGGATGAACTACAGCAATTGATATAGATGCCACAACTGACACTCATCCTATCCCTTTTCCACTATCCAGTCTAAATTCCCCTCACTCTCAGTTAGCATCTTAGCAGGTCTTGGTGGTTTTTGTGGTAACATAATCCAAAGCTTTATTCTTGGTCTGAGCTTTTGGTAACCATTCTCTCTTCTCAGGTCAGGGCTGCTGAATATGTTCACAGTTACAGTGGGGCAAGGGAGTATCAGATATCCAAGAGGGACCATATGAATTCGGTAAAAAGCAGTGCTACCTTTTCCTACTAAGCAGTTATCCTTGTCATGATCGTGACTCCTCTTTTTGCCTACAGGTCCTAGGAATAATGAGTCCGAAGTGCAGCAATCATAGCTTATAGTTCAAAGGGACACTCGTTGTGTCCTTTAATAGAAGTGTGAGCCCTTTGAGGACCAGCATCTTCAACCCTATAGATCCCATATTTGTGCGTATGGGAAGCACAAAATCCTCTAGTGGGTCATTGGTAGTAAAAGTAAATGGGGCTATTCCTGCACCCATTCGTTGGCTAGTGGACCCATGTTTTTTCTTAGTGGGGTCATAAAGACCTTTGATTTAATGTATATGACATATTCTGAATAATAGCACCCAATTTTTTCAGAATGTTACCCTTCAGGGGCACTTCACCTGTGCCTTTATAAAGTCATTCTAGCTCTCTATGAGGTCAGCTTTTTCTGGATTGTATGGTATCACCATAGGATTCTATGTCTGTAGTTCAGGCAGGCATTCCATAAGCCCCAATATAGTAATGTTGGCTAAGGATCTGTGGGTGGAAAGGAAATCCCATGCCCAGAATAGCCATCTATCTCTGTGAGAATAAACCACTGGCTCCTTCAAGATGGAAGGGACCCAATGCAGTCAACTTGTCACCAAGTAGCCAGTTGGTCTCCTTGAGTAATCGTGACATATTAGGGGCTCAGCATTGGTCTCTGTTGCTGGCAGGTTGGACATTAAGACATCAATAGCTATATTAGCCTTGGAAATTTGGGGTCTATGCTTTTGGGACCTGCACATAGTCTCCATCCCTGCCACTATGGCCACTCCATTTATGCACTTGTATTAGGTTCTTAGGGCTCCCTAAACAAAGTACCACACATTTGGTAATATAAACAACACACACTTACTGTCTTACAGTTCTAGAAGCTAGAAGTCAGAGTTCAAGGTGTCCGCTGGCTTGGTTCCTCTTGCGGGCTGTGAAAGAAAATCTGTCCCATGCTTTTCCCCTAGCTTGTGGTGGTTTGCTGGCAATTTTTGGCATTCTTTGGC